>NC_136168.1:1771764-2019264 GCF_965212315.1 Lampetra planeri
TCCCAGATGCAGTTATTGGGCGGCCGTCAACATTGAAGGGGAGTATTTTGATCGATGCCTCGTGCGCGCGCCACTCGTTTAGCTCGCACATCGCGGTATCCGTGGTCAAAGTCCAGCGATCCTGCGGGAAGTGACGCGGCACCCGTCTCCTGAACGCGGCCCTGAGCCAGCGGTGGAAACTCCACGTTCCCATGGCGCTTTCTAATATTGGCCCCGTCGAGTAAGGGTCCGTTGCCTTTCTGCGCAAGTCCGGCCGCGCGTCCCCTGCTAAGTGAATTACGTAATTGCGCATTTAAACAAATGACGTTTCTTCCAGCCTCCGGTTGGGTTTTATTTCTCCACGCTTACCGGCGTTGTGTGAACACGCAGAAACACGTGTCACGTGCAACGCTCTCCGTATCCCACCCCGTGACGGGCACTGCAAGATCCAACACCGTAGTCCGTCCACTGCTCCCTGAGGTGCATTGGCTTCCGGTTGCCAAAGGAATACGCTGTTATAAGGTCGCACTGATTGTACACAAAGTGCTTTGCACAAATGACCCACAATACCTGGCCGCTGATCTCAAGGAGCAGAAACCATTATCACGGGAACTGCGGTCATCCTCGCAGCAGCGGCTTTTGGCTGGCCATCGAGCACCGATAATAGGAAGCCACTGGAGCCACGCACTTTCAAATCATCGTTCCGATTGAAAACTCATTTCTTAAGAACCACTTTTTGTGTTTATTTTGTTGTCCTTCCTCGGCACCTCCGATTAGCACGGTTGGTTATGTACGGTGCGAAAGAAGTTCAACACATATCACACCCCCTGCTGCGAAAACCTGGCAGGACCCTCCTAAAACTGAGTCTTGAGACTCAGTGAAGCTTTCCTGAGTAAACAAGCATAGTCACAATAATAATCTACACGTCTTTATTAAATTCGTATGCACAGTTAACTCTTCGTCACTCGATTAACTATGGCTCGTGCGGCACCGTAGCCCCGAACCTGGCTACCCTCGTTCGATCCCTGGCCACGGCTAACGTCAGGGCAGAGCGATGTCCGAACCCGGCACTGACCAATCTGGTGGCGAAGTATGGTCACGCGACCTTCCACGGCTGACGCGGAGGGACGAGCCCTCCATCCAGCAGTGGATCGACAGGGGGGCTGCAGTTTTAATGAACTTATGAGAAAGATGAAGGTGGCTCGGGCCGAACGCTCCTCGGGAGCGGAAGCACGCCGCGCCGAGAGGACGTCCGCCGCGTGAGATGGAGCAACGAAATCGGCCGCGAGCGACGCCGACGGCCTGGGCGGAGGAGGCCTTCGTCCGCGGCCGATGGATCGAAGTGATTCTAAATATAAATATAATTTTAAATCTTTGCCAAGAGAGTGTCGGCGGGGGCGCGCGTGTGACCGTTCAAATTCAGAGCGTTTCAGCGGCACCGTGCGTGAGAGTCGGAAGCCGCTTTTCCTGCGCGTCGCTTCGCGTGTTTGGGTTCGACAGCCAATCGCAGGACACCACCGGGTGGTGGGGGGGGGACTCGCAGCCGTGATCAGATCGCGCCCCCCCCCCATCGCCGTGCCGTCTTCTTCTGCTTCTGGGAATGTCGTTCTTACTCTGGGGAAGAAAAAAAACAACGGCGATTCCTTTCAGAGCCCCCCCCCCTCTCCCGAGAGGGCGAGAAACTGAATCGCGTCCCGCGCTTCGTCGTCGCGCCAGCCACGCGGTGCCCTCGGCGCCGACGACAACACGCGCGCGTCTCCCGCGCGCACCCGTACCACCCGCATGCACGCGCACACCGCTGTGCGGAGTTGCAGTGCGAGTTGAGATGGGGCCGTGGGGATGGCGCGAGGTGCCGGGCGGGGTCACTGCCGGGCGGGGTCACTGCCGGGCGTGACGCTCCCTGACCCCCGAGCCGCCACGGATCTCGAGCTCCAGCACCCCTCTCCCAGCCCTCTCCCTCCCCTCTCTCTGCCCTCTCCCAGCCCCGTCCCACTCCTCCCCTGCGCACTCTTCCCGGCACCCCGAGTTTCCGTGTTTTGGGGGTCGGGTTGACTCGAACGCCGTCTTAGACGGCAGCCTGAATTGTCTCCGGGTCGGTTTCGCTTCGCGGGTCCACGCGCAGGAGTGAGCCGAGTTCGATTCCTGCTCGCGGTCGACACCGGTGACGATTATTTTAACCGGTCCTAGGGCTCCCCTAGGTCGACTCAGCCTCAAATGGGTACCTGGTGCGATGTGTTGAAAACCACCACTGGGGAGACAAAGGCGGCCGGGCGTGGTGTTGGCCACCCACCCCCTCGTGTGCCGTACCGGCCTTCAAAGGTGCTCGATGACAGCACTTGCCCAACAGTCTGTTAAGGGTGAACATTTACACTATGAGATCTCTTTTACCAGTGGCAAAATATAATGGTAGGTTTTTACCCTTTTAACTGGTACAAAACTGACACCTTTATTCAAGGACAGTGCATATTATTATCCTTATCAGAGTTGCTTCTTTTTGTTTGCTTATTGACTACTTGTGTTGTGGTCATTGCAAACATGATGCCTTGAATAAAGGTGTCAGTTTTGTACCAGTTAAAAGGGTAAAAACCTACCATTATATTTTGCCACTGGTAAAAGAGATCTCATAGTGTAAATGTTCACCCCGAACTCTCAATACTCTGATATTGCACTGTTTTTGAGTTGTACGCCTTCTGGTGTCATCTGGCCCTACACCAATGGGGACTAGGCTCTAAAGAAAGCCGTCTCGGGTGTGGGCCAATCAACTTCAAGGACAGTGCATATTATTATCCTTATCAGAGTTGCTTCTTTTTGTTTGCTTATTGACTACTTGTGTTGTGGTCATTGCAAACATGATGCCTTGAATAAAGGTGTCAGTTTTGTACCAGTTAAAAGGGTAAAAACCTACCATTATAGTCTGTTAAGGCTACACGGGGGATCTTTGTCTTCGTCTTGTTCGTGTGTCTTTGTGTGTTTGTGAGTGCGCGCGTCCCCCACGTGTGTGCACTTGTAGTGACTGATTGTGCCCCTTCCGACATGCAAGCCACACTGAGGACTCCTTGTGCATGCGTGCGCGCTACGGCAGGGTGCTTCATGAAGAGCAGCAACGGTTGCGACAGCAAAACGTGCAGCGTCGACTTCACGCTGTTCTGCTGCTGCAGCGAGGACCTCTGCAACGTCGCCACCGCCACCCTGGCGCCCACAGGTGGGGGGGTGGGGGGGGTCCGAGTGGACCCATGCGTCTCGTGACCTTGCGCCGACGGGCGAACTGAAATAAAGAATAAAATATTAAAAAATACTTTTTTTTTTTAACACGCTTTAATGAAATGAACCGTACTCGTAATGGCAGAACTCCACGACTCCAGGCAGTGGCCCCGCAGCTTGCTATAGCGTTAGCGAGCGTGGTGATGTACAGGCAACGTGAGTTGAGCGTGGACAATTAGACCCGTAAAAAAGATTGTTGAAAAATATTTTTTTTTCATGTTTAATGATAGAATATAGTATTGTCATCAGTATGACATACCTATACCAAGCTTGCAGTCGATACGACATTGGAAAGACGGTTGAAATAGAGTTACAAGATTTGAGGATACGACAACGGACAGAGTGATTTAAATAAAAGCGTGTAAAATGTTTAAAATATATATATTTTTTATGATAGAATATAGTCTTGTCATCAGGATGACATAAATATACCAAGTTTGCAGTCGAGAGCACATTGGGAAGTGGGTAAAAATTGAGTTATAAGATGCTTTAAGGATACGACAACAGACGGAGTGAGTTAAATAAAAGCGTGGAATAATAATAAAAAAAGAGGCGATTGTTGGTTTAGAGCGGCGGGGTCCATTGCAGCTTCAACTCGGTACAACGCAACCGCTGAACCGCGCAGCAGCAGCAGCCGCAGCAGCAGCTGCAGCAGCAGTCGCAGCAGCAGCCGCAGCAGTAGCAGCAGCTGCAGCAGCAGCAGTAACAGCAGCTGCAGCAGCAGCCGCTGCTGCTGCAGCGGCTGCTGCTGCTGCGTCGACGCTTTTCGCCGAGGCTGCGCTGGAGTCGTTTACTTTTGCGGAGTCGAATGTAAACACAGCTCCGAGTCGTATCGTTTCCCAGCTCGAGTTTCATTGCCGCGGCTGTCGACCAACAAACACAACGCGGAGCGAGCGCTGTGAGCGACGACCCTCGCACTCGATCGCTCGCTCAATCGCTCGCCCGATCGCTCGATCGATCGCATCCTCAATCGCGTGCTCGATTGTTTACTCGATCGCTCGCTCACAGACGTGGCAGCCCAAGGGGCTCTCGGAATAACGGCGCCACACACGCGCACTTCTCCCACGCACACACACGATCGTTCCTCCCCCAGCACTCTCGCCGGAATTGAATGCTGTGGATTTTGGAATTGATAACTGCGAACTAAAAAAACATAACCAAGTTGAGCTGAACCGTGCGCACAAGTGGCACGCCGCTGCGGCGTGCGTTACAGCGAGGAGCTCTGCGCACAATCGCAAGAATCCGCATTCGGCCCGGTTCAGCACGGAACTGTGCTGTGTGTGAGGGGCTGCGTTAGGGATGGGGCAGGCTGGGCAGCACAAAGGCGAGATTTTATCTCGCTCGCTTGTTATACCGGACTCATGGGTTCGATCCCGATCCTGTGATACCTGCTGTAAATGTGGAGTTTGCGTGTCTCTCTCCCCGTGGTAGCGTGGATTTTCTCCGGCTCCTTTGTGTTTTCCCTCCAAGTTTAGAGTTAACATCGCTTTAAATTCCCACACGTAGATAGGAAAAGAATAATGCGAAATAAAGTTAATGAAAATAAAAATAATAAAACTAAAATAATAAACAAAAAGAATGTAGACTAAGGCCTGGTTCTTAACCTGAGTGAGTGTACTGGCAGTCTACAATGTAGACTGTAGCCTGGTTATTAAGTTTTGTGAGTGTACTGGCAGTCTGTAATGTAGACTGTAGCCTGGTTCTTAACCTGGCAGTCTATAATGTTGAATTAGAAAAAAACTACGTTTCGATCGCAACACAAGTGGTCGTCATCAGGAAAAGGGGGGTTAGCCTCTAAAGGCAAACTGTTTATAAAGGTTTAGAGATGGGCGTAGCCCAAGTGTGTCAGCAGCATGGGCGGGGCAGCTTATGTTAATGTAGGAGAAAACAACGACACCAGCATTAGGGCTGAACGAATAATCGATTTCAAATCGAAATCGCAATTTGAAACAATGCGATTAGCAAATCGTAAAGGTTGCGATTTTTGCGATTTTAAAAGTCCTATTACTTTCTTATTGGAATTTTTTATTTTAACTTTATTTATTTAACTTAACAATTGTTCTATGTTTGATTGTTCTATTTCAATTATTTTTTTAAAATAAATAGATGTTGGAAGCAATTCATATATTTTAAGTTATCATCCTTGCATTAGAATATATAGAGCAGTTCATATTTTGATGATATCATATGGTAATGCTCCATCACATGTTTTAAATCTATTACACAGTCAATGTTCAACTGAAGCTTGAATTAATTTTTTTATCGCAAATCAAATCGCAGTTGCAATATCTGTCAGAAAAATCACAATTTGATATTTTCCGCAAATCGTTCAGCCCTAACCGGCAGTGGGTCTACACCAATCAAAGGGCCGCCAGGCAATCATGGCACCTCGCTCCACACACAACCACACTTCTGACGGTAGAGGTTGACAATAAAACACAAATCAAGTCATGACCCAAAGTGGTTTATGACATCTTTCAAATGATTGCTGAGTTTATAACCATCCTCTTGGTTGAAATTGTGTCTGTGTCTGTATATATGGATGGCTTCATGAACGAATCTTTGTTGATAGCCAGTAGGCTTGCAAAGTACCATCGTCTTAGAGAAATCAATTTCGTATGAGCCAGCCCCATTAGAGTAATGATCAGCCACGGCAGAAGTATTGGTCCTACCGTGTTTCAAATCTGCCTTATGCTCACGAACACAGTCCGAGACATGTCGCTGAGTTTCCCCAATGTAACTGTTGCCGCAGATACAGCTTAGTTTGTAGACGCCGGGGTATTGCATGTCAGGAATCTTGTCCTTCACAGATGGAATCAGATCACGCATTTTAGAGACTGTGTTAAATCAGACCTGGATCTTGTGTTTGTTCATGATTTTGGAAATAGTTTTGGTTACCCCTGCTATGTATGGCAAGGTGATGGTTTTGATTGGATCCTCAGATGGCTCCTTCCTCACGGTTGGGGTGATGGCCTTGCTGCTTGTGTAGTCAGAATATCCATTCACCTTGAGAGCTTGGTGTACGTGTTAGAGTTCACTGGTTAGGTGTTCATGTCGGAGATACATTGAGCTCTATGGTGTAGCGTTTTGATGAGGGAATTCTTCTGGAATGGATGGTGGTGGGAATCAAGTTTTAGGTAGGCGTCAGTATGGGTTACTTTCCTGTAGACAGAATGGCTCATTGAGTCATCTGGTCTCGTTTTTATTAAGACATCCAATAAAGGTAGCATGGCATAATTTTCTACCTCCATGGTGAATTTCATGGTCTAAGACAGATGCAGCCAGTACACTCACTCCGATTAAGAACCAGGCTACAGTCTACATTAGTGTTTTTTTATTTTTATAAATTTTATTCACTTTATTTTTATTCTTATTTTTTTTCATCTACGTGACTTTACCGAAAGAACCAAAGAATATGAATTCCTGCAGTCACTAAAGTGTTAAGTCAAGATGATGAGCCACTTCGTTGAGCTATCATTCGTCATAGCCAGGTCGCTTCTACAGAAGCGATATACCGCTCAGTGGGCCTTACCTGGTAAAATAAAATACAAATTGCAGTTAAGAACAGAACCCGTTTGCTCGTCATGGCCCTAACACCGAGAGGGCTGCAACTCTCGTGCGTGTCCCCCGTGCATGGTAACCCCGCGTGTGAGTAAACGGCGGAGTGAGCCGAGAGGAGTGAGTGGAATCTGAGTGAGGTGTGTAGCGTGCATGTGCGGAGTGTGAGCGAGAGCCGGAGTGAGAGTGTCAGTGAGAGCGGAGCGAGAGTGGAGTGTGAGTGGAGTGTGAGTGGAGTGTGAGTGAGAGTGGAGTGTGAGTGGAGTGTGAGTGGAGTGAGAGTGAGAGTGGAGTGTGAGTGGAGTGTGAGTGGAGTATCAGTGAGAGCGGACTGAGAGTGGAGTGTGAGTGGAGTGTGAGTGGAGTGTGAGCGAGAGTGGAGTGTGAGAGGAGTGTGAGTGGAGTGTCAGTGTGAGCGAGAGTGGAGTGAGAGTGGAGTGTGAGAGGAGTGTGAGTGGAGTGTGAGTGAGAGTGGAGTGTGAGTGGAGTGTGAGTGGAGTGTCAGTGTGAGCGAGAGTGGAGTGAGAGTGGAGTGTGAGTGGAGTGTGAGTGGAGTGTGAGCGAGAGTGGAGTGTGAGTGGAGTGTGAGTGGAGTGTCAGTGTGAGTGAGAGTGGAGTGAGAGTGGAGTGTGAGTGGAGTGTGAGCGAGAGTGGAGTGTGAGTGGAGTGTGAGTGGAGTGTGAGCGAGAGTGGAGTGTGAGTGGAGTGTGAGTGGAGTGTCAGTGAGAGCTGAGTGTGAGCGAGAGTGGAGTGTGAGCGGAGTGTGAGTGGAGTGTCATTGAGAGCGGAGTGAGAGTGTCAGAGTGAACGTAGAGTGATGAGAGTGCGTGCTCGCTGCGTGCGCTGCTGCAGAAGAGGTGACGCCGGCGCCGGCGGCCCCGGGCGGCCATGCCATGGTGGTGGTGCTCGTGTCGCTCACCGCCGCCGCCACGCTGCTCGCCGCGCTGCTCTACGCACTGCGCCAGGGCCACAGTGAGTGCCCGTTCATCTTCACGACATCCCATCGAAATTAAAGTTTAAAAGAAATGCCCGCTCCTGACCGCGGCTGTTTACGGAGACGATGGCGTTTTGGAGAGAGCGGTGCACTTGTGTGTGTGTTGACCTTCTTTCGCACCGTACGTAGCCGATGCGGTGCGCTCGGCTGGTCCGGTGCCGTGCATGACCACGGCCGTGCGTGTCACCCCTGCAGAGCAGTGGAAGAGGAAGAGGGGAAGAGCAGCAGAAGCCCAGCCTTATCCCAGCATCGACACCAACAAACTCATGCTCATAGAGGTGCGGAACTTATGTATGTCTGTGAGATTGAACACTAATTTCTTGAGAACTGCTTTGTGCGTTTAGTTTGTTGTTCTTCCCCCGCACCTCAGAATAGCGCGGTTGGCTACGTACCGTGCGAAAGAATTTCAACATCAACACGTAGCGAATGGAGCTCATAGAAGTGTCTAACCCATAGAGTTAACAGATCCCATAGGGGTGCGGAACCCATAGAGTTAACAGATCCCATGGACTTCTTCACAAATCTGGCTGTCGCCTGATGAAGCTAGTTGTAATTACTGGCGAAACGTCGTACTCAGATTGTAAATGTTGAGGCTTGGCTCTCCAACACACCGGTGTGCTGTACTAGTGATGCATTGGAATGTTCTGTTTACGTGACGAACCGTATTAATTGGCTGTGTCGGGTGGTGGCGGGTTTAACGACACATTTATACATTTACAGCGATCTAACCCAAAAAAACTCTTTTATAGAGAACCCATAGTGGGGGTGCGGCAGTGCTGCCACCTCCTGGCCACTTCAGGATGTGGCAGCACTTTCCCACTTTCCCACCAACCTGGCCATGGCGACAGAGAGAAAAGTTTGTTTCGTGACAGTCAAAACAGATATTTTAAATTGTCGAACTTGGAATTTAGACAAATCAGCTTCAGGACCAAATTGAACGTGCCGGGTTTTTGTTCCCACCGTGCGGAGACCATTAACTCACTCCCCTCGAGAGACGGCTTAACAGCGGGCGGCTGAACCCGGATTTGAGACCAGCATGTCAGCGGCGCCAGCCCGGCGCCCTGCCAGCTCCACGCACCACACCAGGATAGTCCTCGTGACGACTTGAGCTCGTGCCGCGGCGCTGCACGGCAGTCACTCGCTCGCTCAGAGGGGCACGGAAACCACGGGTGGGCAGAAAAGCGGCCACAAGATGGACCCACTGCACCAAAAATTGCCCAAGCTCTGCTGTCCTCTACGTATGAAGGTGTTGGTGCCCAATGTAATGTTTAAACGCGGGCGGGAACCGGAGCACTGGGATAAAACCCACATTTGCGAGGGGAAAACATTCTATCCTGTATCGACAGGAACATGTGTAGTCCATCCACATCTGTTGCACTGCCTTCTCGTGGCGAGCCAGGGTATGGCCTCATCCTCGACATCCATCTCTGCGTGTGCGGTGATCCACCAACCATCGCAGCTGCTGCCTCCACAGCAGCGGAGCCACCACAGCCACCGCCGCCACGGCTAAAAGGGCGAACAGAGGGTCCGTCTTGTCGATTCGCACGAATTTCTCGTAACCGTCACCCCCTGCCGTCCCCTCCCTCCACCTCGCCCACCCCCCGCGCTTGTGGCGCACAGCAAATAGGTCGCGGGCGCTACGGCGCGGTGTGGAAGGGCGTGCTGGACGAGTGCACGGTGGCAGTGAAGGTGACGTCGCTGGAGAACCGGCAGAACTTCCTGAACGAGCGCGAGATCTACCGCCTGCCGCTGGTCGCGCACGGCAACATCACGCGCTTCATCGCCGCTGAGGAGCGCAGCGGCCCTGACGGCCGGCCCGAGTTCCTCGTCGTCATGGAGTACTACCAGCACGTGAGTCCCATCGGCACGTGAGTAACACCACCACTGGAATTGTGGGTTTCACCTTGATGAAATAAAATTTTAAAAAATAACTAAATCACGACGTTTCGGAGGCAACACAAGCTTCCGTCATCAGGTGGAACCCCAGCAAAAACATTTTACTGTAGTGGGCAGAGAGAGCTGTATGTGACAAGCGATTATATAGGGTAAGAGCCAGGGAGGAGGGATGCAGAGTATGGATCCTTGCTGTCACGAAAACTTTAAATCTAGAATTCACCTTGATGCTCGGCAGTTGAAGTGTTTTCGCCTTAGCCGTCATGCATGAGTGTTTTGCTGTGGCAGTGAGGCTCTCCCGAGTAAACAAGCGGAGTTATAATGATGATGATAGTAATAGAGTGCGTGTGTACATTGAACTTCTTTCGCACCGTGCGTAGCCAATCGTGCTAATTGGAGGTGCGAGCCGTACCAATATAACAGTGACAACGATGGGGCGTGGGGTGACTGAGCAATGCCCATCCGTGTTCTCCCCGTGGTCGCGTGGATTTTTCTCCGTGTCCTCCGGTATTTCCCTCCACATTTAGAATCAACGTTGCGCGTAAAAGCATTTGGCTGCGACACATTGTCACATCACGACATCGGCCACTTTGCCGAGCTGCCATTTGTGATGGCCAGGCCGCTTCTGAAAAAGAGCTAAGCAGCAGCTGAGTGGAGCTCACCTGGTAACATAAACAATGGTTTAAAATAAAATAAAATAAATCACGACGTTTCGATCGCAACACAAGCGGTCGTCATCAGGCAAATTTTATTTTATTTCTACCTACGTGACTTTACCGAAAGAACCAAAGAGTATGGATTCCTGCAGTCACGAAAGCTTCAAATCAAGATTGAAGAGTTTTAAACTCTCATGCCGCCCCCCTCCCCCCACTGTGCCGTGGCTCCGTGTCGCGCCGCTCCCCTCGTCGCCCTCCGCGCGTGACCCCAGGCGCGTTCTGCCGCCCCGCAGGGCTCGCTGAGCAACTTCCTGATGAACAACGCGAGCGAGTGGGAATGCTCGTGCCGCCTGGCGCATTCGCTCACCCGGGGGCTCTCCTACCTCCACTCGGAGATCGTCAAGAACGGCGACTACGGTTTGCATCCCGGCGCGAGCGGCGCATTCTCTGTCTCTCTCTGTCTCTCTCTGTCTCTCTGTGTCTCTCTGTCTCTCTCTGTCTCTCTCCGTCTTTCTCCGTCTCTCTGTCTCTCTTTCTCTCTGTTTCTCCATCTTTCTCTCTCTCTCTGTCCGACTCGCGGCTTCGTGATGAGCTCACAGGGAAGGGGAAGGGTGTGATCACCGGGAGTTGTTTGATCGCAGAATGGAAATAACATTGCATCTCTCGGCCTGTGGGCGGGGGCCCCATTCCGAATTGAAGAATCGTGAAGCACGGCGGTGAGCGCATTGCGTTATAAACTGTTGAAACTAAAACGATTTTATTTTACCGGGTAAGGCCCCACTGAGCTATACAACCATTTTTTCTGAAGTGACCTGGCTATAGCAAATGATCGCTCAACGAAGTGGGATTATCATCACGTGGACATTTATAGCAGCCAAATACTTGAAATGTGTGACGTTCATTCTAAATGTGGAGGGAAAAACCGGACGGACCTAGAGAAAAATCTACGCGACCAACACGGCATGCATGGGGAGGTGTGTATCCAGCAGGCGGATTGACAGTTCGCTGTAAATGTTATTCATGAAAACCCGCTTAGATGCTGGGTTCATGCTGGGTTCATACTGGGTTCATACTGGGTTCATACTGGGTTCATACTGGGTTTCCGCTGCCCGTGATGTAACCAGACTCTCGAGTTGATGGTCTCAGCACGGCCACCAGTGACTGCACAAGAGAAATAATGTATAATGGGATTTATTTTCAGTAATTTAACACTCAAATAAATTGAGAAACATGCGTTTAGATTATTTTGCTGCTATAAATTTTCACGTGATAACCTACTTTGTTGAGCTATCATTTGTGCCCCGGTTGCTTCTAAAAATAAGTTAATAGCTCAGTGGAAGCACGTGATTAACCAGGTAAAGTCTTAACTGACTGTGATGTTTTCATCCTACCTGCCTATGTCAGCTGTTATCTCCGACTCTGTGTATCTCTCCGATCTCTGCTCAATTGACCCGGTCCTGCCGCGGGGTCCACTTTCTGCCCCACCCCCTCTCTCTCCCTGCCCCCCCACCCCCTCTCTCCCCCTGCCTCCTCCCCCCAACTGCCGAGGCCTACTATATAACCTCGTGCCACGGCAGATCTCTCGCCTACTTCAGCAGTTTTGTCTTGCTGTGGTTGTCCCACCTGATGGCGATTGCTTGTGTTGCGATCGAAACGTCGTGATCTATTATTTTTCTACCTACGTGACTTTACCGAAATAACCAAAGGGTATAGCTCAGTGGACTTTACCTGGTAAGATGAAAATATCATGGGACCTGTCCTGCCAGTATCAAAATATGATATTGGCAAACAAGGTATCCCATGATGTAGCTGCTCACCCCAAGCTGTAAATGCTCTGATAGTGCATTGTCTTTGTACTCTTCACTTTTGAAGTTCTCTGGTCTGACACTGTGAGACAAGGCCCCAAAGAAGGTAGTCTCTGGTGTAGGCCGATCAGTTTCAAAGCCAATGCATCATACATTACATTATCAGAGCATGTTTGTTTGCATGTTCACCACAAGTACTGGGTGTGGTTAATGCAGACTGATTCCTCGCAAAAACTGTTACCTATTTGATGTTTGGACATCTTAACGCCTCTTGTTTGATTTCCAGAAAGGGTAAAACTTCGATTTAAAGCTTTCGTGACTGCAGGGATTCATATTCTTGGTTCTTTCGGTAAAGTCACGTAGAAGGGAAAAAAACAATATAATAATAATAAAACAATAAAATTCTCACGACGTTTCGATTGCAACACAAGCAATCATCATCAGGTGTGAAAACCACAGCAAGAATTTTTTTTAAAAGTGCTGTGGTTTTCACACTTGATGTTGATTGCTTGTGTTGCAATCAAAACGTCATGATAATTTAATTGTTTTATTTTTATTATTTTATTTTTGTTTTTCCCTTCTACGTGACTTTACCGAAAGAACCAAGAATAGGGTAAAACGTATTATAATTTTCATAAGGTAGAAACAAAATTGTATTTGTGGTTTTTTTAGTGATTTGTTTACCTTTCCTACACTTTGCACTCCCTACCGTGTTTTTTTATCGTTTGTTGTCGTAGCGTTCTGACCCCGTGCCCCTCATCGGATTCCTCCTGCAATACAAATAATTATTCAATATTCTCAATGGTTTAACATGCGACACGCAGCTCTGCAAGCCACCAAAAAGTGTTCTCTGCAAGCGTGCAGAGGGGAAGGCCGAGTGAAGTGATGTTCACAATTCGTTCTGTGACGTCGTCTTGCCGAGACATTTACTGACACAAAGCGATGCACTGCTCTCTGCAGATTTCCCAACAGAAAACGGCCATCATCTCGTCAACCGCCACTGCCACTGAATGGAACGCGATCGGGAGCGGGGATTGATTTTTTGTTAATCTACTTTTTATTTACTTTCATTTCAAAGGGTCGTTTTAACGATCGCAATTCCCCCACTCTGCCGCCCCCGTCAGACCAGTACAAGCCCGCGATCGCGCATCGGGACTTGAACAGCCGGAACGTGCTGGTGCGCGCGGACCACAGCTGCGTGCTCAGCGACCTGGGCCTCGCCATGAAGCTGACGCGACGCTCGCCAGTCCAGCGCGGCGGGGACGACGACACCTCCACCATCTGCGAGGTGCGGCCGCATCGCAGGATGGCAGCTGCTCCTCCGCGCACTTCTGTGGCTTAACTCCATTATTATTATTGTGGGTTTTTTCTACATGTGTGTATGTTGAACTTCTTTCGCACCGCACGCAGCCAACCGTGCTAATCGGAGGTGTGGGGGAAGGAGTGCACAGAGCACAAACCCCACCCAGGTGGGGACCGCGAGTGGGGAGCACGGATAGGATGAGGGAAGAAGAACAAAAGTGAGGAGATGGAAGGGATGGGGGGGAGGGCGGAGAGGGGACGGGGGAGAAGGAGAAAGGGAATGGGGAGAGCACTGAACCTACACTGCAAGGCAAAGTAACTTTACACACGCCCAGTGAACGTATCGCCAAATAAAGTCCTGCGGAGCAGTGAATAACTGCTGTCCATCCCCCGGAACTCTGATTATTGTTTTTGTTACGTTTGTACGAATGTTGAACATCGCACCGTATGTAGCCAGCCAGGCTAATCGGAGGGTGCGGGGGGAAGAACAAACTAAAAAAGCACCGCTCCCACGCGCGCCACGCCGCCCGTCATGGGCGCTCGCGAACAGCCCTCGCCCCAACAGCCTCTATAGCTACACGGGGGATCTTCGCCTTTTGTCTGTGTGTGCGTGTGTGCGTGCGCGGCGGCCACGCGTACGTTCAGGTGGGGACGTTCCGCTATATGGCCCCGGAGGTGCTGGACGGGGCCATCGACCTCACGGACTACGAGACGGCGCTCAAGCAGGTGGACGTCTACTCGCTGGGCCTCGTCTACTGGGAGATCTTCATGCGGTGCCGCAACCTCTTCCCCGGTGAAACGCACGCGCGGTCCGCATGTGGCCCACCCATGGCCCACCCATGGCCCACGTGCGGCCCGCGTGTGGCTCACGTGTGGCCCACCCACGCCCTACGCATGGCTCACTTATGTGTGGCCACCGGTACCCGAGACTCCGATCCGCCGTTCAGATGAGGCCCCTGCCAAGAGTAAATACCAGTGTTGCTGCGCCATCAATTCCCACGATACGATATTACAATTGACGATGTGATCATGATATCGGCGCTTTGCTGCACTTCCTGCACAAATAAAGATGACCGAGAGGTCCTTCGACTGCAGTTCACTCAGCAGAGGCTGGCAGGCCTCCAGTCGGTCCAGTCCTTACAACCTCGCTATGATGTTCATGACCATGCTGGCAGTTGCATGCAAAGTAATACAATATCAGAATCAGCATCTTTATTTAGGCTGGAGGAATCTGATGAGCTATGAAGCTCTTTCTCACAGATGTCCGGTAGCAATTGCAACCATGAAAATGATGTTTCAATATAATCGCCCTGCTGCCGATTACTCGAGGAAACGCATTTTAAGAAGCGCTCGACGATAGCTAAGAATGTAACAACTGTAATGACGTCTCGATGTAAAGCTTTCGTGACTGCAGGGATTGATCTTCTTGGTTCTTTCGGTAAAGTCACGTAGAAGGGAAATAATAAAATAATAAAAATAAACCATTATACAATTATTCTCACGACGTTTCGGCCACAACGCAAGCAGCCGTCCTCAGGTGAAGAACAGGTCTGTCGGGAAGACAGCGTCTGAATGAAACACCCCAGGCTTGGAGCGTAGCTGCAGTAACTAAACCACCACGTAAAAAACTAAAGTATAAATGATACTATGTAGTTTATACTTTAGTTTTTTACGTGGTGGTTTAGTTACTGCAGCTACATACTATTAACATTCCTTCCCTTTATTAATGCTACCCCTATCCCCTCCCTTTGATGCTGCTAATCCTGCATAATGCACGGGCATAATGACTTTGAAACCCCCCGCCCACCTCCTACGCATTTCACAAGTAGTGACTAATCCCATATCTGCATTTCCCATAAATATGCTAAATTCCTGTTGACGTGCAAATTATTTTGTCAAGGCGCTCTTCCCCCTCCATCCCAGCTTAAATATACGCTCCAAGCCTGGGGTGTTTCATTCAGACGCTGTCTTCCCGACAGACCTGTTCTTCACCTGAGGATGGCTGCTTGCGTTGTGACCGAAACGTCGTGAGAATTATTTTATTATGTTTTATTTTTATTATTTTATTATTTCCCTTCTATGTGACTTTACCGAAAGAACCAAGAATATGACACCGCTGTATTCGTTGGGCAACCGGAAACCAACGCGGCTCGGCGAGCCCCGGATGGACCACGGTCGGATCTTGCAGTTACCCCCCCCCCCCCCCGTCATGACGCCTGTGCGGTGTTCCCCACGTCAGAGGGCCGAGCGCCGCCCTACGAGATGGCGCTGCAGGCGGAGCTGGGCAACCACCCGTCCTTCGAGGACGTGCAGCACTTCGTGGCGCGAGAGCGGCAGAGGCCCAGGTTCCCCGACGCATGGAGGGACGACAGCTTCGTGAGTCACGGCCACCTCTTTATCCCCTTTTGCAACATTTTAAAAGCACGACTCTCCAATCGTTCATGGTCGTCGTCGCGAGGCAAACGCATTTCTATACTCGTCGGTTCTTTCGGTAAAGTGACGTAGGTATAAAATAAAATAAAACTTCAAATCTAGATTAAACGCATTTCTGTTCGAAAACTCTGCGGCTTTTATTGTTGTCTTATTTTTTAACCCAGCTGAGTCTCGTGACTTTTTGTCAGGAGGGTCCTGCCAGGTTTTCGCAGGAAGGAGATGATGTTGCTGTGTGTAATCCACACTGCGATTAGCACCTCCGATTAGCACGGTCAACCATGCCGCGTGTGGCGGGGTAAGGTGTATAGGTACTCGCACTTCTTCAGAGCCAACAGTGCTGGGATGATGGCTGAGCGCACGTGCTCCAGTAAACTAAAAACGAATCTACTAAACTTTACTTTTATTTTACCAGGTAAAGCCCACCGAGCTATGTAGCTCTTTTTCAGAAGTTTATCTCTCCTTCTCTTCTCCATTTCTCTCTCTCTCTGGCTTTCCGTCTCTCCGTCTCTGTCCGACTGCCTGTTTCGCAATGAGCTCACAGGGAAGGGTGTGATCACCAGGAGTTGTCTGATCGCAGGATGGAAATAACATTGAATCTCTCGGCCTGTGGGCGGGGGCCCCGTTCCGAGTTTAAGAATTGTGAAGCGGTTAGCACGGCGGTGAGCACATGGCGTTATAAACTATTGAAACTAAAACTATTTGATTTTACCAGGTGAGGCCCCACTAAGCTATACAGCTGTTTTTCAGAAGCGACCTGGCTATAGAAAATGATAGATCAACGAATTTGCTTATCATTACGTGGACATTTATTGTAGCGAAATACTCTAAACGCGTGACAGTGATTCTAAATGTGGAGGGAAAAACGGGAGGACCTGGAGAAAAATCCACGTGACCACGAGGATCGTGAGAGAGACTCCAAATATACTGCAGCAGCAGGCGTCATGGTTGGGATTAAACCCACGACCTCCTGCAGACCAGGCGAGGTAGTTAACATCTCCTACCCACCGTGGCACCCCCAAGTCTCCTAGGCCGTGATGACTCGAGCGCGCGCGTCCACTCTTGTTGCAGATGATCTCCTGTCTCAAGGCGGTGATCGAGGAGTGCTGGGAGCATGATGCCGATGCCCGTCTCACGGCCAACTGCGCCGAGGAGAGGCTCGCCGAGCTGCAGTCCCTCTGCTCCCCGGGCCCCGCCGCCACCACCGACACCACCACCGCCGCCCCCACCATGGAAACGAACAACAAAATGTGAGCGCTGCCGTGCGGGCCGTTGCCCTCACTCGCCGAGGACGGCAAATTCGCGCGGTTGGCTACGTACGGCGCGTTAAGACGTTCAACATATATAGACTCAGACACAGACCCATAGACTCACACAGAGACCCACAGACTCACACAGAGACCCACAGACTCACACAGATGCCCATAGACTTACACAGAGACCCACAGACTTGCGCAGAGACCCATAGACTCACGCAGAGACCCACAGACTCACACAGAGACCCACAGACTCACACAGATGCCCATAGACTTACACAGAGACCCACAGACTTGCACAGAGACCCATAGACTCACGCAGAGACCCACAGACTCACACAGAGACCCACAGACTCACACAGATGCCCATAGACTCACGCAGAGACCCATAGACTCACGCAGAGACTCACAGACTCACACAGAGACCCACAGACTCACACAGAGACCCATAGACTCACACAGAGACCCATAGTTTGTTGGCCTTCCATCGCACCCTTCGGCTGTGTCGGAGGCTTCACTCAAACAAGTGGCGGTGCAGCTACAGAGAGTGCAGGTGGTGCAGCTACGGAGAGTGCAGGTGGTGCAGCTACAGAGAGTGCAGGTGGTGCAGCTACAGAGTTGCAGGTGGTGCAGCTACAGAGAGTGCAGGTGGTGCAGCTACAGAGAGTGCAGGTGGTGCAGCTACAGAGAGTGCAGGTGGTGCAGCTACAGAGTGTGCAGGTGGTGCACCTACAGAGTGTGCAGGTGGTGCAGCTGCAGAGAGTGCAGGTGGTGCAGCTGCAGCGAGTGCAGGTGGTGCATCTGCAGAGTGTGCAGGTGGTGCAGCTACAGAGAGTGCAGGTGGTGCAGCTGCAGAGTGTGCAGGTGGTGCAGCTACAGCGAGTGTTGGTGGTGCAGCTACAGAGAGTGCAGGTGGTGCAGCTACAGAGAGTGCAGGTGGTGCAGCTACAGAGGGTGCAGGTGATGCAGCTGCAGAGGGTGCAGGTGGTGCAGCTACAGAGAGTGCAGGTGGTGCAGCTACAGAGAGTGCAGGTGGTGCAGCTACAGAGAGTGCAGGTGTGCAGCTACAGAGAGTATTGGTGGTGCAGCTGCAGAGAGTGCAGGTTGTGCAGCTGCAGGGTGTGCAGGTTGTGCAGCTACAGAGTGTGCAGGTCGTGCAGCTACAGAGAGTGCAGGTGGTGCAGCTACAGTGCAGGTGGTGCAGCTACAGAGGTGCAGGTGGTGCAGCTACAGAGATTGCAGGTGGTGCAGCTACAGAGAGTGCAGGTGGTGCAGCTGCAGAGTGTGCAGGTGGTGCAGCTGGAGAGAGTGCAGGTTGTGCAGCTACAGAGATTGCAGGTGGTGCAGCTACAGACTGTGCAGGTGGTGCAGCTACAGAGAGTGCAGGTGGTGCAGCTATAGAGAGTGCAGGTGGTGCAGCTACAGCGTGTGCAGGTGGTGCAGCTACAGATAGTGCAGGTTGTGCAGCTACAGAGAGTGTAGGTGGTGCAGCTACAGTGCAGTTGGTGCAGCTACAGAGGGTGCAGGTGGTGCAGCTACAGAGAGTGCAGGTTGTGCAGCTACAGAGAGTGCAGGTGGTGCAGCTAGAGAGTGCAGGTGGTGCAGCTACAGAGAGTGCAGGTTGTGCAGCTACAGAGGGTGCAGGTGATGCAGCTGCAGAGCGTGCCAGTGGTGCAGCTACAGAGAGTGCAGGTGGTGCAGCTGCAGTGTGTGCAGGTGGTGCAGCTACAGAGTGTGCAGGTGGTGCAGCTACAGAGAGTGCAGGTTATGCAGCTACAGAGAGTGCAGGTTGTGCAGCTACAGAGGGTGCAGGTGGTGCAGCTACAGAGAGTGCAGGTGGTGCAGCTACAGAGAGTGCAGGTGATGCAGCTACAGACAGTGCAGGTGGTGCAGCTACAGAGTGTGCAGGTGGTGCAGCTACAGAGAGTGCAGGTGGTGCAGCTGCAGTGTGTGCAGGTGGTGCAGCTACAGAGTGTGCAGGTGGTGCAGCTACAGAGAGTGCAGGTGGTGCAGCTACAGAGGGTGCAGGTGGTGCAGCTGCAGTGTGTGCAGGTGGTGCAGCTACAGAGAGTGCAGGTGATGCAGCTACAGAGAGTGCAGGTGGTGCAGCTACAGAGGGTGCAGGTGGTGCAGCTGCAGGGTGTGCAGGTGGTGCAGCTACAGAGTGTGTAGGTTGTGCAGCTACAGAGAGTGCAGGTGGTGCAGCTACAGTGCAGGTGGTGCAGCTACAGAGGTGCAGGTGGTGCAGCTACAGAGAGTGTAGGTGGTGCAGCTACAGAGAGTGCAGGTTGTGCAGCTGCAGAGTGTGCAGGTGGTGCAGCTGGAGAGTGTGCAGGTGGTGCAGCTACAGAGAGTGCAGGTGGTGCAGCTGCAGGGAGTGCAGGTTGTGCAGCTGCAGAGTGTGCAGGTGGTGCAGCTACAGAGATTGCAGGTGGTGCAGCTGCAGAGAGTGCAGGTGGTGCAGCTACAGAGAGTGCAGGTGGTGCAGCTACAGAGAGTGCAGGTGGTGCAGCTACAGAGTGTGCAGGTGGTGCAGTTGCAGAGGGTGCAGGTGGTGCAGCTACAGAGAGTGCAGGTGGTGCAGCTACAGAGAGTGCAGGTGGTACAGCTGCAGAGTGTGCAGGTGGTGCAGCTACAGAGATTGCAGGTTGTGCAGCTACAGAGAGTGTGGATGGTGCAGCTACAGAGTGTGCAGGTGGTGCAGCTACAGAGAGTACAGGTGGTGCAGCTACTGTGCAGGTGGTGCAGCTGCAGGGTGTGCAGGTGGTGCAGCTACAGAGTGTGCAGGTCGTGCAGCTACAGAAAGTGCAGGTGGTGCAGCTACAGTGCAGGTGGTGCAGCTACAGAGAGTGCAGGTTGTGCAGCTGCAGAGTGTGCAGGTGGTGCAGCTGGAGAGTGTGCAGGTGGTGCAGCTACAGAGGGTGCAGGTGGTGCAGCTACAGAGAGTGCATGTGGTGCAGCTACAGAGAGTGCAGGTGGTGCAGCTACAGAGAGTGCAGGTGGTGCAGCTGCAGAGTGTGCAGGTGGTGCAGCTGGAGAGTGTGCAGGCGGTGCAGCTACAGAGAGTGCAGGTGGTGCAGCTACAGAGAGTGCAGGTGGTGCAGCTGCAGAGAGTGCAGGTTGTGCAGCTGCAGAGAGTGCAGGTGGTGCAGCTGGAGAGTGTGCAGGTTGTGCAGCTACAGAGGGTGCAGGTGGTGCAGCTACAGAGAGTGCATGTGGTGCAGCTACAGAGAGTGCAGGTGGTGCAGCTACAGAGAGTGCAGGTGGTGCAGCTGCAGCGTGTGCAGGTGGTGCAGCTGGAGAGTGTGCAGGCGGTGCAGCTACAGAGAGTGCAGGTGGTGCAGCTGCAAAGAGTGCAGGTGGTGCAGCTACAGAGGGTGCAGGTGGTGCAGCTACAGAGAGTGCAGGTGGTGCAGCTGTATTGAGGCAGCTGTGGACCGGGGGGACCCCAGGCGCCAGGCTACGAAGGGAATTGGGGGGGAGGATTGGACAGGGCCCCGTGTCGTTGCCCTCCTCACCAGGGTGCACGCCCACCCCGTTCTGCGTCACCTCGCTGCGTTGATTTGCCTCCTCCCAGGGGGTGGGAGGGGGATTGTAAGCCGCAGCATTCTCGATCAAGAGCACAAATCGTCCGAGTACGGCGGAGCATTCGTGGAGCCAAGATGACGTTTGTGAGACACCCACCTTGCTGGGTAATGTGAAGGGGCCTCTCGGGTGGCAGTACAGCGAGACCCTGGAAAGGGCACTATTTAAATCCTAAATAGAATCGAGTTGGTGAAGACCTTGTTTGTTTACGGTTTGAGTGTTCCATTGTGCAGAAGTTTACCAGGCACATGGGTGAACACATGCATTGTGCAGGATCCTCTATATATTTCAAAGTGAACATCTGTCCGTCGTATGCACTGGCTAAGACTAACTCTGCAGCCAGACAGCATGCTTCCGCTCTGCCCTGCAGAATCCCATTGGCTAAATATCCGGTCCAAATAACCTTGCAGCGTTGAAACCTGGAAGGCGTGGGTTCACAGATCTTCACATTTCTACAACCGCTTACCTGTACACGAGTCACCGGAAGCCCAAGAGCTCTCTGCGTCCCCTCCGCAGTGCCGTGACCGTGCCGTCTCGCCCCACGCCCGACAGAAACTCGCTCCGTGGGCACCGCGACGGGCCGCGTTCCCCGGACGGCGTCTACATCGAGGAGCCTCACGGCGACCCCAACGGCCGGGTCAAATGCCCGGGCCCTCGGGGCTCCGCGTGCGACCGCGGAAGCGTCGGCGAGAGCGGCGGCGAGGGGACGGCCGACGTGGCGGCCTCCTCCCGGACGGAGGCGGAGCGTGGCTCGTCGCCGGTGCCGCCGGCAAACGGGACGCCGGCCGACCGCGACCCCGCGGCCTCCGTGACCTTGCTGGGCGGCGATGACGCGGTGAAATCTGGGAGGGCGGGCGACGCGATCTACGCGAGGGAAGGGGGGGAGAACTTCGGGGAGGGGAGGGGGGGAGGGCTCCTGGGATCGTCCGGCAAGAGTTTCCACGAGATGGGCCTGCTGAACGGCAACCAAAACACGTACGCGGTGTACTGACGCCTGTGGCGGTCCGCCCCACCTGGTATTGACTGAGGTGTGGTCCGGTATTCGGGGTACTTCCATCATCTGTATCGTTTCCCACGGCTCGCCTGCCCATTCCCCTACGCGGACCGACCAGCTCGGACCCAGCTCCAGGGGAGTCCGGGCCTCCTACTCCCATGAGGCCTGTGTTGGACACTCGTGTTTAGACAACAGCAGTATAGCAGCAACAAACAGGTTAAATGTATAAATATATACCACCTCAATGCGACTTCATCTCACGATGATTTTCCGAAAGCGAGTGCTTTATGAAAGGTGGTGGTGGTGGTGAGCGGGGTGGGGGGACATTAGCACCGGCGTGCGTGCTCCGAGATGGTTCACGCACAGATCGAGGGCGTTCCGTTGGTATCGTGCCACGTCGAGACACGGATGATCTGTGAACACCTGCCAGGTCCGTCTGACCAACGTGCAAGACACTGCATCGCAGCTCATTTACTCCCGGAGACATTTAATAGATTTGCGTTCATACAGCGCTTTCAGTACAGCTCTTCTCTATTTTCTTTAAAATGTTATCCTTTGTTGTAATGCAATGTTTATTTTTGAGTGCTTGGAGGCAAGCTTTGGTAGGTTCATGGAAATCTAAAGTGTATTTTTTATTATTTATAATAGATTTTTGGGTCAGATGGCCTTAGTGAACTCTGTGTTGTGAACCTCCTCCACCCGACAAAGACAATTCATATAGTTGTCAAACATGCCAATCTTACTGCTTCAGCACACTGGTGTGCTGGATACCATTTTACAACACGAATTTTACTTTTGCGATCTAACCCAAATATCAATAAGAAATTCTAATTTATCTTTTGTATAAGGTAGCTGCCGTTATACATAGTGCATTGTGCGGAAATTTATTTTTTTATCAAGTGTACCTAGGTGGAGAGTGTGCAGCCAATACACAGCCAAACACAAGAGGTGTTATTGATGCAGTTATTTCACTCGGACAGAGTCACCGGTACCGTGTGGACCGTTCTTTATTTGTGTCGGCAGGAACATTGTGGGATTTACCGCGGACAAGAGGAGAGCGCGTGACTAAAATGGCATGGTGCACGGGGGCAAATTTAGAGCAAATGTTGCCAACAACCTTCAGAAACACATGTGCATTTACCAACTGTGGCAACTTGCGTGGCAATGGCGTTGGTCAACTTAAGTTCTGTCTACAGAACAAGAGGAAACTTTTTCAAGTGAAGATTGCCACAAAATCGCTCATACGTTATGGCCATTGATTGCGTCGCGAGAGCGTGAGGTCTTGGTGACAAGGTGGGTCTCCATCCAGCAGTGGCTCGATCGTGGTTAATGATGATGAGCGTGGTCTTTTTGGGGGTATCACGTTGGCCTTCCGTGTGGATTTCAGCTGCATCCACGAACCGTTTGGATGCTGGCCTGCAGGAGTTGCCATGGGTTGCTGCCTTGGTGCCGAAAAGCCACGTGCCGAAAAGCCACGCTAACATCTGAATCACTCGGGCTCTCTGCGTCAGCTGTAAGGGGCTGTCCGTGGCCACACGTTGGTCTGTAATCGTTACTCACGCTGTCAGAGAATGTCCAGCCTTTGTTCACACACGTTGTCTTTACAGTAACTCATCTTCAAGAAACTCATCTCCACTGCATCCGATGTTGACTTTACATGTTTTGATCATGGCATATAACCTTTCTAAAACTACAACTCCGTGTGCATGTTGCATAACTCACATGTGATGCACAATCTCGTTTCCGCCCCTTTTCCCGACTTGCCTCCTTGCACTGGAACAAACTTCCCCTCCACATGAAGCAGGCAGCACTCCTCCCTCAAGACCCACCTCTTCTCCCTGGCCCATCCTTCCCTCCTACATCCCTAGGTGCCCACCCTAAATCCGTACCCACTAACCTCCCTCCCCATACCCATCTCGATCCACCATACCACCTTTAGTTACCCTCATTGTACCACTCGTCAACGCTTGTAAAGCACCTTTGATAAAGGCGCTGTATAAATATAAGATAAGATTATGGTTGGAATAATTGCTTCTGCCAATTTGATAAATTACTACAATTCAAGGCCACGATATTCTTCCAACGTTTTCTACATGGTATGGTACCACTCACGGTGGCTGCAAAATAATGTGCGTTAGTTTATTTAATTTGACCAGGTGGTGAGAATCCAAGAGACCAGGACGAGCCTCATTTGCAAGAATGCCCTGGGGGCATCAGTCTGCCAGGAGGGGGCGACGATGGCTGCCGTGTAAAATCTCAATTGAGTCAATTTTCGATTTTCAGCAAATTAGGACTGACGCCGTCACACAACGGCCGACTCTTTGCGTTCGGCGTCAGTGGAATCTTTGAATGTTCACTGTGAAGCAGGCGGCGTGGAGTATTCTTCAAGTTGTTTCACCCGCAAAGCGACACCAGTTCCCCCCGCGGAAGCAGAACTACTGTCTTGCTAGAGCTGCGGTTCAGAAGAGAACCCGCTCTCTTAAGAACAATTGGTGGAGGGAAAGGGTAGAGGAGATTTAGCAACTTCCAGACACATAAAAAAAAACTCCCACGACTCCTTCAAAGCAACCAAAGCCATCTATGCCCGATAAACCAAGGCCGAACGCCTCTCTCCGCGCTCCAGTGACAATGCTCTCAAAGCTTTCCAAACTATCAATAACGACAACGCGCGCCGTCACTGTCACAAGATATGTGGTTCTAGGATTGACCTCATCATCCACCACCTCTGTACCCACAAAACCTGGCCACCATCGCTGTCCTTGGAGGATCATCATACTCGACCTTGATGAATCCCAGGTGGTGATGATGCACCCACAGTAATAACCAGGGCGGCCACTGGATTCGCACCGCGAAGCTCTTCGGCAAGTGGTGACCGCGTCACTGCCGCCACGTGAACCCATAACTGTACTTGCACCACAGATTACAGCCCTTTGTCTAGCCACTTCCAAGTGAAGGCCTCCCCATGCCGTTTTAGTCATTGAGGTTGTTTGTGCGGGTTGGTGAAGGGAGAATCAGAAACTGTTCAGATGTCACTCGCCCAACGATGTAAGCCGTGGCCTGGAATCGAACGCGGGTACTGGGTTCACAACCCAGTGCACTGACCAGTGTGCTATGGCTCTACGCCAATAAGAATTTTAAAAAGCAAAAATCTTACACATGCAAACTAAACGATAGTTTTTATGTTGCTTAGTAAGGCCCACTGAGTTATGTAGCTATTTTTCAGAAGTGACCTGGCCACAAATGATCGCTCGAAGAAGTCGCTTATCATGACGTGGAAATGTATAGCAGCCAAATACTCTAACAGAATGTTTCAAAATTGGACCCGGAGAAAAATTTCACACAACCACGGTGAGAACACGACCTCCTGTATACCAGATGAGGGAGTTAACATCTCGCCACTGTGGCGAGATGACGTATCAGCCGTGAGCTTAAGAATCTGTATTAATAGATGAATTGATGAGTCGCTTTACTCCTTGTATGAATTAACATGTTTTGTTTGCGTTACTGTTAAACGCAAGAAAACAATAAACCATTTACCGACTTGCTGAACATAGACAAGTCGACAGCTACCGACACGTCCAGTTCAGCGTGGAAGAGTAGACCAAATTCCCTCTAGAGCTCCCGCTAGTGGAGGCCCTTCCTCCAGCAATGGCGTGACGCGTGAGCTGCAAGCAACTGCAGGGCTGCCCCTTTACCTTTGCGCTGTGTAACGAGGGAAAATGTTACCTTGCGCTGACTTCGGCCACCGTGTGCCTTGCACATTCGCGTTTGCCGATCGGCATGTTCGTGAACTGACTTTTGAAACCGGTAACTGGTCCTGATAACGGTTACTGATTTACTGGTTGCCATTCCACAACCCTCGTATGAATAAAGTTTTTACTAGATTAGAGACTGCACCATGTACAAGTGTTTGCCTTTCCAATCCGACTCTCAGCTCCCAACCTTTTACGTTTCAATCAAAGGTTTCTGAATCTCGGCATGGGCATACCCTTGCAATCCTTAAGTCATTAAATGTAAGGCCAAAACCATTGTAAAGTTGTGTGCATTTGAGAATAATCTGCCAGCAGTAGAAGCTAGGCGACTGGGGAAATTATAGGTACAAGAAGCCGGGGGAAGATAGCGAATTAAGTAACAATGTGCAATTTGAACATTGGATGCAAGTGGGAGGAGTATCACATGCAAAGCTTTTTTAGCAAATATCATGGACAGAGCTAAATGGTTGAAGGTCATGGATGGCCGACGTCCTTTATAACGGACGTGGCACGGAGAGAGAGGATAGATCGTGGGAGGCGACAGCAAATCACGAATTGTTTAGTTCACGGGGTGCACAATGGGGGGTTTTATCAAAGAAAATGTTTGTATTAAATAACTCCCCATAGTTGACTCAAATAATTATACTGTGAAGCTCTTGCTAAGACGAGTTGGAGAAATAAATGAAGTATTGAGATGTTTTCACAAAGCATGCCTCCAAATTGCTGGTTCATATTCCAATGCAGCGAATCCCAAATGTTGAGATGATCTCTAAATCTCAAGACACGTGTTGTCTAAAACTATAATGTTATACGATTTGTGTATGCCTCATCACCATGTATTTTGTATTACGATTATTTATATTGATACACTTTTGTCATAGCTTTTTTATATATTGATGTACAAAGTTTGTCGGGACAAAATAAAAGACAGTTGTTGAACGCTTAATGTGCGGCTCGCTTCTTTTTTATGAGGATTTTTTAAACAACAACATAGGCCCGAACAACGCTTTAGGTGATAAGACGGGGGAATTTAAACGCGGGTGTAGGGGTGGTAGACATCGATCGCCTTGCACACAAATTAATCGCGTCGGGAAGCCAATGTGCTTTTATCTGGGGGGGGGGTGGGGAAGGGGTGGTGAGGGAAGAAGGGGGGGTACATTCAATTCATGGAGCGGTAGTGCCAGGCCCGCAGGGGAAACAAGAGTCGGGGGCGTGAGAGGGGGGCGTGCTCCATTATTCTTAAACACGAAGCCTCCAGTCGTTTACTCCATGGTCCATAATTTGAGTTGCATGGCCACAATCGCAGCACTGTGACTTGTCTTAATTTCCCATATATGAATGGAGACGTGTGCATCAGCCTATTGGTGCTCTGAGGCGGTTGATGATTATGTAATTACCGAAAATTACTCCAAGCAAATGTGCAGCCTGACGGTTATTTAAAAATAAACCAAAGTCTCTGATTGGAGGAAAGAGGTCTCCACAGGGATTGACCAGGAGGCAGGCTTTAGAAGTGATTGAAGCAGGGGCGGTTTCTTCATTAAGGCGATTGGGCGACGCACCACCAATGTCATTCAACCACAGAGTCACGCTAGCCGTCACTGTGCCTCTGGATATAGTCCAATCAGCGTCATGCTACGTTCTGTGGAGTACCGCCTCTTTTTGGGCGATTTCCCTCCAGCTGAGAATCGCCCCGAGTGGTCCCATAGACTTACATTCAAAGATGTTTTTTTTCGAACGGGGGCGCTGCAATGCATTCTCCATGGCTTCCGGGAGGGCTCGCCCTAACGTGCTTACGTCATCATACGTGCTTACGTCATCATACGTAAGCACGTTTCATCCAACAATATAATTTGTCGCCACCTAGTGGAATCTTTAATAAAAGAAACTTGAGTGGTTTGTTTTAATAGTGAGTATAGAAACAAACAAGATGTATTGTAAGAGTCACTTTATTTTTCATTAACATTAAAGAAGTGAAGTTGCGTTTACATGCTTAAGCTGTTAATTTATCCATTGCATGGGTGGACCTTATCCTTATCAATCATCCAGACATTTGCCCCCCCTGAGAGATTTTGCAGGAGCCGCCACTGGATTGAAGGGAAAGTTTTGAAGGAGAATAGGTGGGAAACAAGGTGGAATCCAGAGGCCACGGTATGGATCAGTTAGAGGGAAAGGACAGGGATTGGCTGAGGGAAATAGGGTGAAGGAACATTCCAGGAAGGGGGGCTGAGGGATATATAAGGGGAGAGCACGAGGAGCAGAGAGGTTCGGAGGAGGATACAAGCTGTAAGACAGTCACGAAGCTTAGGATCTCTTGTTGTGTCATCTATAGTAGGGTTCCTTATGGAATAACTCATAAATTGGCCGTTCTTATATTCTTGTCGTCGGAGTCATTACAATTACACCACCGGTATCTTCGATGAATGTCAGAGCCAGGAGGTGCGATGTTTGGGTCTCAAACGAGGCATTTATTCTGGACGTCCGTATTCTTCCGCTCTGTTCGCTAGAATTCTTCCGGATCTGGGTGAGATTCGAGAGTGGTGACAGTGTGATCGACATTGTTAAGGGTTTGGTTATGGGATAGTGGCAAGAAAACGTGTAAACTCCCTTGCAGTTTGCACATCTCTGTGGATGTTTGTTGGCAGAATGTTTGCCAGACCAGAGAGCCAGGGGATTGGTGTTGGTCTCAGGGTATATGTGCATTAATTAATTACGTGTAGCAGTTTTGTGCATGAGCTCCCGGACCAGGCTTGGAGCACATTACTCTGCCACGGAGTAGATCAGAGAGAGGGCGACAGTTGGCAGCACATCCATCGCATGCTCAAGCAGATGCTGTTTGGCCTTAACGTTTTGAATAATGTGTTTCTGCAGCAACGTTACCTTCCAATTGTCAATCTTTCCTGCTTTATACATTGCAATACCAAATGTATTAGAAAAGGTGCGATAGTCACTTATTTCTGTGGAGCCAGTGTATGCTGTGTGTGGTCTACTCTGAATCAGTCGAGCATTATCATCTTTTCATCAGCTGCATAACGCTGTGGACGCGACCTGTACGTCGCCAACCGTGCTAATCGGAAGTGGGAAACCCATCTATGAAATAAATATACGAGTACTGACATCACGCATGTACGCAGAGGTACTGACACAGGTGGCAGTATGTGGGCGTGCGTGGGTGCGTGTGGGGCTGCATCGGTGAGCATTTAGGAGTGCGTGGATGCACATACGTGTTTGTGTGTGGGTGCAATGCGTGTGTGGGGGGCAGCGCATGGGTGGGTGACAGTGCCTGGAGTGTGTATGCGCGTGGGTACGAGTACACGTGGGTGCGTGTGGATGCGTGGGAGGCAATGCGTGGGGTGTGTGCGTGCATCGTGGCGCAGCTCGTTGGCCGCCTTTTCCGATGGCCAAGTGGGGCAGGACGGCCACGTCCACCGGTTCGCACGCCGCTGCCCGTCGCACGGCTTGCGGCGCTGCTTCCACTCGGCATCTGGAAGCTACGTAGCACCAGCGCTGCCTGCCGATAAACTGCGGTGTTCTGCCACTCGTGGTCACAGTGACCGGGTAAACAGTAATAACTTAACATGCACAAATTCAATGTTGAACTTATGCCTAGTACACAGCATCCATTTGACCATCGCAGAGCCTCAATAATTTTTCAGGAGGTTCCTGCTATGTGTAAGCTAAATCAAGTAATCTGCAGGTATTTTTAGAATTTGGATGTTTGGTCAATACTAGTTACATCGTATGTCTTTAGCTATGGGAGGAACCCAGAGAACCCGTGCAGAGCAGGGACGAGTGAACAAACGCCACGTAGAAGTGCGCCTGAGCTAGGAAACTCTTCTCACTCTGGGGCCGAGTGTTACCACTGCGCCAAACAAGTAAAGGGTCAGTTTAACACGTAGGCTTTCGCGACCAAAATCATCCATAATACAGTTTTTTTGGGTTAGATCATGTAAATATATTAATATATTGTTAAACCCGCCACCACCTGACACAGATAATTATTAAGGTGTGTCCCGTAAACAGAACATGCCAATTCGTTACTAGTACAGCACACCGGTGTGTTGATAAACTAGCCAGATGCGTGGGGGAAAAAACATCCGAGTCAGATTTGGCACGGTCCATAAAATACAGAAATTAATATCTGGTACAAAAGATGTATTACCGAAGCTATCAACAAAAGGTATGTACTGGCTAAATCGCACTTGTGGCAAATGGCATGTTGGGCAGACAGGACAAATGATCAGCACGACACTAAAAGAACACCAAAGAAATATTAAATACTCCCAAATACAACTGTCATCAGTAGCAGAACACGTGTGCCAACAAGGACACTCAATTGAATTTGACAATGTTGAAGTTGTGTGTAAAACTAGTGACTACTGGCCAAGACTAATTCGATAATCTATCGAAATTAAGAAAAATTTAAAATAATCGTAATCGTTCGGATAGCTACAGACTTAGTGCTGCTCGGAAGCGAATCATTAAATAAAACATTGTTTAAATGCATGCCTATACAGGCCACCATACTTCAATAGGGATTACTGTTGGTACAGCTATTTTAATACACACAATGGACGGGAAGTACAAGATCAATGGGCTCACAAAATGTGCATGCATAATAATGTGCATGGATTCATTAATCCCCTCCCCACTTCGCGCAACGAAACAGGAAGACTTCTCCACAAATCTGGTTGTCGCCTGATGAAGCTAGTTGTAATTACTGCGAATCGTCGTACTGAGATTGTAAATGTTATGGCTTGGCTCTCCAACACACCGGTGTGCTGTACTAGTAACTAATTGGCATGTCTGTTTACGTGAAAAACCTTTACTAATTGGCTGTCGGGGGGTGGCGGGTTTAACGACACATTTATATATTTACGCGATCTAACCCAAAAACACGTATATTATTAAAGTAAAGGGTGATGACATCAAAGAAGTCAATACAAATCCTCGTGGAACTTTGCACCTTAAGCAGCCCCTCATGGCCAATACTGTAAAGTTCAAATTACCCTGATGAGTCGCCAGAGTTGCTTTGACAAATATTTTTTTATTCACATGTCAAATGCATGGTAATATTCCAACAATAAACATACTGCCCACCGTTACAGGTCGTGCACATTCTTATTTACAGAGCTCACTGTGGGGATTTTCTAGGATTGGTGGAACCTTTTCTTAAAACGAACACACGAGTGTTGGGAAAAGGGGAGAGGAGGGGGGGTGGGAGAGTGGTTAACTGATGGGAGGTGAGGGAGCTGAGTGTTGGCTGGGGGGCACCTCACAGCGTTCACAAGCTGTGTCTGTCATGGTGATACTGGGCCTGAGGGTCTCCGATATGGGAAGGGGGTTTAATGGGTTATTTAAGAATGGGTCCCATGTTCTTTTAAAGTATGCCTACTTACCTTTAAGCCTGCATCCCACGTGGTCCAGAGAGACTTTAGCTCCTAAGGATTGAGGTTCGTGAGATTTCCACATGCTCAGTATCGTCAGAATCAGCATAAGTATGACGAGACGCTACACGTAACCTTTTTGGAGGAAAGCATTTGGACTTTTAGAGATGCACTGGGATTTGACAGGTCAATTTTCCCTGGCCATCTCTTGCAAAAGGACACTATTTTTTAAAGGTCACTTTTGTTTAAAGGAACTTTTTCTACGGGCCACTTTTTGAGAGGAAATCCAATCAGCTGGCAGAAAAAATCCCACAATTTGAGGGGAAACCCAAGAAGCTGAGAGAGAAAATCAAGAAACTGAAAGAGAAACCCATGAAACAGAAAGACAACCATTGAGTGAATGAAAGATGAGGAATTAGGTGGGAATGAGAAAAAGGGTGAGGAGCAAGGGGGAGGAGAGAGGGGGGGTGTGGGGTAGGGGGAGCCGCGTGAGCGCTAGGGGAAGAGAACGTGAGGCTGGGGGGGGGGGAGTGGGCGGGGCTAGAAGTGGGAAGCTGAGTGTGGACACGGGGGGAAACAGACACAAGGTGCTAGTAGACCGGCGGATATGATAGGAACAACCACAACCAGTTAAGGCATTACCTGGTTAATAACATCCTTCCAATGATTGTTCAATTTGTATCCATCTTCTCGGTTGAAGTTATGTCGATGTTTATATATCTGGATGGCTTCATGAACAAACCTTTGATAGTAGCCCAAAGGTTTGCAGAGTACCTGGGTCTCGGAAAAAACAATACCATGCGAGCCCACAGCGTTATAACAATGGTCAGCTACGGCAGAGGTACTGGTTCTGCCGTGTTTCAGATCTGCCTTGTGTTCACAGACACGGTCCGAGACATGCCGTTTTGTTTTCCCAATGTAACTGCTACCACAGGTACAACTCAGTTTGTAGACTCCAGGGTATTGCATGTCAGGAATGACCTCCTTCACAGATAGGATTAGATCACAGATTTTGTGTATTGTATTGAATTGGACCTGGATCTTGTGTTTGTTTAAGATTTTGGAAATATTTTGGTAACACCTATGTATGGTAAAGTGATGGTTTTGATTGGCTTCTCGTTAGATTGTTTCTCCATGGTTGGAGAAACAGCTATGTGAATAATGCGGTCCGAGTACCCATTCATCTTGAGGGCTTGGTGTACGTGTTCCAGTTCACTGGCTAGGTGGTGTTGGTCGGAGATGCAGTGGGCCCTATGGTGTAGTGTTATGATGAGGGAATTCTTCTGGGCCGGATGGTGGTGGGAACCAGGTTTTAGATAGGAATCTGTGTGGGTGGATTTCCTGTGGACAGAGTGTCCCAACGAGCCGTCAAGGCCTCTTCTCAAACAGAACATCCAGGAATGGTAGCTTACCATCCTTCTCCACTTCCATGGTGAATTTGATGGATGGGTGTATGAAATTGATGTGGTTGAGAAATTGGTTCAATGCTGGCAGGCCATGTGGCCAAATGACGAAAGTGTCATCTACGTATCTCTTCCACAAGGAATGACGTAGGGTGGATGTCTGGATCGCTTATTTTCAATGACCAATATCTTTTTTCACCTGCCACTTTCTTTTTATTTTTACTGCCCACATTATTTTGATAGGCCATATTTATAATGTTTATTTTACTGGAAACATTTTTTATGCTGGCCATTTCCTGTTTTAATCGGCATGCTTTTTTGAAGTGGCCACTGTTTTTTGACTGCCCAATTTATTTTTACTGACCACATTATTTTCATGGGCCACTTTATTTTTACGAAACACTTTTTTACTGGGAAACATTTTTTTACAGGACAATTCTTTTGAATGGACACTTTCAAAATTTTCCCGGCCAGATATCTTGACAAATTACTTAATTTTTTTTAAAAGCCAACTTATTTTTTTACTGGCCAATTCATTTTCTAATAGGCCAATTTTTAGTAGTGGCCACATTTGTTTCACTGGCCGCTTCATTTTCAATGGCTACATTTTAGTGGCCACTTCATTTTTAATGGCCAATCCGTTTGACTGTCCATTTAATATTTTTTCCCAGACAAATTCTTGACTGGCCACTGAATTTTTAATAGGACAATTAATTTTTGTGGACACTATATTTTTTTATAGGCCAATTATTTATTTAATGGCCACTTCACTTTTTTAATAGGACACTTATTTTTAGTGGCCAAATAATATTTCACTGGCCACTTCATTTTTACTAGCCATGTTATTTTGACTTGAAAATGTTTTGACTGGCCTATATTTTTTACGGGCCAATTATTTTGACTGTCCACTTATTTTTTAATAGGCCAATTTTTTTGTAGTGGCCAATTACTTTTTTAATGGGTAAATTATCATTTTTTAGTGGCCACTAACATTTTTAATAGGTCAGTTATTTTTTAGTGTCCAAATAATATTTCACTGACCACTTCATTTTAACTAGCCACGTTATTTTGACTGGCCAATTTTTTGACTGGCCATGTATTTTTTACTGCACAATTCTTTTGAATGGCCACTTTATACTTTTTCACGGCCAGTGCTTCCTGACTGTCCACTTAATTTTTTAATAAGCCCCATTTATTAGACGGGCCACACTTTTTTATTGACCACTGCATTTTGACAGGCCACTTTTTTTATTGGCCACATTTTTTTATTGACCACTGTATTTTGGCTGGCCACTTTTTTGACTGGCAATATCTTTTTTAAATCCTTTATATTAAGTTCGCTTGCTTGCTTGCTTGCGTGCTTGCTTGCTTACGACCGTGCAAATCTTTCGGTCGTTTTTTAACCCACTTCCCGTGATCCAATTGAGCTGACATTTTCCACACAGACTCGTTGTGCGTGATAATTAATTTTCGTGAAAAAATGTTTCCAAAATTTTACACTGTTTAGGGAAATTTTTTTAAATATTTAATTACCAATTGCTTAATGCTGGCAGACAATCATCTGACCCATAGGTGGCAGCCATCTCAAGCTAGAGGACGAGAGGACTCTAGCCGCCACGCATATAAAGGATTTAGAGTGAAAAACTTTGTTTTTACGGGTTAATTTTTTATTACAGGCGAATTCTTTTGGATGACCACTTTAAAACTGTTCCTGGCCAATTTTTTTGACTGGCCACTTCATTTTTTAATAGGCGAATTCTTTCGAATGGCTTCATATGTTTTCTCGGCCACATTTCTGTTACTGGACACTTTTATTTTTATAGGCCAATTAATTTTGAATGGCCATATTATTTTGATGGGCCTTTTTTCTTTACTGGCCACATTTTTTTTTTCACTGGCCACATTTTTACATACCATATTTATTTTACTAGTGACATTTTTTTTAATAGGGCACTTTCGTTTTTACAGGCCAATTCTTGAGCGGCAACTTCATATTTTTTCCCTGCCAGATTTTCTTGACTGGCCACTTTACTTTTTTAATAAGCCCATTTTTTTGTGGCCACTTTCTTTTTGTAATAGACCACATTTTTTAATGGACACTTTTTTTTGACTGGCCAATTTATTTTGACTGGCCATATTAATTTGATAGGCACATTTATTTCACTGGCCATTTTTTTACTGGCCACTTTATTTTTACAGGCCAAATTATTTTGATAGGCCATATTTATTTTACTGGCAAAACATTTTATACTGGGTATTTTGTTTTTTAATAGGCCAATTCTTTGAGTGGCCATTTTATATTTTTTTCTGGCCAGATTTTCTTGATTGACCACTTTATTTTTTAATTGGCAATTTTTTTTTCTAGTGGACACTTTTTTTGACTGCCCAATTTATTTTTACTGACCACATTATTTTTAAGGGCCACTTTATTTTGACGAACCACTTTTTTACTGGCCATATATTTTTTATGGACGTATTCTTTTGAATGGTCACTTTTATTATTTTCCCAGCCAGATATTCTTGACTGCCCAATTTGTATATTTTCACAGCCAGAGTTTCTTGACTGTCCATGTTATTTTTTTAATAGCAGATTTCCATTAATGGCCACATTTTTTTCAATTGCCTACTTTATCATTTAATAGGCCCTTATTTTCACTGGCCAATTTATTTGACTGACCACATTATATTGATGGGCCACATTTATTTTACTGGCCACTTCATTTTGAATGGCCAATTTTTTGACTGCCCATATATTTAAGAGCCAATCCGTTTTTCCCGGCCAAATTTTCTTGATTGGCCAAATTTTTTAAAAGGCCAATTTATTTTTAGTGGACACTATATTTTTAAATAGGCCAATTATTTGTTTTAATGGCCACTTTTTTTATGTGGCACTTCTCTTTTAGTGGCCAAATAATATTTCACTGGCCACTTAATTTTGACTAGCCACGTTATTTTGACTGGCCACATTTTTTGACTGGCCATATCTTTTTTACGAACCAATTACTTTGAATGTCCAATTTATATTTATATCCCGGCCATAGAGTTCCTTGAGTGGCCACTTTATTTTTTACTAGGCCAATTAATTTTTAGTGGACACTTCATTTTTTAAAAGGTACACTTTGTTTTAGTGGCCAATTTTTTCACTGGCCACACTTTTTACGGGCCAATCCGTTCTCGACTGTCCACTTCATATTTTTTGCTGGATATATTTTCTTGACTGGCCACTTATTTTTTACTAGGCCAATTTTGTTTTAGTGGCCACTTTATTTATCAATAGGCCAATCATATATTTTTTATGGCCACTTCATTTTTTTAAGAGGGCACTTCTTTTTTAGTGGCCAAAAAAATTTTCACTGGCCACTTCAGTTTTACTAGCTACGTTATTTTGACTGGACAATTTTTTGACTGGCCATATATATTTTAGGGGCCAATTCTTTTAAATGGCCACTTTATATATTATTTGCCCAGCCAGAGTTCCTTGACTGGCCACTTTATTTTTTAATAGGCCAATTATTTTTTTAGTGCCAACTTCAATTTTTTAATAGGCCACTCTTTATTTAGTGGCCACACTTTTTTTCACAGGCCACTTTATTTTGACTGGCCATATTATTTTGATAGGCCATATTTCTTTTACTGGGCCATCACCACAGATGCAACTTAGTCATGTCTCTGACCGTATCCGCGAGGATAAGACAGATCTGAAACACGGCAGAACTAATTCCTCCGCCGTTGCTGATCATTGCTATAACGCTGTGGGCTCTCATGATATTGTTTTCTCCGAGACCAAGGTGCTCTGCAAGCCGTCTGGCTACCATCAAAGATTTGTTCATGAAGCCATCCAGATATATAAACATAGACATAACTTCAACCGAAATGATGGATACAAATTGAGCAATCATTGAAAATATGTTATTAACCAAGTAAAATTTAACCGTTCATAAATGTTCCATCTTATTTACCAGGTACTAGTCTATTTTACCGAGTTAATTGCATCCTCAGCGTTTAGTAGTGTGGCCATTTTGCTTTGGGCGCCATCATCTATCTTGGCAGCAATCATGTTGCTTATTTGCTCTCAGCATCCTTGCAGCGCTCACCCTCCCCTCTCTTATTTATTTAACTGACCTAACCTTGGCATCTCTCCCACTTCAGTAAACACTTTCTTGCTGTGGTTGTCACACCTGATGATGATTGCTTGTGTTGCAATCGAAACGTCGTGATTTAATGTATTTATTTTTATTCATTTTTTTCACCTACGTGACTTTACCGAAAGAATCAAAGAATATGGATCCTTGCAGTCACGAAAATTTCAAATCTAGAATGACACAGACCTATTTAATTTTAAGGTAATAATCCAATGTTCATCATGACGTCCTTTTTACTTTGATGTCTCAATTAGCGTTACGGAGATCGCGTAACGTGAGGGTTCTTCCTTTGTAGTGAGGGTTGTAAGTTGACGCTGAGGAGGGGGGAGGAGGCGCCTCGGCCCCCCATGTGGAGTGACGTCAGCTGCTAATTATTATGAATTGGGTCGGGGAGGGTGTCCATTTGGAGGACGTTACCTGCTCATGAATATTAATGAGGCCAGCTGGTCGATGTGGAGTGACGTCACGAACGTTAAGAACAGACATTCCTGGGTGATAAGTCGGTATTCTCTTTCCTGGTTTCTCCACCGTGGACTCTGCCCCTACTCTGTTGGCCACTCTGAAAACAACCCAGATTATCACCAGTCACCTGACACCACTTCCAGTCACCTCATATTTGACCCCCAACAGAAATCACTTATGACTCCACGTCAACACTCCCACAACACTCAGCAGACACACCTGACCACTCGGAAGCCAATCAACAGACACTATTCTGCTAAGACGAGAAACAACTCCTTGCCTCACACTCAACAGCCACCAAGCCTCATAATTCCAAACTCACCAGGCTACACACCTATAAGAAGTCAGCAATGTATATTACTACACCACACCACTGTACCACGTTACTATACCTCTACATGACAACAACAACCGCCATTCGCCACGAAGTGGCGGTGACGTCACCACGATGCTTGTGCCAGGCTATGTGCACCTTGAGGCTATGTGAAGTGTCGAACGCCCGCTGGCAGGTCACGGGGCAGACCCAGATGCTTTCCTTTGACTTCCTGCAGGCCGTTGCTAGGGAGGTCGTTGCTCGGGAGGCCGTTGCTAGGGATGCTGAGGGTCGCTGGCCCTCGAGATCTCTCCCTGCTGTGTTCTGACTGCAGGGGTTCCGCCGCTCCCCGACCCCTCGCTGTTGTGCGGACCGCCGCTGCCGCCGCTGGGCTCATCACTCACGGGGCAGGGACTGTCGCCTGACGGTTCCCCTCCCTGGGTCGCCCCACCTCGGGTTCGCGAGAGAGGCATGGCTCGTTGCCGGCTCCCGTACGCCTGTTAACACTGCGTTGCCTCTCCTTCAATCAAACGCGACACCTCCCCTCCCCCAGCCCCGCGCAGCACTCACACGCTGTGAGCGTACGTACACACAGCACCGCGCGCGTTCACACTCTCTCTCCTTCAATCAAACGCGACACCCCCCCTCACACAGCCCCACGCAGCATTCACACGCGGTGAGCATACGTACACACAGCACCGCGCGCGTTTACACTCTCATCGAAACCACACGAGGCTACGATTAGTTATTAATTATTTATTACCGGCTGACTGCGATTCGCTTTTAAGTCAGTAAGGACCGACAAGGCAGGCCTACACTATCGCCCGAGGGTCTGTACCTGATTTATCTAGTTTGATGGACTCTAAGCGGTGTGGGTTTCCCTAGACTCAATCCCAACACTCTCTCTCCAGTTACTCACAGTTAGACGCTCCTGTCGGCTTGTCCTCGCAGCATGTCGACACGTCGCACGGACGTTCGAGTGGCTGGACTCGGGAGTTGACGGCCCGGGAGCTGACTTGAGAAGAACTAACTCATGCCTCCTTCACCCCTCTCTTTATCCCCCTCACCTCACAAGGGGTGCCGCTCCTCTGGCCAATCAGAGCGCTTCACCTGTCTTCTCGCTGGCTTCGGGCGGTTACAATCCAGTTAGCGCAACGGATTGCGTCGTCTCATCGAACAGTGGGCGGGGCCCCGTTTTCCCGCCGTTGGTTTGTGGATTGGAGCCCGTTTTCCTGCCGTTGGTTTGTGGATTGCGGACCCCTGCCTGCCTTGTCGATATGTGTGTGTGGGGGGTGCATTTCAACCGTGGTGGCTGGACAACCCCCGCCGTGACCATGCAATCTCAACCCGGGTCACAGCGCCGCGGTGCGAACCAGCATCGGGGGATGTCGCCCAATTCCCTGCCCGCAGGAAACCGTGAAGATTATCCCTATGAGGGCTTTCGGGTAAAAACCTGCCGGCCAGAAGACCTCCCCTCGGAGCTCTATGTAGAAAAATGTGTGAGGGTGTTTTTATGTGGGGGGCGGTGGGGGGGAAGCGGGGTCGGCCCCGTCGCTTGGTGGTGGCGAGGTCGTAGATGGGGCGCCCGCCGAGCGGCTTCCCGGCGGTGGCATCACAATGCCGTTGCCGAGGGGCGCCGTCGCTAGGCTTGACGGTTGGTCTGGCTTTGGCTACCTGGACCAACCATCACCTAGTGTGGTGTTGGTACCGGGGTACACACACGCCAAACCAGCTAACTTGTAATACTTACCGGTGAGAGCGAGTGTATCATCCCGGGCCAGACCTCTTGGGGGGAGGGAGGCTGCGGGGCGTGTGGGGGTTCACAAAGCACCGCCCTAGGGGAGAGTGGTACAAACCTGTTCTGGGCGGTTGTGTAAGGGATGCCAAGGGCCTCCTGAGGGGAGGGGGCTGGGAGGCTCGTGTGATCCCACAGAACCCCGCCCCTCAGGGGGAAATCGTATATAAGTGGGTCCCGGAGAGCAGAGCTCAGTTCGTCTCAGCCCAAAACGAAGAACCAGTGAAGACTGAAGGCCAGCTAGCGGGACCCTGGAACTCCTCTGACTCGCTGCCCTTCTGAGGGCCGGGCAGAGCAAGCCAGAGGTGCGACCCCCAGAGCAGCGAGGCCCGATGTCCTTGTGAGGGCCGGGCTTGTGTGGCTGAGGGTCGGGACCTGTGCCGAAGCTGGACCAGGAGCTAGCCTCCATATGAGGAAGGTCTAGGATAGAGGGAAGTAGGGAGTTAATGTGGAGCGTTAACTGGGGAACACTTCCCCTGACTAGACCGGGTGAAGAGGCCGATACCTCTTCGAGTGTTAGTCGTTACTCTGCTGTATTGAAGTTATCTGTAATAAATACGTGTTGCCTCCATCAACCATCTCCATCGTCACAATCTCATTACACTAGCAAGGGCTGACCATAGTAAATGGTGTGGCTTGGGGCCTCACCTAGGTCAACTCCGCCTCAAATGTGTACTTGGTACGGTGTGTACAAACATCGCCACTGGCGTGGTGCTGGCTACCCACCCGCTCCCAAAGGCCCCGGAACCACGAATGCGCTGGGGGGGCAGGTGACGCGGCCTCGTGACCAGAACGGGCCACGCGGATTGGCTGCCCCTGTAATTCAAATAATGCGGCGCCAGTGGCGGTTGCCGTCTCGGTGACCGCGCCCGAAAGCCACGCGGTGACGGTCACGTGCGGGCGTTTGTAATATGCAGGAAGCCTCCCATTGGTGGAGCGCCGAGTGGGGGGAAGAAGCCGGCTTCCCATTGGTGGACACAGCCAGTGTTTTGAAACGTCATCGCGCACGCCGCGGTGACGTCACCACACACGCCGCCGTCATCACGCACGCCGCGGCGACGTCACCACGGCTCACCATGGCGGCAGAGGAGGCGGAGCTAACTACTTGCACTGCTGTTGGCTCCCAGCATTCACCAAAGATCCCCCGTGTAGCCTCCACAGACTGTTGGGGCAAGTGGTGTTAGCGAGTAGCACCTACAAAGACAAAGATCCCCCGTGTAGCCTCCACAGACTGTTGGGGCAAGTGGTGTTAGCCAGTAGCACCTACAAAGACAAAGATCCCCGTGTAGCCTCCACAGACTGTTGGGGCAAGTGGTGTTAGCGAGTAGCACCTACAAAGACAAAGATCCCCCGTGTAGCCTCCACAGACTGTTGGGGCAAGTGGTGTTAGCGAGTAGCACCTACAAAGACAAAGATCCCCCGTGTAGCCTTAACAGACTGTTGGGGCAAGTGGTGTTAGCGAGTAGCACCTACAAAGATCCCCCGTGTAGCCTCCACAGACTGTTGGGGCAAGTGGTGATAGCGAGTAGCACCTGTGAAGACCGGCACGACACACGAGGGGGGTGGGTGACCAGCACCCCATTGTCGATGATGTTTACACACCGCACCAGGTACTCGTTTGAGGCTGAGTCGACCTAGGGGAGGCCCAGATAATCGTCACCGGTGTAGGCCGTGAGCGGGAATCGAACTCGGGTCGCCAGGTTCGCAGGGCAGCGAGCGACTACCGCTCCCCAACATTCAACAAACCCCGCACTGACCAGCGTGGTGAAGTATGATTCTAGATTTGAAGCTTTCGTGACTGCAAGGATTCATATTCTTAGGTTTTTTTCGGTAAAGTCACGTAGGTAAAAATTTTAAATTAATAAAAGTAAAATAAATAAAGATGTTATTAACCATGCAAAACAGAGTTAACTACACATATTTGGACCATCTTATTTGACAGGCACTATTCTTCAGTTACCGTATAGTTTCTTCTTTTTTCACACACTGGTTTTCCTACTTTAAGTTTGACCACACATATTTGGCAAATCTAGAATTAATCCCAGCAACGTAGCAAAGTGCTGTTTCATCTACATTACAAAGGCTCAGTCCCATTCACAGCAGCCACACCTTTACATCAGCCGCACCTTAACAACTCTTAGAACCTCCCAGTTCAACCAGTCTACACAACAAAGACTCATTCCTGGCAGTGGTTTCAGCCGCACCACCTCTACATAACAAAAGGCTGAGTCCCATTTACGCGCACCTATCCATCAGCCGCACCTTAACAACTCTTGGAACCTCCGAGTTCAAGCAGTCTACACAACAAAGGCTCATTCCTAACAGCGTGCTTCAGCCGCACCGAACCTCACAATAATAATATCCAGGGCCTACCTTGGCTCCTCCCACCCTCAACCAGAATATATACAAGGACTGTTTTCTTGGAATTTCTCTTACTTGATACAGCTATCGTGCTGTGACGGTTCCACCTGAAGACGGAAGCTTGTGTTGCCTCTGAAACGTCGTGATTTTTATTTTATTTTTTATTTTACTTTTATTAATTAGTTTTTTTTACCTACGTGACATTACCGAAAAAACCTAAGAATATGGTGAAGTATGGTCAAGTCACCCGCTCCACCTCGCACTGTGCAGTGGGTTGACCAAATGTCGTGGCCATGGAGCTTGCGTGATTAACACTCTACCGGAATGGGAATTGTTCATTGGATGTTTGCATGGATGCCTCAGGAGAATTGCTGCAAGAGTGAATGTAGGAAGGCGCGTGTTGAGCAGTGGCAATGTTGCCGAGGCGATTCTAATGGATTCTTGGTACACCGAACATGCCTTACGATGTGTATTCATCACGCTATTGATATTTAGTACCCCAATGGCTACAATGGATTAACGCCATTTATTAATATGCAAAACCCTCATTGAGTCTCAAGGCTCAATGGATCCCGCAATGGGAAGTTGCTGCAATAGGTTGTTTGGCCAAATCCCATGAATGAGGGGTTATGTGTAAGCAAAGCAGCCGTACCTGCAGCCAGCTCTCCACGCATGCGAGGGCTCAAGAGACCTGGATTCAGCTCATTTGCAAGAGCGACTTGGGTCATTGGTCTGGCAGAAAGGGGGCGATGACTGCTCCTGCTTTGTGTAATCCCAATTGGGCACATTTGTACCCTGAGGTAACACTCAAAGGTCCGAACGGTTGCGTTCACAAACTATTTGCTGAGCAGTATTTCATCTGCTGGACATCGCACAGTCCAATGGGTGTGGGAATGTCCACAGATCTCTGTGTTATAACCAAGCGCTGGGCTTTGAGGCGAAAACGCGACCCGTCTATCACAAATGATAGCTCAACGAAGTGGCTTATCATGTGGAAATGTACTGCAGCCAATTGCTCTCAACGCATGTTTCTAAATGTGGAAGGAGAAACTGGAGGACCCTGAGACAAATCCACGCGACCACGGAGGGAACACGCAGAGGGTCGCCTGTATAGCTCCAAATGAGTTATCTTTAAGCTACAGGTGACAGGTGCAGGCCTTATGAAACAAACAATATCATGAAATAATAGAATATCGTAGACTGGAGGAAAAGAACGAACAACATGGGAAGTACCATTGTTTGAGAAAGTATCGGGGGGTGTTATGTGTGATGGATGAGGTGACAGTGACAGATGGAGTGACAATGGGGTAGAGAAACGGAGCAAGAGTTTTTGGGTGGGAAATCAGCAGCAGCAGTCCGCCCCACCGGTCCGAGACATGGGGCGCTCTTCATGCATGGGGAGGTCACCCCGATGGTGGAACTCGGCTCCCTGGCCAAGCGGCACGGTGCGTCGATATTCGTTCACGAGTGCAACGCTGATGGTGCATTAGAGGGGGGAAGAAGGCTAGAGGCATTCATCAAGCAGTGGAGAGACCCTGGCTGATACGGATTGTGCATTGGAGGGAGAGCAGGCTAGAGGCGGCATTCATCCAGCAGTAGATGTGTTGCATGCACTCACAGAATCAAGTTTAAGATGAAAACGGACATCGGAATCCAATGTTCTTCATTAATGTAAAAACGGGCATAAGAATATACTTTTTTAAATACCTGGTTAATCGTTATTTGCCGGTTAATCGCTGCGTGGATTCATTGACAATCGATCCGTGGATTGAGTAGTCACGTGACATGCCCCCTTTATTTTATCGGCTAATATCTGCAAGATCGGCGATTCGATCGCAGCCTGCTTTTATTGTAGCACGGCGCTCACGGCTGAACTGCCAAATGCACAGTAGCGCAGCCAGATCGGTACTTGGGTCAGTCGCCGGAACATTTATGATACAATTCAAGAAATAATCGTTCGCTTTTCACACTCCTCTTTGATATTGCTTTACAAAAAACAATCAACCGGTCGATTGTTTTTGCCTCCACGTGGCAACTTGATTTGATTGGCTCTGTCGGGTGGTGGAGGGTTCTAGTTAAAAAAAACAACCGGCATTCTATCTAGTGATCGAACCCAAAATAAACTAATTGTTGAATCGTGTGGGTAGTGAAAGCCTACGCATAAAATTAGCCAGTAGTTGCATATATTTTGAATAATTCGTTGAGAACTATTATCTGTGAGTGTGGAATGAGGGGTGGACCTCACGGACCCCATCTGTAATCATAGCAATGAAGTATCCACCAGGAGGGGACAGACCCTACTTCCAAAGCGTGGCTGGCGTGCCACCACATGGCACACCATCTTCATAATCGCCACATCACCACCATGAATTCCATGAGCCCAAACTCCATGATGCTGCTGCACTCATCACTTGCATTGCCAGCTCACCACATCCACCTCAACGTTCTCTACTCCGTTAGAAAATACGGACACTGACATGTTTAAGAAACAAAACCAGTCCCAACAATGACATCAACAGAAATGAAAAGACCAAAGCAGACGGCAAAGCAGACGGTGGCCGATGTATGATTTACAGCACGCATCAAGTGCGCTTTTTTATTTAAGTTTGATCGTTTTAAAGATCAACGTTCAGCGTAAAGTAAAAAATATCTTGCATGTTTTAACACTGTCGATGGGCTGTGAAATGGACTATTGGAACAAGCGCAGCCCGCCACCTCTGCTGATCCCCCAGCCGATGTCCAAATACCCATTTTTGTTTTCCCCTGCAACATCCGAACAGAGCCAGTGTGGAGCCCTCACGGTACTATGGGTGGTTTTCCACTGGCCTTTTGCCGTGCAGAGCGAAGTAAACCGTGCTATGCTGGCCTCACAATACATCCGACTCGGGGGGGGGGGGGGGGGGGGGGGACAGACGGTGGACAGACGGTGTCACTGTAAGTCCCTTCGACTCGTTCATTGCGTGCGACGCCAGCCAACAAGCACAGCGAGGACAAAGCATCGCTAAACGCGTCCCGACTTGTCCGTTGCGTGCTACGTCGGTGGCGTGGCATGGCACAGCTCCTTCCAGTGGAAAAAACACCCTGGCGCCACCAGAGGCGTGCCGGGCTGGCTCGCCATGGCCCCCCCGGGCGCGGCTCAGTTGTGCAGTGGGGGGAAAAAAAGAAAAGGTAGAGTTTTACCGCCATTGTCCCACACCGTTGAGCAACAGCAATCGCGGCACAGGCATTTTGTTGAAAATGAGTGTTAGTGACGGCAGCCAACATGTCGGGAGGGGGTGGCGGGCCGGGGGGAAGCAATCGTGAAGCGTCCATTAGGAGCCATGCACCTGAAAGAGCAGCAACAGCGCGGGCACGCGTCTATAATCCCCACCGGCCCTACACGCCGAGAACGCTGGAAAACCCAAGCGGCAAAAAACTGAAAAGACCGTACAGTGGGAATGGGGAGGATAGGGCAAAGCAGCTTGGAGGTTGGGATCGTTTGCTAACCAAACGCCAACCCTAATACCCCAACTAGCCACGAGTAGCAGCCCTCGAGGACTGAACCTAAACCTCGTGACTAACCCCCACCTCCGGTAAGGCTTCGACAGGCCCACTTTTTGATGTTAGTCGCGTTTCGGTTTTGGTGTTCGGAGCGCATGGCACTGAGTGGTCGTTTAGTGACAATCGTGGGAGGGGGGTGGGTGGGAACGAGCAAGCAGCTGATTCAATCGCAAAGGCTCCATTGATCAAGCGCCATTTCTCACAACCCTCGGCCACGGCAAACATGGGAACTCTTGTCTGGGCAAAGGTGGAGTGAACTTGTTGAAGGGATGACCCAAACAAAAAGGCCCACGTGAAGTTCACGCAATTTTCTCGAACGTAAGCCGAAAAAGTAAAAAAAAGACAAACGCGGTCGTAATCGCCCAGACGCACCGCCAGGCTGCTGCGTGGCCTGGGCCATCTGAAACAAGGCGCTTCGACCCCGCAGTTTCGTCGGCGAGAAAGATAACTCGCAAGCGACTTTCTCGGCAACGAAATGCACTGATGATGTAATCGCAGTGATGCGTTTAAAAGCGTACAACAGAAATGTCGTCGTCGGATGTCGGTCGCGTGTTTGCTCCAAAAGTAACATTATAACATGGCGGGCTAGGAAGGGGTGTCTACTAAACCGCCATTTATTTTGCGGGTTGCCAAATCCCTTAACGCGCCACCGCGGGGGTATCAAATCATGGCAACGTGGCCGGTGAGCTCAAAATTCGTTAAAATGCATAAATGCATTCACAAACCCTGGCTCCCAGAGGAAAGGAACGCAAACCCCCAATAATCCCTTCCCAGCACTTGGAGCAATCCCCATAATGCACTGCGGATCACGACGACGCCATCGCCAGTTGCCCTGCTTTAGGATAACGCCCCGTCGTAGTGAAACGCACCATTGCAGCCATTCATAATTGGTTTTAGGGCTGGTGGGGTGGGGGGTGGGACGATGCTGCAATGGGTGGTGCGTTAAAGGGCACGACGTAATAGTGTAAGGCAACAAGGGGACAAACGGCTGCAGTTGGGGAAAAGGGTTGCGATGTCATTCGGAGTGGTGATACTTCTCAGGAGTGTGCCAACGTTTGGTTCTCGCCACCCCCTTTCAATCCTGGTTAATTCACCGTACGGCAGTCTCCTTTGCTGTGCCACACAATTTTTATCGTTGGTATCAATGCAAACTCGTAGCGCGCAGACATTTCCACCGGTCAGTATCAACAGGATGCGTCAAAACTTTAACGAGACTGTCATTACACCTTCTCCACTCCGGCTCTCGATTCGAGGTCACAATTCTATTCAAGAATATTTTTTTTAATGCGGTGAATGTGTCACCACTGGCTGCAAGTAAATTCCTACACGGCCATGGCGCGCATGAAAGAATCGACAAGTCGATCCGTCGTGACTTTCGGAGCCAGATATAAAGAACCCCTGTGAGATGAGCTCTCGACCCAACATCGATTCATTTCAAAGACCATGGAAAACGTTGGCACTGCTAAAGCCTCACGAAGTCTTGTGGCTACTGGACTATCAATGCGCAAAGCTTCCACGTCCGTTAAAGTGACCTCTGTACGAGTTCAGCTCCTTGAATCGCCTCTCTGAACTCCGTAAGCTGTGCCGTTTAGTTTAACAAGCTTTAAATATTTTTTTTTCTCTCCTCACAGTGTCGGATATTGTTTTAGTTTACTCTCAAGTATCTTCCCGAGCGGGTAGTGTCTGCAACCCTAAGGGCGGTCGACACAACAAAACGAAGAGATGGGGCACACGTAGGGTCGAGGCGTCTGTCAAGGCACCCGGTGCAATAGCACCCCCCCCACCGCCACATCCTCGCCAGAATGCGGAAAGAGGAAAAAAACAAACGCGTCTCCCAGAGGTCTTTTTCCCACTGCAAAACCGAGCTGTGCCACGCCGGGGCCGGGCCAGCCCCGCTGCAGCTCAGACGAGGCACCAAGTTTGAGCTTTTCCTCACTGCAGAAGCCGAGCCGAGCCAAGCCATCGATGTTGCGCGCGATCATACGAGTTGAGGCACGTACACGAGTCGGTGACGGTGGAGTCCTGCACTAACGTCACGCGCAGAATTATCCAGCCCCCTGGCCCTGCTCAGACCCCACCGACCCCACCAACCCCGCACGCCCCCCCCCCCCCCCCCCCCCGAGCCAGATCCCGTCTGGCATATGAAAAGGTTTGGTTCTGGCTCAGCACGACAAATAGCCAGTGGAACATCGCCAGTACCGCAACGGACTCCGCATGCTTGCTCGGCTCGGTTGTGGCAGTGGGAAAAAAAATGGGTACCAGAGACCATAGATTTTCATAATTTCCGATTCTGCATCCACATGTACGCACACCAAAGGCCCCTCCTCCACCAGCCCGGCCCAGCCGCCCACCCCCGTTCGTGTCAAGAGCTGTGGCTCTCTGGGAACAGCAACAGTGAAAAAAGAACAAAGACTGGTAAAAGGTGGCGGGGAGATGGGAAGTTAAGTGCCAGAGGTGGGGGTTAGACGTGGTGGTGGGATCCACGTTGAATGGTTTAGTTAGGGTTAGGATCAGGGGCTGGTTCGTTAATTTTGTTTATGGTTAAGGTGCGGTTGGATAGTGTGGTGAGAGTTGTGACTCAGGCTAATGTTAGGGGGCTGGTTGTCCAGTTAGTTAGATATAAATGTAGATCTATGGTTTTTGCTGGCTAGTCTTTCAGCGTGAGGCGGTTGGGCAGTATGGATTGGCTACCGTGGTTAAGGATAGAGCTTATTACTGGTAAGGGGACTGGTTGGCTCATTGATTAGTTTTAAGTTTAGTTCGTGTTGGTTGTAGGGGCTAGTTATATAGTTAAGTTTTGGTGTAGGGCCAATAATGTGGTTGGCTAGGTTTTGAAGGTGAGGGGAACAGTGCTGTTGGTGTTGTTAGGGTTTGGAATAGAGAGAATGCTAGTGACTGGATGTCTGGTTTGTAAGGATTGGAGCGAGTATGTTGCTTGGCAAGTCAGCTAGTGCATTGGGGGTGGGGGGGGGTTAGATAAGGGCAGATTGGTTCGTGTGCTCCCCTTACAATCAATTGACCCCTCCAACTGCCCAGTACTGCAGTGATTTTCACTTCTTGTTCGCTCTTCTCTTAGCACACAGAGCACAGAGTGGGGGGGGGGGGTGAACAGCCATCACGAGACGCGACGATGGGGGGCGACAACGCCAGCCCAACCTCCCGGGTCCCCCGACGCACACCGGCCAGCCTGCAGCACACACGCAGTCCCACCACCGACCTGCGACCCCTGGTGCGCGCAACCCTGGATCTGCTCAATCCCTCCCGTTCTGCTGTCCAATCTGGCTGCGTTGTCACAGCGATCGCTGGGCTGGGAAGGCCGCACGACGACCCGGGTCGTCTCACACGTCACCATTCAGTCTCTCCGATTAGTTTTTTCTTCGTTTCATTCATTACAGGCTTATTAATTTTTTTTATTTTCCATTTATTCTGCACCAAAAACGCCGGCCGCAATTTTTAACTCACCGACATCCAGTACGTTGTGTTTTTATCACTTTTTTTAAAATCTAATTTAGGCAATCTATTTTTTTTTTGTACAGAATAAGCGACGCCGATATACTGTTGTTAGAAAGTGAGCCCCCCCACCTCTCTCTTCCGACCCCATCGCCACACGTTCCCTGTTCCCCAATCCCTCCCTCCCGCTTAACACCCCCCCCCCCCTTGGCACCCCCCTCCCCCCCACCCCAAAGACCAGATGGGCCATGGCTCTGGCCGCTACTCGCCGAGCACGGCGAACTGATTGCCGAGCTCCAGGTCGACGCCCTTGGCGCGCTGGCCGTCCTCGCGCGCCCGCCCGCGGTGCTTCACCGTCTCGAACGTCTTCTCCAGCTCCTTTTCCCTGCAGCGACGCAGACATTGACGGGGAGACGAGACAGACCGCAAGATTATAGAAGGGGGACACGGAAAGATAAGATGGGGAGAAAGACAGCGCTATAGACAGGGAGACGGACAACGCTATAGAGATGGAAAGGGGGAGAGGGCGAGGACGGGGAGAGACTCACCTCTTCGTCTCCACCATGGCGGCCGCCTGCAGAGAGGGGAACTGCGACTCGCTCGTGATCTCAGGGGGCTTCTGGGGTCCCCGGCGAGGGGTTGCCGCTGAGCCCGAGCGAGCACCCGGGGGGCGGTAGACACCCCCCACGACCCCCTTCACGTCCAGCGCCTCGGCCGCTAGCTTCGCTGCTTCGGCAAGGGAGGTGGGGGGGGGCAGCAGGAAATTATTTCATTATAACATATTTTTTACCAGGTAAGGCCCACTGAGCTACGTAGCTTCTTTTTCAGAAGCGACTTGGTTATCCACAAATGATAGCTCACCAAGTGGATTATCACCATCACGTGGAAATGTATTGCAGCAGCCAAATATTCTTAAACGCGTGATGTTCATTCTAAATGTGGAGGGGAAAAACTCCAAATATACAGGCATCAGGGTTAGCATAGAACCCATGTCCTCCTGTATAACAGGCGAGGTAGTTAACATCTTCTAGCCACCGCGAATGGATGGACAGACAGCTCAAACACACGGGTGCTTGCGTACCGGCGGGGGCAGTGGGCTGCGCCTGGCCGCCCTGCCGGCTCCACACTCCGGAGGAGCGCTCGCTATCGCGCGCCGTGCCCTCCCCGTCGCTGTCCTTGTCCTCCTTGCCCTCGAGGCCGCCCTCCTCCTCCACGTTCTCCTCGCTGCCGCACGGGGAAGGAGGGGGGACACGCACCGTCAAGAGGTCATCACAAACAGCGCCGTGGTAATCGGCCATCATCATCATTCCTCACGACACGTCCAACCCAAGCCCACATTTGTCTCAACAGTTCGAATGATGTCTTCAGGAGAAGACAAAGTGCACACCAGAGGAGCAGGGTTCTTGTGGAGCGCAAAAGCCGAAGAATCATTATTGGGATACAGACCAGATCACTTCATCCCCAAATCTGTCTGTTGCCTGATGATGCAAGTTGTAATTACTGGCGAAACCTCATACTCGAATTGTAAATGTTGTGAGTTTACTCTCCAACACACCGCTGTGTTGTACTAGTAACGAATTGGCATGTTTTGTTTATGAGACAAACCTTACTAAATGGCTGTATCGGGTGGTGGCGGGTTTAATGACACATTATATATATTTACGCAATCTCACCCAAAAACCTCTATTATGGGCACTTCACCCCCATTTATCTCCCCCATTCCTGTCCATCGAATTTCTGCCAGTCCTAGGCTATCGTCGCCTGTATTTTTCCACATCCTTTTCTGTGCAGCTCTAACAACCCTGTTGCCCTCGGTATTCTCACATTCCGTGTCCCTACTTGCGATCTTCCGATTCGCCATTCTCAACCTCTTCGTCGCTTCAGGAAATTTGGCTGCTTTGTTGTCGTCGCTGCAGCTGCCGCTGCTGCTTTCTGGTGGTTACATTTTTCGACCCGATCCCGGTTTCTCAATTTGGAGATGCGAACCTTGTTGACCTGGACGTGTTTATGTTAATTTCCCAGCGCGGCATTTAAAACTATGTGGAACGTTTCTTAAATCCCGGCCCCCCCCCCCCCACCACGGCCTCTGCCCAGCCAGCAGTACAAACGGGAACACCGCTGTCGGCGACATGAACGGTTATTAATTTGCCAATAACACCTATAGAGGACCGCAGAGCTTGGGCAGCCGGATTCGAACCGTGAACCTCCCTCTGCTACAGGCGGTGATCGCACGACCACTGCGTCGCCATCACCACCAACCTGGCCATGTCCGTACCGTGACCAGACTATTTAACGATCTGCTATGGCACTAATTAGACTAAACTATTTTTATTTTCCGAGGTAAGGCTCACGGAGCTGTATAGCTCATTTTTCAAAAGCGACCTGGCCACAAATGATAGCCCCACGAAGTGGCTCATCATGTGGAAATATCTAGCAGCCAAATACTCTAAGCACGTGACATTTATTCTAAACGTGGATGGAAAAACCAGAGGACCCTGGAAAAAAAGCCACGCGACCACTGGGAGAGGCATGCAAACCAAATATACAGCGGGCGTCAGGGTTGGGATAGAACCCACTAGCTCCTGCATACCAGACAAGGGAGTTAAATATCTCTTCGTAACCGTGGCGCCCTCTGGCCACCATGACCTAGGCAACAGAGGTGTCCGTTGCATCGAGGGCGAGGACTGGTGGGCAGAGGTCACGTGAGAGGCGAGGGCTCGGCAAGCACGCTCACCTGATCTGCAGCGCTTGTATCCTGAGGCCACTGTAGTCGGCTTCCTTCTGCTCAAACTCCTTCCACTCCTCTTCCTCCTGCAAAGATGGCGGTCACGCCGCAGGTTTGTTACAGGCAGCGTCATCCCAGCGGTTCCAAGCAAAGACTGTTGGGGCAAGTGCCATGAGCGGCCACCTATGGAGGCCGGTGCAATTCCCCATGCCCCTCCCCCCACCCACGAGGGCCGTTTGTCCACCCTGGCACTGTCGACTTGTCCACCACGATTAAGTCTACGATTGGCTGGCAAGAGGTCGCGTGCGGTGGAATTAAAGTGCGGGTAGTATTCCCATCTCTTCCAAGATGTGTGGTCAGCATGGAAGGGTAAATCAAATATCCTTTCGAGAGAGAGGGTCTTGACGTCTATAGTAGGAGGCCAATCCGCTAGCAGTGGTGAGAGCAAGTCATTGCATGTCTGCGCCTTTTTCCTTCCTCTTTGAATGCCGAGTCTGCGTCAAACCCTCTCTGCCGTTCAATCGCCATTTGAAAAAAGTGACGACGGGAATACAAAAAAAAGAACCATGCTGGCTAGGCCACGTGGTCATCAAGCTCCAAACCTCGTGCCGGCAAGAGAGGCCAGCCAGGGTCAACTCCACCCCGCCACACACTGGGGGTTGGGTGTAATGGATAGTGTGGGAATTTGACCCCACAAGGCCTACCTACGGCGGTGGTTCGCAATCTTTTTGGAACGGTGTACCCCCCCCCCCCCCACAAATCAAGGTTAAAGGGTGTGGAGTGTAGGGTGTAGGGTGTGGAGTGGAGGGTGTAGGTTGAAGAGTATGTAGTAGAGGGTGTAGGGTGAAGGGTGTGGAGTGTCGGGTGTAGGGTGAAGGGTGTGGAGTGGAGGGTGTAGGAAGGGTGTGGAGTGGAGGGTGTAGGTTGGAGGGTGTGCAGTGGAGGGTGTAGGTTTAAGGGTGTGGAGTGGAGGGTGTAGGGTGTGGAGTGTAGGGTGTAGGTTGTAGGGTGTGGAGTGTAGGGTGTAGGTTGAAGGGAGTGGAGTGTAGGGTGTGGAGTGTAGGGTGTAGGTAGAAGGGTGTGGAGTGGAGGTTGAATGCAAGATGCTGGGCTGTGTGCGATGTAGGAGGCTGCAGGGTTGCAAGCTGTAGAGCAGGGGGAGGGGGGAGCCCCGTGTCAACCATTTCGCAAGAGCACACTCTCCGTATTCCCACAACCATCACTAATACCACTACCACCATCACCACTATCACCACCACAATAATTACCACTATCATCACCACCACCATCACCACTTTCACCACCACCACAACAATTACCACTATCACGACCACTATTACCATCACAACTATCAATACCACAACTATCACCACCGCTACCATCATCACAATTACCATCACCATGAGTACCGCCACTATTAATAAATATTGTGACGGTGGTGGAAATGGTAATAGTCGTGGTGATGGTGGTCATGGTGATGGTAATTGTAGTGGTTGATGGTAGTGGTCTTCGTAACAGTCGTGGAGATGGTAATAGTGGTTATGATGGTTATATTGGTAGAGATTATAACAGTAGTGGTGATGGTGGTGGTAAAAGTCGTGGTGATAGTACTGACGGTGGTAGTGGAGTTGGTGTTGATTGTGATAGTGGCGATTAGTGGTGGTAACAGTAATTGCGGGAGTAGTGGTTGTGTTAATGGTAGTAATAGCATTGGAGGTTGTGGTGATGGTTATAGTGGCGATGCTGGTGTTAGCAATGTGAAAGGTAATAGTGGTGGTGGTGAGTGGCGGTAATAGTAGCTGGGGGGTGAATATTCCTCGAGCGAGGGTGACGGTGTTGGTGGTAACAGTGATTGTGGTGGCGCTAATTACGGTGGCATTAGTAAGGGTAGCGGTGATGGTAATCGCGATGGTGATGATGACGAGGGGTTTTTATTTTAATTTCCCCACCACTCAATGGATGACGCCGGCCAGGGCCTCGGCACAAGCACAAGGGCCCCGCGTGGCACCCCTCCCGATCACGACGTGCGGCGCGGCTGGCGCGGTGGCGATGAACGTCCCATGGACATGGTGGGTGGCTCTAATCCGCAGCGGCGACGGTAATGATGGTGGCGACGTCTGATGACAAGGGCCGGAGTAACATCCCAACCACCACCACCACCACGCTACTGCCAATGGACACCGGTTAATGTTTGCGCGAGCGATTATAAAGATGGTGATGATCGTGGTGGATATGGTAACAGCTGTGGCGATGATGATGGTGGTGGTGGTGACGATGACGACGAGGATTGACGAATGTGGCGCCTCGCGTCACCTTGACCGCGGCGCTATCCGCGTTCTCCGAGCCGCGCTGCGCCTTCTCCCGCTCCCGCTTCGGCTTCTTGACGGAGGCCGAGGCCGCGGCCTGCCCTCCACCCGAAGCCCCCGCGTTGCCTGGAGCGGCCCCGCCGGCCGAGCTCGCACCTCCGGCGGCAACAGCCGCGCCGCCCGCAGTGGCCGAGACCGAGGGAGCGACGGCGATGGCAGCCGCCGCGACCGGCGGCGCCGCCGGAGTCGGGGCCGCCGCCGCCGCTGCGGCCGAGGGCCCGACGGAAGAAGCCGAAGAGGAGACGGGGGCGCCCTCGTTGCCGCCCTTGCGGCCGCGGTCTTTCTTCTTCTTCTTGTCGCGCTTGGCGAAGAAGTCATCCAGACTCTTGTCCTCTCCGTCCGCCATGCTGCCCGGTAGGCATGAAGCGATTACTTCGATTCAATTGCGCCACGCCTCGAGTCGACTAATAGCGAATCGATTCCCGTGGGAGTGGTTGCATGACGCGGGTTGGGGGGGGGGAGTGGGAATCGATTGATAGCGATTGCGCGTGAATCGATCCTTTACGATTCCTACTCTTGACTTTTTTTTGTCTCGAAAGTCTCGAGTGGAGTTTATCGACGCTTTGGTTTACAGCCCCTGCAGAACCAGCAGTGGAAATTCCACATTCCTATGGCAGGGGCGAGTATTTACATAGGACAACAACCGCTGTTGATCCGGACAACTTTGTATTTATTTTATCGACCCCCCTCCCGAAAGGAGTGATGATGGCCTGAGTCAAGCACCCGGCCTCCACCCGGTTTTGTGTCAACTCCACGTGTTTAATGACCACGTGTTTTAGTCCATCAGTCCGTTGTTTTGCCAGACCAATATATGCAGCAGAACTTGAGGCGAGCAAACTGGAGCAGTTTCGACCTCGTGGGTCTCATCAGCAAGTCACGCCAAACCAAGCTGCCGAGTTGCCAGATGTCTCGTGGCAAGGTCGTGCCATGTAACCCATGGGACGCCGTTGTATCGAGTTGACAGACCGAACAAATGACCCAACGCATGCCGTGTCTGTAACAACACTGGTATTCAAAGGGAATATATAATTGGGGACGTTTCGGGCGATGCCAATTCTTCACAACACACAGGCCAGAAAGGTGGAGATCAGAGACAACATAAACAACACAACGAAGATAACCGACAGAGCACACTTAACACGGTGCCAGGCAGTTCGTGTGTGTATGGGACAGCAGACGCAAGTACAGGCGATCTGTACAGAGACCACAGTGCCAATAGCGGTGCACGTGAGGCAAGGCAGTGGTACAAGGCAGTACAGACAACACACACAATGTAGGCAAGGCACAGTATAGACCGGACAAGATAGTGCAGATAAAAACTCAACTTTATTTCCCCAGGTAAAGCCCACTGAGCTTGTGTAGCTATTTTTCAGAAGCCACCTGGCGATCACAAATGACAGCTCAACGAAGCGGCTCATCATCATCATCACGTGGACATTTATAGCAGCAGCCAAATACACATATACTGTCAGTACACTACCACCGACCAGGCCATGCAAACTACACATTGAAAATGCACAGTACAGACAAGACGCAGTACACACCAGACAAGACACACACACACAGTATATACAATACACACACACAGACAGTATATACAATACACACACACAGACAGTATATACAATACACACACACAGACAGTATATACAATACACACACACAGACAGTATATACAATACACACACACAGACAGTATATACAATACACACACACAGACAGTATATACAATACACACACACAGACAGTATATACAATACACACACACAGACAGTATATACAATACACACACACAGACAGTATATACAATACACACACACAGACAGTATATACAATACACACACACAGACAGTATATACAATACACACACAGACAGTATATACAATACACACACACAGACAATATATACAATACACACACACAGACAGTATATACAATACACACACAGACAGTATATACAATACACACACACAGACAGTATATACAATACACACACACAGACAGTATATACAATACACACACAGACAGTATATACAATACACACACACAGACAGTATATACAATACACACACACAGACAGTATATACAATACGCACACACAGACAGTATATACAATACACACACACACACAGTATATACAATACACACACACAGACAGTATATACAATACACACACACAGACAGTATATACAATACGCACACACAGACAGTATATACAATACACACACACACACAGTATATACAATACACACACAGACAGTATATACAATACACACACACAGACAATATATACAATACACACACACAGACAGTATATACAATACACACACACAGACAGTATATACAATACACACACACAGACAGTATATACAATACACACACACAGACAGTATATACAATACACACACACAGACAGTATATACAATACACACACACAGACAGTATATACAATACACACACACAGTATATACAATACACACACACAGACAGTATATACAATACACACACACACACAGTATATACAATACACACACACAGTATATACAATACACACACACAGACAGTATATACAATACACACACACAGACAGTATATACAATACACACACACACAGTATATACAATACACACACACAGACACTATATACAATACACACACAGACAGTGTATGCAATACACATACACAGACATTATATACAATACACACACACAGTGTATGCAATGCACACACACACACAGCATATACAATGCACATACACACAGACATTATATACAATACACACACAGTGTATACAATGCACACACACACAAACAGTATATACAATGCACATACACACAGACATTATATACAATACACACACACATACAGACAGTATATACAATACAAAGATAAAGATCCCCCGTATAGCCTTAACAGACTGTAGGGGCAAGTGCTGTTAGCGAGCACCTATGAAGGCCGGAACGGTACACGAGGGGGTGAGGGAAATAAGTATTTGACCCCTCTGCAAAACATGACTTAGTACTTGGTGGCAAAACCCTTGTTGGCAATCACAGAGGTCAGACGTTTCTTGTAGTTGGCCACCAGGTTTGCACACATCTCAGGAGGGATTTTGTCCCACTCCTCTTTGCAGATCTTCTCCAAGTCATTAAGGTTTCGAGGCTGACGTTTGGCAACTCGAACCTTCAGCTCCCTCCACAGATTGTCTAAGGGATTAAGGTCTGGAGACTGGCTAGGCCACTCCAGGACCTTAATGTGCTTCTTCTTGAGCCACTCCTTTGTTGCCTTGGCCGTGTGTTTTGGGTCATTGTCATGCTGGAATACCCATCCACGACCCATTTTCAATGCCCTGGCTGAGGGAAGGAGGTTCTCACCCAAGATTTGATGGTATATGGCCCCGTCCATCGTCCCTTTGATGCGGTGAAGTTGTCCTGTCCCCTTAGCAGAAAAACATCCCCAAAGCATGTTTCCACCTCAATGTGGGGATGGTGTTCTTGGGGTCATAGGCAGCATTCCTCCTCCTCCAAACACGGCTAGTTGAGTTGATGCCAAATAGCTCCATTTTGGTCTCATCTGACCACAACACTTTCACCCAGTTGTCCTCTGAATCATTCAGATGTTCATTGGCAAACTTCAGACGGGCATGTATATGTGCTTTCTTGAGCAGGGGGACCTTGCGGGTGCTGCAGGATTTCAGTCCTTCACGGCGTAGTGTGTTACCAACTATTTTCTTGGTGACTATGGTCCCAGCTGCCTTGAGATCATTGAAAAGATCCTCCCGTGTAGTTCTGGGCTGATTCCTCACCGTTCTCATGATCATTGCAACTCCACGAGGTGAGATCTTGCATGGAGCCCCAGGCCGAGGGAGATTGACAGTTCTTTTGTGTTTCTTCCATTTGCGAATAATCGCACCAACTGTTGTCACCTTAGTTTAACACGTAGGCTTTCGCGACCAATATTGTTCATAATCAACGATTTTTGGGTTTAGATCGCGTTATTTATAAATGTGTCGTAACCCTCCACCACCCGACACGGCCAATCAGTAAAAAAGTGTCACGTTGACAGAAGACAAATAGTTCACTGCTTTAGCCCACCGGTGTGTTGAAGCGTGAAACCACAACATTTACAATTTGAGTACGACGTTTCGCTGGTAATTGCATCCAGCATCATCGGGCAATTCGCCATTCTGGCGTTGTTGTGGTTTCACGCTTCAACACACCGGTGGGCTAAAGCAGTGAACTATTTGTCTTTTGTCAACGTGACACTTTTTTACTGATTGGCCGTGTCGGGTGGTGGAGGGTTACGACACATTTATAAATAACGCGATCTAAACCCAAAAATCGTTGATTATGTTGTCACCTTCTCACCAAGCTGCTTGGCGATGGTCTTGTAGCCAATTCCAACCTTGTGTAAGTCTACAATCTTGTCCCTGACATCCTTGGAGCTCTTTGGTCTTGGCCATGGTGGAGAGTTTGGAATCTGATTGATTGATTCTGTGAACAGGTGTCTTTTAGGAGCACTCCCTTTAAGAGTGTGCTCCTAATCTCAGCTCATTACCTGTATAAAAGACACCTGGGAGCCAGAAATCTTTCTGAGAGGGGGTCAAACACTTATTTCCCTCATTAAAATGCAAATCAATTTATAACATTTTTGACATGCGTTTTTCTGGATTTTTTTGTTGTTATTCTGTCTCTCACTGTTCAAATAAACCTACCATTAAAATTATAGACTGATCATTTCTTTGTCAGTGGGCAAACGTACAAAATCAGCAGGGGATCAAATACTTTTTTCCCTCACTGTATACAATACACAGACAGTATATACAATACACACACAGTATATACAATACACACACACACAGATAGTATATACAATACACACACAGACAGTATATACAATACACACACAGACAGTATATACAATACACACACAGTATATACAATACACAGACAGTATATACAATACACACACACAATGTATACAATACACACACAATGTATACAATACACACACACAGACAGTATATACAATACACACACAGTGTATACAATACACACACACACAGTCTATACAATACACACACACAGACAATATATACAATACATACACAGACAGTATATACAATACACACACACACTGACAGTCTATACAATACACACACACAGACAATATATACAATACATACACAGACAGTATATACAATACACACACACACTGACAGTCTATACAATACACACACACAGACAATATATACAATACATACACAGACAGTATATACAATACACACAGACAGTCTATACAATACACACACACAGACAGTCTATACAATACACACACACTGACAGTATATACAATGCACAGTACAGACAAGACGCAGTACACACCAGACAACACAGAATCGATGTTTTTCACTTGGAATCGAGGCGCGTGAATCGCATTTTGAGGCATCGATCCGCGCCCCCTGGGCCCCGCCTCCTCGCTCCTCATAAAACCATAGCGCGCTTAGGCACCGCGCGCCGCCCTGGCCGCGCTCCCATTGGCCGAAGCGGCCCCACGTGACCCGCCGCACGTGTCCAGCGTTCCCGCGCTTATGCGCTTTATGTAATTCAACGGCGTACTCCGGGCACAAATCCGAAATTTCCTCTTCCCCTGATTCATGGCGCCCGACCCCCCCCCCACCTCATTTAATTCCGAACTTAGAAAAATAACAACAGACATCGACGCTGCTTACGGACGGCCACAGTTCACTCGGTATTCGCGTTATTCTCCTCCGTCTTCACCGGCGCAGGCGGCATCGCCCCGAGCTAACTGGGCCAAATGCGCATTGAACGGTCTTGGCGAATGTGCCGCGGCGTGGAAGCCGCCCCCCCCGCCAAGTTTACGTGGTGGCCGCGTCGCCCACGTGGCCCAGGGCTGGGGGGAGGTCACGTGGGTGGCGCGCACGTGCGCGTGCCGCCTGCAGGTGTCGCTCTCCTTGGCCCCGCCGTGCGAATGTGGAATTTCAACTCGCGGTGCTCACATTTGACTGAAAACAACAAACTTTTATTTTTTTGTTGCCTTTCACACTTACATCCACGACCAGTAAGCTGACACACGTAGCGCGTTCCTTTTGTTCGACACGTTTTCCGCGCGTGTTTACCTGCGCTAAGTTAGTGTCATAGTGTGTACCCAGACAAACTGTTATTTTCACTTTGGGGCCGTCCATAAATGACGTCACGCAATTTTGGACGATTTAACCCCCCCCCCCCCCGTCGTCACGCGGCGTCACAAAAAGTCAGACCCCCCCTCAAATATGACGTCACACAGCTCTGCCCCCCCCCTCCAAAATAAAACATGCTTCAAATCGCTTTAAACTATTATCATTGTAGTGCGTATTTAATGTGGCACTGCACTCTGATGTTGTAATTAAGTAGAACGTGTTTATATTTATTTAAAGTTGCGCATTTTGATGTGACGTCACATTTCTAACCCCCCCCCCCTCGTCACACATCGTCTGACCCCCCCCCCCCTAGGTGCGTGACGTCATTTATGGACGGCCCCTTTGTAAAAAACCACGGAGAGGTTTGGGGTGGGTGGGTGGCTGACAAAGGACTGTCAGGGTTAGTGAGCAACGCAGAGAACCCTTAGCGTGCCGGTTTCATCTGCTCTCATGCCTGTCAACCCCTTATCAGAGCCCGACGTATTACAGACCAATTCAGACATTCTTGTTTACCCCGTGTCCCTTAACAATCTCAACTTCATCCTACAAAGTCCCATCACGAGGGAAAAACACAAACATATTAGTTTTGCCCGTATTGAAACGTCTTATGGACCAGAAAAGTAATTTCCCTGTACTTGAATACGGGTAACCCGTATGGGTTGACAGGGGCTCTTAGGATATACAACTTATTTTTCGTTACTTTCTTACTTTTCCTGTACTGTCTTTGGTTGTGTTCGTTGTAACTTATGACCCACCCCTTACTTGGCATCTGTGAAGAGCTTCATAGCTCATCGGATTGCTCCAGGATAAAGATTATGATTCTGATCTCGGGCTTGGGAGGGGACAGGTGTCGCAGCGGGCTCGGGAGGGCTCTCTGTGTGGGGGTCACTTCCTTTAAACAAACGGGAGGAGGAGAGTGCACAACGCATTGTAGTTGCTTGATCTGACCCAAAGATCATTAATAATTGGTCGAGAAAGCCAACACCGTTACATTTTTGAGATTCTTCATAAATGTAAACGGCGCGAAATCCAATTCTAGATTAATTTTTCGCTTTAAGGCCGGGTATAATATTTTTGATGTGTGCCGGCAGACACCGGTTCAATTCGATCTCCCGGCACGGCGGTTGAAACCACGGGGCAAGTTTATGAAATCCTCTGTCCACCAAGCGGTTTCAAATGGATAGCACCGCACAGTCGCACCTCCCGATGAGCACGGTTGGCTACGTACGGTACGAAAGAAGTTCAACGTGCATCGTCAATCGGCAGGTTGCGTCTGGTGGGGGTAAAGTGCGGGTGCTCCCATCACTTCCGAGACGTCAAAAAAAACTAAAGCGAAATACAGATTGTCCCCGAGTTACGATGGCCCGACTGACGATATTTTGACTGACGATGGGGTCTTCGTAAAGCATCTCCATCATAAGTAGAGGACTACCTGTACACCCCCGGGAGCGGCCTCTCCAGAGCTCCCTCCAGTGGAGGCCCCTTCCGCCAGCAGTGGCCTGAGCAAGCAATTGCAGGGCTACGCCTTTGCCGTCTGACCCTTGGCCCGAAAACAATGTGCACCGTAATCGATGTTTAGCTGGGGTGCTGTCACCGATCAATGTCACCAGCAGCTGCTCGTGTACCCAGGGGTCACTCTCGCGACTGAAACTTCATCCTGGCCCCTCGGCCTCTCACCTGGTTAGAAAAACTTTGGAACGCAGGCGGAAAGGCAGGCCTGGAGCAGCACACGCATGTGTGTATGTATGTTGATCTTCTTTCGCACCGTACGTAGCCAACCGTGCTAATCGGAGGTGTGGGGTAAGGACAACAAACTCAACACAAAAAACAGTTCTGAAGAAATTAGTTTGTCAATCCCGATTATTTAAAAGTGCATAGTTCCAGCGGCTTCCTAATATCGCAAGGAAGAGCGTTCCAGACGGCCGCAGAAACGCATCCAAAAGCGCACGATGCGGTGACCATCTTTGTTCGATGGCCGGCAGCCAAAAGTCGCTGCTGCTACTTGCGAGGAGTTCGCGTTATGATGTATTACTCCTTGACGAGATCAGCCAAGGTAGCTTTCACCTTTTGACTCTTAACGTTCAGAAACAGCTGTCAGGCAAGCAATGGCGGCGCTAGGCACAAGTAAAAGCGAACATAACGAGTCAATTGACATAAATGTAACAAGCTGATTCACGTCAAGACGTCTCACAATATTTTGCCCACATTCGTGTTCTCTCAGCAGCTCCATTCGTGTCTCTGTCGTCTATCTCTCTTCCGTCATCTCACTCGGATTGTATACATTGAAGAGGGAGGTTTGGAGGACAGCCCCTAATGGGCTAGTTTGGCGCTCTTCATCGCAAGGCCCCGCGGGCCACTGGCGGCCCCCTGGTGGCCTTTAGTGCGGCCCCTGACGTGCGACCCCCCGACAATACACAACACGTGACACCCCCCCCCCCTCCCCAAATCATCATAGTGCTGTTGTCAAACTCACCAAATGGTTTCACATGTGTGGCGGCCCTCCTTACACTGATGATGTCTTATCGGCGAAAGTGACCCCCCCCCTCTGAAAATAGAACACTGCTCCAGCAACACCACTGCAGATCAGCCGATACGAGTCTCTGACTCTTCCTCATCCTCCTAATCCTCCTTCTAATGCTTATCCTTATCCTCCTCCTCCTTATCCTCCTAATCCCTTTCCTCCAGCGGCGGTTCCCATGACGTCTCTCTGCCTATGGGGCCCCCTCTCCCTGCTGAGGGTCCCGAACGGGGGTCCCCTCGTCCTCAGGCTCACTGGTCATCTCCCTGGGCCCTGCCGATCCCTCCCGGGCCTCCTCCTCCCCCTTCTCCTCCTCCTCCTGAAGGGGCCCTGGCAGGGCCGAGCCCTCGGCAAGGGGCGGTTCTGGGCCTGCCCTGGCCGTGACGTCACCGGCAGGGCCGTTACCGGCGAGTGGTTCCTCGCCGACAGCCCGGGGCTCCTCACCGAGAACCTCGGCGCCATCCCGTGAGCCATCACCAGTAGCCTCGCCGGCCTGCGAGTGATCGTCGTCAGCCTCACCACGCACCGCCAGAGGTTGCTCGCCGCTCACCTCACTGCCACCCTGAGGGTCCTCGCCAAACACTCCCATAGGGCCATTGCCGTTGACCTGATGTTCTTGTGGGGCCTCGCTGTTGACCTGACCTTGTGGGCCTTCACTGGCGACCTTCTGAAGCGCCTCACTATTCACCTGACGCTCCTCATCATCGGCCTTCTGAAGCTCCTCACCATTCGCCTTCTGAAGGTTCTCATCATCGGCCTTCTGAATCTCCTCACCATTCGCCTTCTGAAGGTTCTCACCATCGGCCTTCTGAAGCTCCTCACCATTCGCCTTCTGAAGGTTCTCACCATCGGCCTTCTGAATCTCCTCACCATTCACCTTCTGAAGGTCCTCACCATTCGCCTTCTGAAGGTCATCATCGGCCTTCTGAATCTCCTCACCATTCACCTTCTGAAGGTCCTCACCATTCGCCTTCTGAAGGTTCTCACCATCGGCCTTCTGAAGCTCCTCACTATTTAAATTGTGAAGCTCCTCACTACTAACCTTCTGAAGTTCCTCACCATCAGCCTTCTGAAGCTCCTGACCATCGGCTTTCTGAAGGTCCTCACCATCGGCCTTCTGAAGCTGCTCGTCATTGACCTGAAGCTCCTCACTATTGAAATTCTGAAGCTCCTCACCATTAAACTGGCCTTGCTCACTATTGACCTTTAAAGCTTTCTCCAAAATGACATCATCCTCTTCAAAAACCTCCCCTCTGACCTCCTGGGGTCCCACACTCAGCACCTTCTCGTCCCCCAGGGTCCCTTTCGCCGGCCCCGCTAGCGGGGCCCTCCCCGTGGCACGCCCCTCCTCCCCCTCCTCCCCCTCCTCACGGGCCCTCGTGACGTCTCCTCCGCGGGCCCCGTTCTGGGCGGCTGCTGGAGGAGGGAGGGAGGGAAGGAGGGGTTATTTCACCTGGATAATCGACGAAGTGGAACATCTCGTTTGCAAGGATGTCCAAGATGATGTCAGGTGACACACAGCAAACGCGTCATGACAACCAATAATAGGTACGGCGTCTTTTCAGATTAACAAGATCCACTGTAGCTTATACGACTACATTAACCCCCCTCTGGTCGTCCCACCCGATAGGCCCACGGTGATGACGTCACCTTTGCTCCCCTCTATTTAAGACCAAAACAGGAGGACTTCTTCACAATTCTGACTATCGCCTGATGAAGCTGGTAATCACCAGCGAAACGTCGGACTCGAATTGTATATGTTGTGGGGATACTCTCCAACACGCCGCTGTGCTGAAGTAGTGACCAATTGGCACGTTTTGTTTACGTGACGGGTGGTGGCAGGTTTAACGACACAAAAAAACCTCTATTCTTGATATTATTTGTCGCAAAAGTCTACGTGTTAAACTAACGTCATGCCATTTACACACCCACACACTCGCGTACAAATATGCCCCCCGTATAGCATTTTGAGGCTTTTGGGGCAAACACTGTTAGTGAACAGCACCTACAAAGGCCGGGACGGCGCACGAGGGCGTGGTGTGGCCAGAACCATGCCGCCTTTGTCTCGCACAGCACCGGGTTCTCATTTAAGGCTGATGGAGATTAGTCCGCACACTTTGCTGTGCCACCTTCTCCTGGAAGAGCCAGCGTATGGCTCCTCCTCCACGCTCACCCACGGGGAAGGATGTTTCACGACATCGTCTGTGCGGTTATCCACCAACCCTCGCTGCTGCCTCCATAATCAATATCACACCCACTCGAACTAAACTATGTTTTTATTTTACCAGGAAAAGCTCACGGGGAGGGAGAGAACACGAAAACTCCAAATATACAGCAGGCGTCTTGGTCGCAATCGAACCCACGACCTCCTGTATCCCAGGCGAGGGAGTTAACATCTTGCCAACCGTGGCCCCCCAGATATAAATAATGAAGCGGTAGACACCGCGGGTTCACAGAGAACGAGCGACTTGAAGCTCGACTCTCTGGCACTCACCGGTAACGGCTCGCAGAGGGGGGCCACCCTTGGCTCCCACGGGGACCCCCAGAGCCCCTGGGACCCCGACACTTCGTTGGGGAAGGGGGCGAGCAATGGGGAGGGCACCGCCGCACTTTGCAGAGACGGCGATCCCTCTGGGTTGGTGACACGGACAAAACATCAGCATAATCATCATCATCAGTAGGAGCAGCATCATCATCATCATCAACGGCATCTTCATCAACAATGTCAAGCTTGTCACCCATCATCGGCATGATAATCAGCATCGTTAATATCATTCCCACATCTGTGATCATCGTCATCATCACCATAATCGTCATCATCACGATGAAAATAATCGTCACTTGCATCACCATCACCACCTTCTTAATTGTCACCACCACCATTATGAACATCATCATCATCGAATCACAATCCTCATTCTTTTATCTGCCATTTTAGCATCACCATCAACAAAGACAAAGATCCCCCATATAGTCTTAACAGACTGTTGGGGTAAGTGCCGTTAGCGAGTAACTATAAAGGCTGGCACGACACTGTGAGGGGGTGGGGTGGGTGGACAACACCACGCCCGGCTGCCTTTGTCTCCCCAGTGGAAATGTTTACACACCAGGTGCTCATTTGAGGCTGAGTCGACCTAGGGGAGGCCCATGTCCGGTTCAGATAATCGCTCCTGGTGTTGGCCGCCGTGAGCGGGAACCGAACTCGGGTCGCCGGGTTCGTAGTGCGACGCGATAACCGCTACCGCACTACCACCGCTCCCAATCACCACCGCCGCAGTCACCGTGACGACCCTCACCGTGAGTGGCCGCCCTCCCCGGCCTCGTGTACGAGTCGCCGGTAGGCCGCGATCTCCTCCTGCAGGGCCCCCCGCGCCTCTGCCACGTCGGCGCGCGCCGCCGCCTGCCGCGCCAGCCCCGCCCTCGCCCATTCCATCTCCTCCCGGAGGGTGCCGGAGCGGGCCCCCAGGGCCTCCAGGGCCGCCCGCGTCCTCCCCTCCGTCTCCTCCAGGGCCCTGTGCAGCTGCTGGTGCTGAGAGGAGCGTCCGTGGGGGGGGGGACCAACGAGGGCAGGGATTCACCAGGGGGGGGGGGGGGGGCCCAATCCTACGGCCGCGGCCTCTCGCGAGCGCTGCTCGCGCGCCACGTTTGCCCGTTGTCGCGAAATGTGATGATTCAATGTTATTTCACATCGTCCGTGCTAGTTGCATCCCACAACGCCGTGCATTAATTCATGTGCGAGGGACCACTCCGATTTATGGCGACTACCAAGCCGAATGAAAACTTTCAGGGGAAAAAAAGATTAAACAAAACGAGAGAAATGGCACGAAAGCCAAATACGCAACGAAAGTTTATCACACACAGAGGCATTTGATCCATAAAGTGTCCACATCTCAGAGCACATTCTCGAGCCGGGACACCTTCATAGGACTGCTGGTGGAGTGGCCAAAACAGCGATGCCTAATTCAAACCAATCGGTGACCGTGTCCAAACATTGTGTTGGGAATAATTTATGGGCAGGCAGAGCGGTAGATGTCTTGGACAGGCAGTGAGAACACACGAGGCCTCATGTGAATGTGGGGTTGACTACTTGGGGACGTCGGGGATGACAGTCAATTCAGTTGCACCAAGAGTAGCAATGAGAACAATTGGATGCCACTGGGAGGAGCGATGGTGTAGCGGTTAGCGAGACGAGTTCGATTCCCGCTCACGGCTAAGACCATGCAGTGACGGTTATGTGAACCGGTCCTGGGCCTCCCCTAGGTCGATTCAGCCTCAAATGAGTACCTGGTGCGGTGTGTAAACATCGCCATTGGGGAGACAAAGGCGGCCGGGCGTGGTGTTGGCCACGCACTCCCTCGTATACTGTTCCGGCCTTCATGGGTGCTCGCTAACAGCACTTGCCCCAACATTCTGTTCAGGCTATACGGGGGATCTTTGTCTTTGACTGCTGGGGACATGATAAGTACCGCAAGAAGTCAGCGAAGACGGTGAATTACGTTGCACCACGAGTAGCAATGTGAACAATTGGATGCCACTGAGATGAGAATTCCTGTGCAGAGGATTTTGAGTGAATATCACGGACGGAGCTGAAACGTCTCGGAGGAAGGACGTGGCTCGTGGAGGACGCGTTCCGCGTTGCTCCGTGACACCTGGTGGGTGTCTCTGGGGTGGGGCTGCGTGGTGTCGCAGCCGGCGTTGTGTTCCGCATGAACCTGGGTGAACGTCGCTGCCCATCGGACTCGGGGTGGGGGCGTGGGATGCTCACCCGGCTCCTCTCGCTCTGCAGCTGAGTGCTCAGCTCCGCCACGGACCCCTCCATCAGCTTCGACTCCATCTCCCGTCCGGACGTCCCCGCCTGCCCTGCGGCCCCGTTCTCTAGCCCCGTGGGGGAGTCGAACTGAGAACATTGGGAGGAGGGGGGCGGACACGGGTGGGGGGCGTGGCAGTGTTTGGGGGCCAATTCCGCCGGTTTATTCATTCGCCGGCTTAAGTCGTTCGCTCATTTAGTCGTTCGCGCGTTCACTCGTGTTGTCGTTCGTTCATGCATTCGTTCAATGAGGCGCGTGGGAGATGGTGGAGGCTGCTTTGGGGTTGAGGTTACTCTCGGCATGCGAGTCGTGGAACACCGCTAGGATTGTGGTAGGGGTCAAAACTGGGTAAGAGATGTGTTACGGCGAGGATTGGGGCTCTGGTTAGGGTTAGGATTCGGGTTAGGACTAGGGCTGTGGGGGTAGCACTGGGGAAGGGGCTTAGGGTCATAGCTACGATTAAGGTTGGGGAAAGCGTTGGGGGGCTGTGGTCAGGGCTGGGGTTGGGATTCGCGAGGAAGTCACCAGCGGATGTCCTATGGATATACTCGGCCATAGGAATGTGGATTTTGCCACGATTGGCTCTGCACCGCTGTAAGCTGTAAATGAGCACCAATGTGTTCATTTGAGCAGCAAATCACTTTGATTATTTGACAGCTGCTGCTATTGCTGCAGTTGCTGCTACAGCTGATGTTGTTGCTACTACAGCTGCTGCTGTTGCTGTAGTTGCTACAGCTGCTACAGCTGCTGTTGCTATAGTTGCTACAGCTGCGACAGCTGCTGTTGCTACAGTTGCTGTTGCTATAGTTGCTACAGCTACTGCTGCTGCTGCAGCTGCTGTTGATGTAGTTGCTGCAGCTGCTGCTGTTGCTACAGCTGCTTGTTGCTACAGCTGATGTTGCTGTAGTTGGTTGCTCTGGTTGCTACAGCTGCTGCTGCAGATGCTGCTGCCGCTGCTACAGCTGATGTTGTTGCTACTACAGCTGCTGCTGTTGATGTGGTTGCTACAGCTGCTGCTGTTGCTACAGCTGCTTGTTGCTACAGCTGCTGTTGCTGTAGTTGGTTGCTCTGGTTGCTACAGCTGCTGCTGCAGATGCTGCTGCTGCAGATGCTTCTGTCGCTGCTACAGCTGCTGCTGTTGCTGCAGTTGCTGCTACAGCTGATGATGTTGCTACTACAGCTGCTGCTGTTGATCTGGTTGCTACAGCTGCCGCTGTTGCTACAGCTGCTGTTGCTGTAGTTGGATGCTCTGGTTGCTACAGCTGCTGCCGCTGCTACAGCTGCTGCCGCTGCTACAGCTGCTACTGTTGCGACAGCTGCTCTCACCTGCGATGAGAACGCGTCTCGCATCTCGTCCTGGAAGCGAGCCGCGACCTCCGCGTACTGCGCCCTCAGGGCGGCCAGAGCCTCGGGCAGAGAGGGGCCCCCCCCGGGGGGACCCTCCGGCACGACCCGCAGCCCGCGGGGCGGAGCCGCCCCGAGACCGCCCGTGTCCAGCTTGAGAGATCGCTCCAGCTGAGAGGGGGGGGGGAGTAAGAGGGGGTTGGTGAAAAGAGCTTTACAGCGCATCGGATTCTTCCAGTATAAATACATATTCAGATTGTGGTGTTTGTGGTGAGTGGTAAGTGAAGACTGGTGCCTGTGGTGAGTGATGGTGAGCGGTTGTGAGTGGTTGTGGTGAGCGATAGACGATTGATGGTTGTCGAAGGCCGGTGTTGAGCGGTAGCTTGGTGGTTGTGGGTGAGCGGTTGGTGAGAACTCGTTGAGTGACTTGTGATTGTTGGTGGTCTGTGGTGCGTGGCTGTGGTAAGTGGTGAGCGGGGTGGTGTGGCCAGCGCCACACCCGGCCGCCTTTGTCTCCCGATGATCCGTACCTCCTGGCTCCGCCTGTTCAACTCATTGAGCTCCTCCACCCGCGACTCCAACTGCTGATGCAGAGCCTCCCGCACGAACCCAGCCTCGTTCAGCTCCTGCACGGAGCAGTTACAGAGTGCACCCATTTTAAATGCATCCAAAGCAGTTACAGAGTGCACCCATTTTAAATGCCTCTGAAGCAGTTACAGAGTGCACCCATTTTCAAGGGTGGCACAGTCGGGTTTTTTACAATCGGGTTAAATTGTCTTTTTATATTAAACCCGATCATCTGAGATTGGGAGAAATCCGGTTTAATTGGTTCTAATTGCAGAACCGCACTTCGCCAACTTATCAACGATGGGCTTCATCCATTCCAAGCTAAGGAACTCACCGGTGCCCACGATTGTGGAGAAGTTCGTGTTCATCAAGACCAACCTGCCCGCCGCATTCTACGACTACCCCGTGCCCGACGGCCCAGAGTACGATAGCAGCACAGACGAGGAAGCAGCCTAAGCCTATCAGAGTTTCGTATTCATAAACCAGGTTTTAATTCTAGATTTGAATTCTAGATTTGAAGCTTTCGTGACTGCAAGGATTCATATTCTTAGGTTATTTAGGTAAAGTCACGTAGGTAAATTTTTTTAATAAAATTAATAAAAGTAAAATAAAAATAAAATAAAAATCACGACGTTTCGGAGGCAACACAAAAACCTAAGAAGAGGTTTTAATTCCCCGAAATCGGGTTTAATTGTATTAAAGAAAAAACCCGATGCCTGCCGCTGGAAAAATCGTTTTTTTCCACCCATGCTCATTTTAAATGCCTCAAGAGCCGTTACAGAGTGTACCCATTTAGGTACCTCTTTGCATTGGCACATATCCCCTCATTCTGGCAGTTTGACTCTGGTTATTTTTAATTCCTGCTTTTCATACACGGATAAAACGCGCCGTACAAATGTAAATTATTATTTATTTGTATTATACGCCCTTGAGAGAACAATTACAAAGTATATCCATTTAGATTCACCCTCCCTTCTTCTCCACCTCATAGAATAACTACAAAGTGCACCCATTTCGGTACACCCCGCCCCCCCCCCGTTAGCCCAATTACAAAGTGTACTCGTTCAGACACGTCCCTCCGCGCCTGCACGGCGGGTCGGGGTCGTCATCCAGCAGTGGATTGACAAGAGGGTTGTACATGCGCAGAACCACATTGCATGCTGTGTGTTGTGTAATGTGTGTGTAGTGTGTGTGTGTTGTGTGTAATGTGTGTGTGTGTTGTGTAATGTGTGTGTTGTGTGTGTGTGTTGTGTGTAATGTGTGTGTGTGTTGTGTGTAATGTGTGTGTGTGTTGTGTAATGTGTGTGTTGTGTGTGTGTGTTGTGTGTAATGTGTGTGTGTGTTGTGTGTAATGTGTGTGTGTGTTGTGTAATGTGTGTGTTGTGTGTGTGTGTTGTGTGTAATGTGTGTGTGTGTTGTGTGTGTTGTGTAATGTGTGTGTTGTGTGTGTAGTGTAATGTGTGTGTAGTGTAATGCTGTGTGTGTAGTGTAATGTGTGTGTAGTGTAATGCTGTGTGTGTAGTGTAATGTGTGTGTTGTGTATTGTGTGCAATGTGTTTGTTGTGTACCGAGATTTAGGAGCGGAGGCGCAGCGGTTAACGCACTGCGCTTACGAATCGGGGCCACCAGAGTTCGATTCCCACTCACGGCATCGCTGAACCGGTCCTGGGCCTCTCCTAGATCGACTCAGCTTTAAATAAGTACCTGGTTTTGGTGTGTAGAAACATTAGTACTGGGGAGACAAAGGCGGCCAGGCGTAGTAATTTTCCACCCACCCCATCGTGGATCATGTTGGCCTTCATAGGTACTGCTCGCCCAACATCTTGTTTGGGCTATCTGAGGGACCTTTGTCTTGTTTGACGGTCACTGCATCGCGCAGCACTTTCAGATGCGCTTCTGCGGCCGTCTGGAACGCTCTCCCTTCCAATATTAAGAAGCCACGGGGGCTATGCGCTTTTAAATATGAATTGAAAACTGTTCGTTTCTGTTTAGAACTGCTTTTTGTGTTTAGTGTGTTGTCCTTCCCTCCGCACCTTCGATTATCACGGTTGGCTACGTACGGAGCAAAAGAAGTTCAACATGCACACGTAACGGTGCACTACAATAATTGTTGGGAGAGTTTGTTGTTGTTTATTAGTGTTGCTGTGGTTGTTTACTCACCTGCACCATGCGCCCAATGTCACTGCTCATCTGGTGCCCGACTCCCGCAGCGAATTCACACCTGTGAGTGAGAGGGTGAGAAGGTGAGTGGGAGGGTGAGTGGGTGAGAGGGTGAGTGAGAGGGTGAGTGAGAGGGTGAGAGGGTGAGTGGGTGAGTGAGAGGGTGAGTGAGAGGGTGAGTGAACAGGTGAGTGGGTGAGTGAGAGGGTGAGTGGGCGAGTGGGTGAGTGAGAGGGTGAGTGAGAGGGTGAGTGAGAGGGTGAGTGAATGCGTGGGTGAGTTAACAGGTGTGTGGGTGAGTGAGAGGGTGAGTGGGTGAGTGTGTGGGTGAGTGAGAGGGTGAGTGAGTGCGTGGGTAAGTGGACAGGTGTGTGGGTGAGTGAGAGGGTTAGTGAGTGTGTGTGTGGGAGGACGAGTGGGTGTATAACTGGGTCGACAGGTGAGAGGGCAGGTGAGTGATTGAGTGGACGGGCGAGAGGTCAGGTGAGCGGGTCAGTGGACAGGTGAGAGGGCAGGTGAGTGGATCATTGAGCAGGTGACAAGTGAGAGAGGTGAGAGCGCGAGTGGACAGCTGAGATACAACAACAGGCGAGACAGGTTAGAGCACCAAGTTTAGTGAGATAACAGCAATGATAATGATTCCACGCACCTCCGGTTGGCTACGTACGGTGCGAAAGAAATTCAACACAGATGTACATAATGATGCTGAACAAAATGATAGCGATTATAACTCTTGTGATGCGATTTACATAATACTGATGATTATGAATATTGTGATGAAGATTGATACGGATCATGATGCCGATTATTTTGAGGATTATATTGGTATACGATCATTTATGATTACGATAATGATATAGATTAAGATAAGGATCACGATCATGATAATCAGAACAATAATGCTCTCTCTGACTTTTATGATAACGGTGATCACAGCCATGACGATTTGTGAGAGTAATGATGATGATGGTGACGGCGAAGGAGACCCGCACCTCCGATCAGCACGGTTGGCCACGTACGGTGCCAAAGAAGTTCAACGTGCGCACGAGATAATGACGGATGATGATGATGATAACAACCGCACCTGGCCACCAGCTCGTTTCCCGCGGCACACGCATCTCCCAGCGCCACTCGGAGGCTCGCCGCCTCGCTCGCCGCTCTCCCCACGCTCCCGAAGGCGGCCCAGAGCGCAGCCTCTGTGCCCGCGCTGCCCGGGACCCCGGCTCCTCCTGCCCCCAGGGCTCTGAGCTGCGCCCTCAGGGCTTCGTTCGCGTCGCCGAGGCGACGGGCGCCGCTCAGGTAGCCCGGGATGCGAGCGTTGAGCGCCCTGAGGGCGTCTCGCTCGTCCTGCCGGCTCGGGCTCGGGCTCGGGGCGAGGGTTGTGGTTGTGGCCAGGGCGAGCCCGCGGGCCCTGGGCGGGGTGCGGTGCGCTGCGATGCCGGGGATGAGAGTGAACATCGCGGGGGATCGAGGAGAGGCGAGAGGAGAGGTGAGCGCAGAGGGGATGCGTCGTGTGGGGGTGGGAAAGCGGTGATTATATAGAGGGGCGAGTGAGCGCACGCCCATCACATATCACACCCACACATCACACCCACACACCCACACATCACACCCACACACATCACACCCACGCACCCACACATCACACACCACACATCACTTACACTACCCATCACACCTACACTACACATTACACCTACGCCACTCATCACACCCACACATCATGCACATCGCATGTACTCTATGTTGACCTTCTTTCACACCGTATTTCGCCAACCGAGCTAATAGGTGCGGGGGGAGGACCGCAAACCAAACACAGCAAGCAGTTCTAAATAAAGTAGTTTGACAATCTAAGCGATTTAAAAGTGCATCATAGCGCCCAGTGACTTTCTAACATCGCGAGGAAGAGAGCGTTCCAGACGGCCGCAGAAGCGCATCTGAAAGCGCGCGGCGCGGTGACCACCATCGCACGCACACGCGCCTACATATCACAGGCACCCATCACACCTACTACGCCTACCACCCCCACTGCAGCCATCGAGCCATCACTGTCAATACACCCATCAGACGACGCAAACATCACTCACCCACCCACCCACCCACACGTACAGCCATCACTCACTCGCACGGACATCACCCGCGCCCATCGCAACCGCCCATCACACGCACCACGGATGAGCTTCTCACTCGATATTTCCCGTGACGCCTCTCGGAGTTGGATTTGAAGCGAGGATTAACGGCCTCAAGCACCGCCACTCGAGTACAACGACGTATGCATGTCCACAACCACAGACAACGCCATCCCCCACATCCATCGCAGCCGGGTACGCAATGTCTCCGATGTCGCTGGGTCTCCTCCAAGGCGGCGGTGTCTGCCTGCGTTAGTGACGCCGCGTGAGCCGCACGCACGCGGGGGCAGGGTGTGAACGTCCACAGTGGCGCACGAGAACAGCCGCTGGCAATGCACGGTGCCCTGATGCCATCCACCATGGGGCAACGCTCACATCATCATCATCATGCGCGTAAGTATGTGTATGCTGAACTTCTTTCGCACCGTACGTAGGACAACACACTCAACACACAAAGCAGCCCGAGAGAAATGAGTTTTCAATCGAGACGATTGAAAAGTGCATAGCCCCAGTGGCTTCCTGATATCGTGAGGAAGAGCGTTCCAGACGGCCGCAGAAGCGCGTCTGAAAGCGCCGCGCGATGGAGCGACCGTCCATCTATTTGTGATGGCCAGCAGCCAAAAGCCGCAGCTGCGAGGATGAGCACCGGAGTTCACGTGATGGTTTACGCTCCTTGGCGAGATCGCCAAAATGTTGTGGTTTATTCGTGGCAAGCACTTTGTATGCAATGAGAGCCACGCTCTGCGCACTGCTGGATGAGGGCGTCCCCCGCACCCCTCACGATCCTGCCTCGCGACGATGCGTCCGCTCGCCGGCGCACGAACCGCTCCGTCTCCCATCGCCTCCTTTGGCCGCCACTCCGCCCCGAGTCTCGACCGCCGGCAGCGCATCCTATCCGAGGCCACTTTACTTGATTCTTAAGCAGTCAATGTGATGATGATGATGGCGATTCTAACCTTCCGCGTGTTCTCCAATCCACGTGCTCCTCCTTTGCGGAGCGCCGCGGTGGCGAGACGTTAACTTTCTCGCCTGGCATACAGCAGGTCGTGGATTCGATTGGAACCCTCATGCCTATTGTATATTTGGAGTTTGCGTGTCTCTCTCCTCTCTCTCTTTCTCCTCGCTCTCTCCGTGGTTGCGTGGCTTTTTCTCCGGGTTCTCCGGGTTTCCCCTCCACATTTGGAATCAACATCACGCGTTTATAGAGTAAAATGTGGCTGCTGTACATTTACACGCGATAAGCCACCACGTCGTTGAGCTGTCATTCGTGGCCCGGTCGCTTCTGGAAAAAAGACCTACGCAGCTCAGTGGGGCCTTACCTGGCACAATACTAATTAGTTGACTTCGCTTAAAGCCTCTCGGCGCGGTGCCTGCCTGGCTGCCTGCCGGCCTGCCTGCCTGGCTGGCTGCCTGGTTGGCTGGCTGCCTGGCTGGCTGGCTGCCTGGCTGCCTGCCGGCCTGCCTGCCTGGCTGGATGCCTGGCTGCCTGCCTGGCTGGCTGCCTGGCTGCCTGGCTGGCTGGCTGCCTGGCCGGCTGCCTGGCTGCCTGGCTGGCTGCCTGGCTGCCTGGCTGGCTGGCTGCCTGGCCGGCTGCCTGGCTGCCTGGCCGGCTGCCTGGCTGCCTGGCCGGCTGCCTGGCTGCCTGCCGGCCTGCCTGCCTGGCTGGCTGCCTGGCTGCCTGCCTGGCTGGCTGGCTGCCTGGTTGCCTGGCCGGCTGCCTGGCTGCCTGCCGGCCTGCCTGCCTGGCTGCCTGGCTGGCTGCCTGGCTGGCTGGCTGCCTGGCTGCGCAAGTCTCGTGCCTCTGCTGGTGCGTGTTACACTCGACCGACTCGGCCCCCCTCACACGAGTACCTGGCGCGGTGTGTTGACATCGCCGCCAGGGAGACAAAGGCGGCCGGCCTGGGCTTGTTGGCACTTGCCACCCACCACCTCGTGTGCCGTGCCGGCCTTCATAGGTGCTACTACTCGCTAACAACACTTGCTCCGAATGTCTGTTGAGGCCATACGGGGGATATTTGTCGTTGTATTCACGAGTGAGGAGCGGTGGCGCAGTGGTTAGCGAGCATTGCGCTACGAACCCGTCGATCGACTTGCGTTCCATTGGCACCAACGGCCAATGTCCTCGACGAATATTTGAACCGGTCCAAGGCCCCCCCTAGGTCGACTCAGTTGCAAATGAGTAACCGGTGCTGCGTATAAACAATCAGCACTGGGAAGACAAAAGCGGCCGGGCGGGGTGTGGGCCACCAACCCCTACAACGGTGCTCGCTAATAGCCCTTGCCCCAACAATCCGTGTAGGCTATACGGGGGATCTTTGTCTTTGTGTACTCACGAAACGAGTTTTCATTGACATTTGACACTTTCAACAGTTGTGGGAAAACGTCCCGTGGAAGATGACACCACAACAGGCACTCGTTTAAGGCCGAGTCTACCTTGGGGAAGCCCAGGACCGGTACAGATTTCTTGTCACCGACATTGGCCATTGAGTGGGAATCCAACTGAGAGTCGCCGGGTTCGTAGCGCAGCGCGCCAACCACTGCACCACCGCTCCCCACGCACTCGCACATCAGCCCCCGTTCGCCACTACGCAGCGTTGATGTGAGCACAGCGCCTGTGCCAGGCTAGGTGCATTTTGAGGCCACGTGAAGCGTCGAAGGCTCGCTGACAGGAGGCCACAGGACAGACCCAGGTGCCATGGGTTTGGCTGACCGAGGTGACTGCCCGATGCGCCCACCTGCACTCCCTAACGTGCCATCTTGCTGCGTTTTAGCCGCTACCCCACACACACGCAAAGACCCCCCACGCGTAGCCTGTAAACAGACTGTCGGGGCAAGTGCTGTTAGCGAGCAGCACCTACGAAGGCTGACACCGCCCGGCCGCCTTTGTCTCCACAGTCCCGGATGTCTCCACGCGCGTGCAGACATCAACAACGAATGACACCCCGAGCCCGACTCGGCAGGTGCACGCCCTCGCCAGGGGCGCTCCTGGCACCCCCTTGCGCCGTCTGTCCTCTTGCCAGGCTGTCTGGGAGGCTGCGTCTCTTATCTCGGCGTCTCCCAGCTCGCCCAATCACACGCCCCACCGCCCCCCCCCCCGAACGAATGCCATCGCTTTCTCGAGTGACAGATCTCGGAACACGAGGCTTGTGGAGACAGAGCGATCGAAACACCCAGAGGGTGCCGCCTGCAAACAACCACAACTAACCCTGGCATGACAAGCGAGGGCAAAGGTTTACCCCTCGTGTAGCCTCCGCAGGCTGTTGGGGCAAGTGCTGCTGCGAGCAAGCACCGATGAAGAACGGCGAGGAGGTGGTGTGGGCCGCACCACGCCCGGCCACCTCTGATTCCCCACAATGTATTGCTTTAAGGCCGAGTCAACCTAAGGGAGGTCCATATATTCGTCTCCGATGTTGGCCCCGCGAGCGGGAATCGAACTCGTGACACGTCTGCTTCGTAGCGCAGCGTGTTCACCTGTGCTCCACACACACACACAGCACCTCCAAACGAGACACACAAGCTACATTTTGATCAACAACAATGAATTACATTGCCGGCGTTTATTCACGATTGGCATCAACGGCGAATATCGGCCACAGGGCGATGTCAACTTGAAGACGACTCGAGCCGGATGAGGCCATTGTTTTAATCGCAGGAGGGGGCGAGGGGGGGGTGGATGTTTTTGCCGTTGGCCGGATCATATAATCATCCGTCCATCTGTGGCGGGTGTTGGAGAGACGTAATTTGTTCTACGATAGCAATTTATAGAACTGGTAACGTGCAACAACCACGAACGACAGGCGTGCCCACGCCCGAGCGATCAGTTAAATGCAACTCAAGTTGAATGCAACTGTGCCGCTTGTACGTGTGTGCGGACGTCGCTGCAACCAGTTTTGCGAGCAATTTGGTCGAACCAGTTGCCTGCAGTACAGACTCCACTTTGCGACCATTGATCCGCTCCGAGGTTTGCAACGAGCTTTAAGTGCTCACCATGCGACCCAGTGCCGGATTATCGTAGTAGCATAAGTAGCTACTACATATGTAGTAGCCGCTACTACGTAGTAGTAGCCGCTACTACGTAGTAGTAGCCGCTACTACGTAGTAGTAGCCGCTACTACGTAGTAGTAGCCGCTACTACTACCGCCTTTGTCTTCAACAGTGGCAATGTTTATACACCGCACCAGGTACTCGTTTGAGGTTGAGTCAACCTAGGGGAAGCCCAGGAACGGTTCAGATAATGGTCACAGGTGTTGGCCCTGAGTGGGAATTGAACCCGGGTTGCGGGGTTCGTAGCGCAGCGTAGCGCTAACCGCTACTACACTACCGCTTCCCACACACACACACACTGACACACACACTGACACACACTGACACACACACACACACGCGGTAGACATTGCCCCGGTTGCACAACTCCTTGCCCAGATGTGGACAAAGCAGGTGCAGGCAGCGATTAGAACAAGAGCCGGTCACGGTGTCCGTAGCGAGATTTACACTTAAACTACACGAGCGTGGGAATGGACATTAGCTACCCGAGGGTAAACCCGTTGTTTAAAGTAGGTGGGGCAGCAACACTCCAGGACGGCTTAAGAAGGTCATCCAGCAGTGGATGGATCACGGACGATGACGATTCCATCAGCACGGTTGATTGCGTGTGCCACGGGAGCAGGAAGGACCGGGTCCAGCGGGCTTCATGAGATTTCTAGGGTCCCTGGGATTAGGGGACCGGGTCCCTGGACTTATGAGGGACTGTCCAATTGGTCTGAGTTCCTTGTCGAGGTCCCATGGTTCAGATCCGAGGTTCCGAAGTTCTAGACTCCTTGGGTCTGAATCGAGTCCTCCATCGATGTTGGATGACGCGTCGCTGGACAAGCGCGATGTCAGGTGCCACGGAAATCTAAAAACCGAATTTTACCGCCGTTGACTTCGCGATATGAATTTGGGATGGGTTCCTTGGGAGGGGTCACTTTTTGGGTCGAATGAAATTGCACGGGTTACCAGAAAATTACATAACACGTTTAAATACATAAATTAAGATAGAATTATCACCCGAGATGGTGGCTGAGATTGCGTTTAGAGGGTAGCGCGGTGCAGAGAACGGCGACGTTGTAAACACGAGGATTGAGCGCTATTTTGTTGGTGCCATGGCGTCGCTATCGTCACGTACGCTGCATAACCTCCCGCGCTATCTTGCGATTGTTCATCACGTTCGGAGTGAAATCGACACCTTTTAAATCGAATCACGTTCCGTAAATTTGTTGGTGACATTATAGAGAAACAACCAAAATAGAGGACTTCCTGTGTACGATCGCTGGAGTCCAGGAACGAGGTTCCAGGAACGAGGTTCCAGGTACGAGGTTCCAGGTACGAGGTTCTGGGTACTGGGTATGAGGCTCCAGGAACGAGGTTCCAGGTAAAAGGTTCCAGAAACGAGGCTCCAGGAACGAGGTTCCAGGAACGAGGTGCCAGGGACTGGATCCAAAGGCCCTCGGTTCCCTCGTGCTGAGCAGACCTGGAATCGATTACAATTCACAGCAACGGCTTTTGGCTGACCATCGAACAAAGACGGCAACTGCATCGCGCGCTGTCAGACGCGCTTCCGCGGCCGTCTGGAATGCTCTTCCTTGCGATATTAGGAAGCCACTGGAGTTATGCACTTTTACGTCTAAATTGTGAACACATTTCTTTGGAACTGCTTTTTATGTTAAGTTTGTTGACTAAGTACGGTGTGAAAGAAGGTCAACATAAGTACATAAATGTGTAATCCGCAACATATTACAATGTAATTGTCCTTCTAACCAACAATGCTGCTCTAATTGGAATTATAATTGACCCCAGTTCTGGTCCTGAGGCCTAGGTTCCTTGCTCAGATCCTAAGGTCCTAAGTTCCCTGTGAAGTTTCCATGATACCAGGCCCGTGCTTGCAAGGTCTCATTGTCCAGGTTGGTTGGCAAGCACCAGTGATTCCAGGTGACCAGGTGATCGGTCTCAAGCTCTTTAGGACTGCTTTTAGTATTTAGTTTGTTGTCCTTCCCCCGCACCTCCGATTAACACGGTTGGCTACGTACGGTGCGAAAGAAGTTCAACGTACACACACACGTACATCTTCCAAGCTGAGTGAGTGTCATAGGTCACGAGTCCCTGCCCAGAGTGAAGGTTCTGTGGTCTGGGTTCATCGCCAAGGTCGGGTTATTCCAGGTCCCAGGGTTGCAGGAACGCGGCATCCCTGGGTTTCTATGGTCCGAGGTCCCAGGAAGGAAAGTTCTGCGGGTCAGGTCCATGACTGGGCTCCGGGTGCGCAGGTCCTGTGCCAGGCGGTGGCCTCGCCTACATCCCCTTGAGTTGCGCCATGAGGTCCTCCAGACTCTGCTCCGTCTCCTCCACGGAGGGCCCCGCGTCTTCAGCCAACTGCTCGGGGAGAAGGGGGTGGGGTTGGTGGGGGACCCGGGGGACAGGGGGGTGGGGTGAGGGGTGAGACCCCAAGGTAAACAAGGAGTGGTGGGAGACCCCGTGGGAGAAGGGGGGGGCAGGAGAGACCCAGGGATAGAGGGGGGATGGGGCAGGGGAGACCCAGAGGAGACCGCGGGGGAGAGGCACCACGCAGTTCGACTTTAGAAGTGAAGGCGGGTCACCCCCGTGTCATCAATCCACTGCTGGATGAGGGGCTTTCTACACCACAGGAATACATACATGTGACCATACTTCACCAAAAAATGGTCACTCCGGAGGGGTGAATTATTTCTACTCTGGTCGCAGTACAATTGTAATGAAAGGGTGCCATCTGTTGACCAGGAGGGATAATCACAGGTATGGGTGCGTTATATGATAGCCAACTAGGAGGGGGGCGTGTCTGGGTTAAAGGTAAAAGGCGGGGTCAATTTGGAAGCTCCGGGAACCTGCTGGAAGGTTCTAGAAGGGGGCGTGGCCGGAGGCGGGGCCTGGCCACGCTACGGAGGATATCGGGGGGACGCGAGCGAGGGTTCGGGGCTTCCGTCGCTGTCTTCACCGCCATCTCTCTTCATCGTCCGGCCGCGTGGCCGATCCTCTGCACGGCTCCCATCGTCGTCGTCGTCGTCGCTATATTAGTCAGCCAGCTATAGAGTTAGACGCCGACGATGGGGCTGTGTGGACGGGTCAGCTATGCGTATCCCGCGTGTATGTATATATCGCCCAGTGATTGTGCCTGTGTGAGAAATAAATAAGGAGCCCTCTACACGTCGTATCTCGGAAGTCGCTCACTACACAATTACTAAATTAAGGTTACAGAAACATTAAACAGATATATGGGGTGACCGGTGTACACATATGTAAATAGATGAGGATATATGATGTCACAGTTAACTTCAAGTGAAGTTATCAGAGAGAATTGAACATGCTATCGCTGGACCATGTCACACTGTGTGATGTGTGCATACCTGTGTGTGTGTGTACCGGTGTGGGGAGCGGTGGTGCAGCGGTTAGGGCGCTGCACTACGAATCCAGCGTCCCGAGTTCGATTCCCGCTCACGGCCAACACCAGTGAAGGATATCTGAACTGGTCCTGGGCCTCCACTAGGTCGACTTAGCCTGAAAAGAGTACCTGGTGTGGTGTGTAGTAAACATCACCACTAGGGAGAGAAAGGCGGTCGGGCGTGGTGCTTGCCACCCACTCCGTCTTGTACCGTTCCGACCTTCATAGGTGCTACTCGCTAACAGCACTTGCCCTAACAGTCTGTTAAGGCTATACGGGGAATCTTTGTCTTTGTATCTGTGTGTAACTGTGTGTGCGTACCCGAGTGCGTACCTGTGTGTGTACCTGTGTGTGTACCTGTGTGTGTGTACCTGTGTGTGTACCTGTGTGTGTCTACCTGTGAGTGTGTACCTGTGTGTGTGTATCTGTGTGTGTACCTGTATGTGTGTACCTGTGTGTGTACCTGTGTGCGTACCTGCGTACGTACCTGTGTGTGTACCTGTGTGCGTGCCTGTGTGTGTGTACCTGTGTGTGTACCTGTGTGTGTGTACCTGTGTGTGTGTACCTGTGTGTGTGTACCTGTGTGTGTGTGTACCTGTGTGCGTACCTGCGTACGTACCTGTGTGTGTACCTGTGTGCGTGCCTGTGTGTGTGTACCTGTGTGTGTACCTGTGTGTGTACCTGTGTGTGTGTGTACCTGTGTGTGTGTCTACCCGTGTGTGTACCTGTGTGTGTGTACCTGTGTGTGTACCTGTGTGAGTACCTGTGTGTGTACGTACCTGTGTACGTACCTGTGTGTGTACCTGTGTGTGTCTACCTGTGTGTGTGTACCTGTGTGTGTGTACCTGTGTCTGTGTACCTGTGTCTGTACCTGTGTGTGTGTACCTGTGTGTGTACTTGTGTGTGTACCTGTGTACGTACCTGTGTGTGTACCTGTGTGTGTGTGTACCTGCGTACGTACCTGTGTGTGTACCTGTGTGTGTGTGTACCTGTGTGTGTACCTGTGTGTGTACCTGCGTGCGTACCTGCGTACGTACCTGCGTGTGTACCTGCGTGCGTGCCAGTGTACGTACCTGTGTGTGTACCTGTGTGTGTGTACCTGTGTGTGTGTACCTGTGTGCGTGCCTGTGTGTGTACCTGTGTGTGTACCTGTGTGCGTGCCAGCGTACGTACCTGTGTGTGTACCTGCGTGCGTGCCAGCGTACGTACCTGTGTGCGTACCTGCGTGCATGTACCTGCGTACGTACCTGTGTGCGTACCTGTGTGTGTACCTGCGTACGTACCTGTGTGTGTACCTGTGTGTACCTGCGAGCGTGTAGCTGCGTACGTACCTGTGTGTGGACCTGTGCGGGTTTGGTGTAGGCGAGTCGCACCCCTGGCACAAGAACAACTCCCGGGCTCCCCTCCTCCTCCTCGCCCGCCTCCGTTGACGTCTCAGCCAACAACTCTATCCCTGCAGGCAGGACACACAAAGACACACGTAGATATATAATATATATGTACACAGACAAAGATCTCCTGTACAGCCTGCATAGACTGCTGCGGCAAGTGCTTTTAGCGAGCACCAATAGAGGCCTGCACGAGGCACGAGGGGGTGGGGTGGCCTGGACCATGCCTGGCTGCCTTTGTGTTTCCAGGGCTGATGTTTGGACACTTCACCAAGTGCTAATTTAAGGCTTAGAGCTCAACCGAGGGGATGCCCAGGACTGGTTGAGATAGTCGCCACCGCTGTAGGCCTTGTGCGCAAATCGAACGGGGGTTTGTAGCTTTCTGTGTGTGTGTACGTGTGTGTGTACATGCGTGTGTACGTGCGTGTGTACGTGTGTGTGTACGTGTGTGTGTACATGCGTGTGTACATGCGTGTGTACATGCGTGTGTGTACATGCGTGTGTGTGTACATGCGTGTGTGTACATGCGTGTATACGTGTGTCCGGCAAAAATAACCCCCTACCTCGTCTCCTGGCCAAACCCCATTTGGCGGAGCCAGGAGACTGAATCGCCTTGCCAGGCACGCTGAGGAGAGGCTTGCGGAGCCCCAATGCGGTTTCAGGAAAGGGCGGTCCTGCACAGATGCCATATTCTCTATCCGTCTGCTACAGCAGAGGTGTAGACAATTCCAACAAAACCTACATCTCTGCGTTATAGACCTGGTCAAGGCCTATGATACCATCAGTAGGCCTGGGCTCTGGGTTGTTCTTCGTGCTTTCGGAGTCCCTGACCCTCTGCTCATGTTCATTCAGGACCTTCATGATGGTGAGTGGGCCCTGGTAAAACTACGTGGCCGGGAGTCGGAGCCATTCCCTGTTCACCTTGGGGTGCGACAAGGATCTCCTCTGGCTCCCACATTATTTAACATCTAGGTTTGAATATTTCGTGACTGCAGGGATCCATACTCTTTGGTTATTTCGGTAAAGTCACGTAGGTAGAAAATAAATTAAATCACGACGTTTCGGGTGCAACACAAGCGTCCGTCATCAGGTGGGACAACCACAGCAAGAAACAACTTCAGCAATTGAAAGATCTGGACAAAGTCCCATCGGTGAGCTCCTCCGGCAGGCAAGGCTGCGTTTGCTGGGTCATGTAGCCCGCATGCCCAGTCACCGCATGCCTAAACAACTTTTGTTCGGCCGGATCGAGGGGGCTAAACGGGCGCGGCACGGGCTAGAGAAGAGATGGAGTGATGTGGTACAGGAGGACGTGGAGCTGAGTGGACTTGCCGATGACTGGTACCAGCGGTGTCAAGATCGGCCTCAGTGGAGGAGGCTCGTGAAGGACGCTACTGGGCAGTTGGAGGCAGTCGCCCTCCAACAACAACGGAGGGCGGAGGAGCGACGCTCACAACAACGAGCGGAGCGCCGGGTGGCTAAAGCACAGCAAGTTGCCACAGTAGGGGCACAGGTGGTGCATCAGCCAGCCGTCTCAGTCAGTCAACCTGTGGCACCTGCTGAGTCTGCCCCATGACCTCCTGCCAGCGGGCGTTCGACACTTCACGTGGCCTCAAGGTGCACATAGCCTGGCACAAGCGTCGTGGTGACGTCACCGCCACTTAATGGCGAATGGCGGTTGTTGTTGTTGTACGTGTCTGTGTACGTGTGTGTACGTTAGTCTGTGCGTGTCTTTGTTTTTCTCACAGTTAGTGCACTGCGCTACAAACCTGGCGACCCAGGTTTGATTCCCGCTCACGGCCAACATATGTAGGGATTATCTGAACCGGTCCTGTGTCTCTCCTCGGTCGACTCGTCCTCAAATGACTACCTGGTGCGGTGTGTAAACATCGCCACTGGGGAGACAAAGACGGCCGGGTGTGGTGCTGGCCACCCACCCCCTCGTGTGCCGTGCCGGCCTTCATGGGTGCTCGCTAACAGCACTTGCCCCAACAGGCTGCTAGGGCTATATGGGGGATCTTTGTGCGTGTCTGTGTGTGTCTGTGGGGAGCGGCAGTGGAGTGGTTAGCGCACCTCGCTATGGAACCGGGCGACCCGAGTTCGATTCCCGCTCACGACCAATAACAGTGGTGAATATTTGAACCGGTCCTGGGCCTCCCCTAGGTCGACTCGGCATTAAATCAGAACCTACTGCGGTGTGTAAACATCAGCACTGGGGCGAGGAGACAAAGGTGGCCGGGCGTGGCGCTTTTCCACCCTCTCTCCCCCTTGTGTGGCGTGCCGACCTTCATCGGTGTTACCGAGAACGGCACTTGCCCAAACGGTCTGTTAAAGTATATTCTTGGTTCTTTCGGTAAAGTCACGGATATAGAAAATCAAAATAAAATAATAAATTAAAATAAAAAAAAAGCAAAAAACCACGACGTTTCTTCGTCTGTTCAAGGCCATACGGGGTTCTTTGTCTTGTAGGTGCGTGCGGCTTGCTCGCCCTCTCACCCCAATCGTTATCTTCGTGCAGGGGGGCCGCCTCCTTTTCCGGTGGGGCTGCAGGAGGCTCCTGACGGGGCTTCGCCTGGTGGTGGTGGTGGGGGGGAGGGGTGGGGGGAGGGGGTGGGGGGGGGAGCGAGGGTGGTGAGGGACGATGCGGCCTAGCGCTATCGCGCTGCAGATATTCACCGTTCGAGAATCCAGCAGCCGCCCCGATTGTTACCGCGGGTCTAACAGCCGTGGCGATAACAACCCTGGCAATAACAGCCGTGGCAATAACAACCCTGGCAATAACAGCCGTGGCAATAACAACCCTGGCAATAACAGCCGTGGCAATAACAACCCTGGCAATAACAGCCGTGGCAATAACAACCCTGGCAATAACAACCCTGGCAATAACAGCCGTGGCAATAACAACCCTGGCGATATCAACACTGCGCGCCATCTGCGTCACTCGCAGTGGAGACGTTACGGGTGCCATGACATCATTCGCAAGAGCAGGCCATTCGTGTGGCCGAGCCGGCATCAACATTTTAGCCAAATTCTAAGACATTACTCAAGCGGCGCGTCGCATGGCGATCGCCACCCACAGGCAGACCGTCTTGCTCAATGGGCTTGGTCATTGTCACGTCCCGACCCCGTGCCCCTAATGGACATCTGCGAAAAAGAAGATATTTATAACTCATCGGATTCCTTCTCCCATACAAATAAAAACTCTGATTACTCTGGAAACCAACATCTCGTTCTCATGGCCCCAGGCCACAAATGAGACTCTTTTGACTTCCACCTGGCTAAACCCAACTAGAAACTTGAACTGGACGAACGGAGAAATGGAGAAGACGGAGAGAGATGGGCTGGGTGGGGGTGTGGGGGGGGAGAGGGGTGCGGGGCGGGTGGGGTAATTGGGGGGGGGGGGGGGGAGCGCGGCACGAGGTAGCAGGCGTCACCTGGAACTCGCGCTGGCGCTGGCAGCAGTAGTGCTCGTCGCACGTGGGGTTGGGCTGCATGGCCATGCTGGGGAAGAAGTCCTGCATCGCATTGTAGCCCAGGTAGCGGCTCACCTCGCCGAACCCCAGCAGGTACCTGCCACAAAAAACCCCGCCCACCAGCATAGCCTTTCATAATATGTTGGGGCAAGAGCTGTTCGCGAGGACAACCTATGAAGGCCAACACCACGTCCGTCCTGTTTAACACGAACTCAAACCATTACCATAATGCAAATCTCTCACTTGAACAATATCATTTACTTTTCGATTTAAAGCTTTCGTGACTGCAGGGATTCATCTTCTTGGTTCTTTCGGTAAACTCACGTAGAAGGGAAGTAATAAAATAATAAAAATAAAACATAATAAAATTATTCTCACAACGTTTCGGCCACAACGCAAGCAGCCGTCCTCAGGTGAAAACCAGGTCCGTCGAGGCGACAGAGTCTGAATGAAACAGCACACGAGCTTGGAGCATATATATAAGCTGGGCGCCTTGACAAAGGAATTTGCATATCAAGAGGAATTTAGCATATTTATGGGAGTTGCAGGAATGTGATTAGTACTACATATGCATGTGCATCATGCAGGATTAACAGCATCAAAGGGAGCTGCAGTTGCTGCTGCTGCTGCTGCAGTTGCTGCTGCTGCAGTTTCTGCTGCTGCAGTTTCTGCTGCTGCTGCAGTTGCTGCTGTTGCAGTTGCTGCCTTATCCATTTTAATATAACACTATGTATTATTCTACCCACCCTAATGTGTATCACACTGCTATATATTTACTATACAATTACGACACCATACATTACTCTGCACACTGCACCATGCCAGTGAGTGGAACGCGGTCTGAAAGTCACCGTAAACGTGAACACAATCAGTTAAGATCCGAAATGGTTTATTACGTCCTTCCAATGATTGCTAAGCCAGAATCCATCTTCTCGGTTGAAATTGTCTCTGAGGACGGCTGCTTGCGTTGTGGCCGAAACGTCGTGAGAATAATTTTATTATGTTTTATTTTTATTATTTTATTACTTCCCTTCTATGTGACTTAACCGAAAGAACCAAGAAGAGAAATATCATTTACACTCATATTGAACAACAACCCCTGTGAACAACCCCCACTAACCCCAACAACAACCCCCACTAACCCCTACAACAATCCCCACTAAAACCTACAACAATCCTCACTAACCATACAACAACCCCACTAAACCCTACAACAACCCCACTAACACCTACAACAACCCCCACTAACTGGTACAAACACTCTCGCTAACCCCTAACCTTGGTATGCGTGGTGGTGGTGGTGGAGAGGCGTGCTTAGGGTTAGAGGTGTGCTGGTGAGAATGAGGGTGGACATGGTGTGGTGGAGACGATGGTGGTGAGCATGGTGATGAGCGTGGTGGCAAGCGCGGTGGTGAACGTGGTGGCGAGCGTGGTGGTGAACGTGGTGGCGAGCGTGGTGGTGAGCGTGGTGGTGAGCGTGGTGGTGAACGTGGTGGTGAACGTGGTGGTGAGCGTGGTGGTGAGCATGGTGATGAGCGTGGTGGCGAGCGTGGTGGTGAACGTGGTGGCGAGCGTGGTGGCGAGCGTGGTGGCGAGCGTGGTGGCGAGTGATGATGAGCATGGTGGTGAGCATGGTGGTGAGCGTGGTGGTGAACATGGTGGTGAGCGTGGTGGCGAGTGAGGGTGGCGTGGTGGCGAGCGTGGTGGCGAGCGTACTTGAGCGCGTTCTGCACCAGGAGGCCCGCCACCACCCCCATGGTGGTGGGGAGGCTAGCGGCACAGACGCCGTCCCTCTTCAGCGCCTTCTCGTCCATGTTGGCAGCGACCACCAGCGGAGGGGCGCACTGTGGGCGGGCACCGACAAGGGCGACCAAAGTGAAACCACACGGTCGTGGCCGGGAGGAAGGGCCGTAGCCCCGAACACGTCACCTGTTACGTATGTTTTCCCGTTTAAGGCCAAGGAAGTTCTACTGACGAACGTGTCGAGTTCCTCGGTGCATTTCACCTCTATAACCACCGTTAATCAGGACGCGCATCGCACAGATGCAGCCAGTGGTCAGTCCGGACGGGCCCCACGTTTGTTTTCGATACGGGTATTTTTCCGCGAAAAATCGTGGCATTTTTGCGTCCACCATCTTCTCAGTTCAACTTTAAAAACATTTTTACCAGGTAAGGCCCCCTGAGCTATGTGTAGCTCTCTTTCAGAAGCGAGCTGGCAACAAATGATAGCTCAACGAAGTGGCTTAGCATCGTGTGGAAATTTAGAGCAGCCGAATACTCTAAACGCGTGATGTCGATTCTAAATCTGGAGGGAAAAACCGGAGGACCTGGAGAAAGATCTACACGACCACGGGGAGAGACATACGCAAACTCCAAATATACAGGCATCAGGGCCGGGATCAACCCCACGACCTCCTGTATACCAGACGAGGTAGTTAACATCTCGCCACCATGGCAGCACACATTAACCATAACCACCACGCGGGTCAATATCTAATACAGATCCCGTGATGTGAATATAAAAAAAGGGTTCGAGTCCTTTAATTGGGAGAGAAAACAAAACACACGGCAACATCGAACGGCCTATTGGCAGACTGGTGGCCACTTGGAGGCCGACGGCGTGGGTTCACCACGTGCCCCGCAGAGACAGCTGCCAACGGGGGTCTCCCTGGGCTCAACTCCAGCAGGACACTGGAGTTGTCAATGTGAGATGTAAGGCGCGTTGAAGTGCGGCGCTGTGCGATCCAGTGTAGGGGTGTTGGTGTGGCGCCCGCGTGCTGGTGTGGGCGTGCGTGCTAGCGTGGTGCCCGTTCCCAAGCTGGTGTGCGAGCTGGTGTGGCATGTGCACGCCTCGCTGCTGATGTGGCTCCCGTCCCCGTGTGGTGCCCCGTGCTGGTGTGGCGCACGTGCCGCTGCTGCGTGTGTGGTGTCGGTGTCGTGTGCGTGGAACACTGCCAGCGTGGTGCCCGTGCCGGTGTGCCACGTGTGGTGTGTGTACCCGTGCGGTGTGTGTACCCGTGTGGTGTGTGTACCCGTGTGGTGTGTTGTGGTGTGTGTACCCGTGTGGTGTGTGTACCCGTGTGGTGTGTTGTGGTGTGTGTGCCCGTGTGGTGTGTGTACCCGTGTGGTGTGTTGTGGTGTGTGTGCCCGTGTGGTGTGTGTACCCGTGTGGTGTGTTGTGGTGTGTGTCCCCGTGTGGTGTGTGTACCCGTGTGGTGTGTTGTGGTGTGTGTGCCCGTGTGGTGTGTGTGCCCGTGCGGTGTGTGTACCCGTGTGGTGTGTGTACCCGTGTGGTGTGTGTACCCGTGTGGTGTGTTGTGGTGTGTGTGCCACGTGTGGTGTGTGTACCCGTGCGGTGTGTGTACCCGTGTGGTGTGTGTCCCCGTGTGGTGTGTGTCCCCGTGTGGTGTGTGTACCCGTGTGGTGTGTTGTGGTGTGTGTGCCCGTGTGGTGTGTGTACCCGTGTGGTGTGTTGTGGTGTGTGTACCCGTGTGGTGTGTTGTGGTGTGTGTACCCGTGTGGTGTGTCCCCGTGTGGTGTGTGTACCCGTGTGGTGTGTTGTGGTGTGTGTACCCGTGTGGTGTGTGTGCCCGTGTGGTGTGTGTACCCATGTGGTGTGTTGTGGTGTGTGCCCGTGTGGTGTGTGTGCCCGTGTGGTGTGTTGTGGTGTGTGTACCCGTGTGGTGTGTCCCCGTGTGGTGTGTGTACCCGTGTGGTGTGTTGTGGTGTGTGTACCCGTGTGGTGTGTTGTGGTGTGTGTGCCCGTGTGGTGTGTGTGCCCGTGTGGTGTGTGTGCCCGTGTGGTGTGTGTACCCGTGTGGTGTGTGTGCCCGTGTGGTGTGTGTGCCCGTGTGGTATGTGTACCCGTGTGGTGTGTTGTGGTGTGTGTGCCCGTGTGGTGTGTGTGCCCGTGTGGTGTGTGTGCCCGTGTGGTGTGTGTGCCCTTGTGGTGTGTGTACCCGTGTGGTGTGTGTACCCGTGTGGTGTGTGTACCCATGTGGTGTGTGTACCCGTGTGGTGCCCCGTGCTGGTGTGGTGCATGTGCCGGTGTCGTGTGCGTGGAACACTGCCAGCGTGGTGCCCGTGCCGGTGTGCCACGCGTGGTGCCTGTGCGGTGTTTACCGCGAAGCAGGCTGTCTCGCCAGGAATGATGAGCTGGATGTGGCCGGACACGGCGTTCTCACTCACCCCCGACTCAATCCACACCTGGCTCAGCTCGTTACATGCCTAGGGACATCATCATTATCAACATCAGCATCAACATCATCCGCATCAGCCACAACCGGCCCACCTCATTACACGCCTGGGACTATCATCAACTTGATAATTCACGTGATAAATATAATTCACAGCAGGGGTCCGTTCAAAAGAGCAGTGCGCTCCAGAGCGCTGTTCGATTTTGAACGACTCTGCTGGCCCCGCGCGCATTTGTCACAATGGCGGGAGCGAACGGTCCGTGGAGCTGGAGGGGTGAGGACATTCGATGGGCGCTACCAGAGCCAACCGTGACGAGCTCTGGAGTGACGTGTCCCGGCGGGGCACGGCGTGTGGTGCTGTGGCGTGACCGCGTGGCCACATGGACCACCCACCGTGTTGATGGCCATGCGCGCTTCAAAGTTGTCGACGCAGCAGAGGACCAACTCGACAGGCCGGCCCTCCTGCAGGCCCCCGTGACTGTGCAAAGACAAAGATTCCCCACATAGCCTTGAAGAGATTGTTGGGGCAAGTGCTGTTAACCGGCACCTATGAAGGCACGACGCACGAGGGAGGTGTGACCAGAACTACGCCCGGCCACCTTTGCCTTCTCAGTGCTGATGTTAAGGTACTTATTTGCGGCTCAGTCGACCTAGGGTAGGCCCAGGACGGTTCAAATAATCGTCACTGTTATTGGTCGCAAGAAGGAATCGAACTCGGGTCGCCGGGTTCATATCGCTGCGCACTGACTGCGACACTGCCGCTCTACATCATTAACCATATCTGCTGCACACACACATGCACACAAACACACAATCACACAAACACACATGCACACAAACACACACGCACACAAACACATGCACACAAACACATGCACACAAACACACACGCACACAAACACATGCACACACAAACACACGCATCACTCCAGGCCTCTAAGGATCCATCGGCCGGTTCGAACTTTTGATCGCAACGGTGTCGTTGTACGGAGGTGTCGCAAGAAAGTGGGAAGAGGCCGAAGGAACGTCGATCTGACCTCACTCGCTCCATGAAGTGCTGGAAGTTGCCCATGGTGGTGATGTTGTAGTTGTGCGTTTCAAACTGCACGTCCGGGTTGATGTTCCTGCAGGGGGACGGGAGATGAAACGGGAGTGAGGGGAGGGGAGGGTGGGGCAAGGTGCATCGTTCTCGCGCGGCGCTGCCCTGCGCACGTTTCCGCGTTCCCCCGCCGCGCCGCCGTGCATACCGCAGGGTGTGCTCCGCCGCCTCCACTTTGCTCATGCCCGCCTGCTGCGGCTGGAAGAAGAGCCGGTTCATGTTGGCCAGCTCCACTTTGTCGTAGTCGAACAGCAGCAGCTAGAGCGCACGCACGCGGGCGCAGGTCAAGGCGGTGGCGACGCGCGAGCCAAGTGCGACGGGCGGTGCGACTTGCGTGCGTGGGAGAGATAATCGTCGTCTTCAGGGTGCGTATCAGGGCGCGTCACATGCGATAAGCGACTTGCGTGACAACACCTCGTCTCTCAACCATTTGAAAAGGCACCCCCAGCAGCAGCTGTCCCCTGTGAGGCACACGGTGGCTGGGCACATGGCCTGCAAGCAGGCGTGAGTCTGCCAGTGGGGGGCGATGATCACTGTGTAGTCTCACTTTGGAAATAAATAAAAAAGGCTCAACACGTTCGTGGCATTTTTACGTGCTGACTGAGGAGCTTTACCCAAAACGTCTCCTATTTTTTGGTTGTCCTTTCAAGTGCAGCATTATTGAGGAAACACGTTGAGCTCGTGTTGTTCATTGCGCTTGCGCAACGCTGCCGACGCAGCACCGGCTGCTGCAGCACCATTGCCAAAATATTGCGCCGGTAGTTAAAGTATAAAAAAATAACCTCCATTCAATGGGAGGTCGCTCGCTCCTTCTCTGCAGCTGCCCGCAAAGGTCTGTGACTCCCTATCCCTGATCATATGGAGCTGCAGATGATCCTTCGGCACGTTCCAATCCAGGATCGGGATCGCACTCATCGACTCCACGTGGACCGACCCGCTCCCTCTGGAGCAGACGCGGCGAGCGAGCGGCAGCGGCGGCCCTCACCTTCCCCACGCCGCAGCGAGTCAGCATCTCGGCCGTGACGCTGCCGACGCCGCCCACACCCACGACCGCCACTGCCACGTCGCGGATGTGCTGGCACCGTGGGCAATGAGCCGGGAGAGTGAGGGGGGGGGGGGCGATGGGAGGCAGGGCGGTAGGGGGGGGTCACAAAGAAACAGAGTCAAAGTCACATCAATGTTCAGCAGCAATGAATCCCTTGATAAGCATTTTATTAATTTAAATATTTCAGCTGGATAGTCCCTCCAGAAGACAACGTCTAAATTTAAAGGTTGTAGATGGACACGTGGGGTGTCCAGGGTGTCGATGGACATTTATGACAATACGTCCAGGGTGTCAATTGGGTTTTGACGCGGCCCAGCTGGTAGCGCGTTCGCCGCTTGCTCCAGAGGTTCGTGGTTCGAAACCAGCGGCCGCCCTGGTTATTACGACGGATGTAATAACCAGTAGTCACTGTGATACTACGACTAAGTGCCGCCCACTTCACTCACAACTAAAGTTTGGCTGAAACACGTGATAACCGCCAGGCTTGACTCAAGACCCAGTGTACGTATGTATGCTGGGCTCTGTGGTGGCGAGATGTTAACTACGTCGCCTGGTATGCAAGAAGTCGTGTGTTCGATCCCAACCCTGATGCCTGTATATATGGAGTTTGCATGTTTCTCTCCCCGTGGCCGTGTGGATTTTTCTCCGGGTCCTCCAGTTTTTCCCTCCACATTCAGAATCAACATCACGCGTTTAGAGTATTTGGCTGCTATAGATTTCCACGCGATGACGATGATAAGCCACTTTGCTGAGCTCTCATTTGTGGCCAGGTCGCTTCTAAACAAGAGCTGGCTCAGTGGGCCTTGCCTGGTAAAATAAAGAATATAATTCATGTTGAACAGTGCTCCGAATGGTGCAGAGGGAATGAGGCCGGCTGGGTTGTCTCACCCACCTCATAATTGTCCACCACCCCCATCCTCTTGAGCGCCATCAGCCGACTGCGCAGTACAACACACGGGGAGACGCGTCAAGGAGGGCGGTAATGCGCGTCGTTGTGTGGCGCTGTGTGTGGCGCTGTGTGGTGCTGTGTGTGGTGGTGTGTGGTGGTGTGTGGTGGTGTGTGGTGCTGTGTGTGGTGTGGTGGTGTGTGGTGGTGTGTGGTGGTGTGTGGTGGTGTGTGGTGGTGTGTGGTGCTGTGTGTGGCGCTGTGTGTGGTGGTGTGTGGCGCTGTGTGTGGCGCTGTGTGTGGCGCTGTGTGTGGCGCTGTGTGTGGCGGTGTGTGTGGTGGTGTGGTGGTGTGTGGTGGTGTGTGGTGGTGGAGTCTCTCACCTGTAGGGGTTGCTGTGTGTGTGCTGCTGTGCGTGTGTGCTGCTGGGGAGCGGTAGTGTAGCGGTTAGCGCACTGCGCTATGAACCCGGCACCCCGAGTTCGATTGCCGCTCACGACCGACACCAGTGACAATTATCTGAACCGGTACTGCGCCTCCCCTAGGTCGACTCAACCTCAAATGAGTACCTAGTGCAGTGTGTAGTAACATCGCCACTAGGGAGACAAAGGCGCCGGGCGTGGTGCTGGCCACCCACCCCCTCGTGTGCCATGCCGGCCTTCATAGGTGCTGCTCGCTAACAACAGTCTGTTAAGGCTATATGGGATATCTGTAGGAGGCGGCTTACCGCAGCCTTCGCTCGGAGATTCGGAGATCCGTGCGGCGCTGCAAGGATGAGTGGTGGGCGCGGATTGTTGAGGAGATGGAATCTGCCTCAGTAGCCCGCACAAATCAATGTTTTATTACATCAAAAAGTAACTTGCAGCGCCTCACCTATCACCATCCTTAAGGGAAAGAACGATAATCCGATCTCCGACCCCCAGGTACAGGGCTGCAGGTTTTCAGAACATTTTTGGGAGGTCTTGGGGGAGGGGAATTCCCTCAGCCCAGGCAACATCATGGGGCAAGATAGGGACGACCCTGCTAGGGCTGCCGTGCCTCAAATATTGGCAAAAGTAGCCGCCTCTCCTGAATGGTTGGCTGAGGTGTCATCTGTGGAGGAAGCGTGACGGGCGATCCGAAGTCTGAGACCAGGAAAAGCGCCGGGCAGAGACGATCTCCCAAGCGTAATGCTGAGGGAGGGTGGCATCTGTGTGCAGACTGCCCTACATGACATCATCACAACTGTGTGGACCACAGGACGGGCTCCGCAGACTGTAACAACTATAGGGGCATCTCTCTTCTCAGTGTCTCAGGAAAGGTCCTGGAAAGGATTATTCAACATCGCCTTGCCAGGCACGCTGAGGAGAGCACCCCAATGTGGTTTAATATTTTCTGTCCGTCTGCTAAGGCAGAGGTGTAGGGAATTCCAACAAGACCTACATCTCTGCTTTATTGACCTGGTCAAGGCCTATGATACCATCAGTAGGCCTGGGCTCTGGGTTGTTCTTCGTGCTTTCAGAGTCCCTGACCCTCTGCTCACGATCATTAAGGGCTCTCATGATGGTGAGCAGGCCCGGATAAAACTACGTGGCCGGGAGTCAGAGCCATTCCCTGTACACCTTGGGGTGTGACAGAGATGTCCTCTGGCTCCCACATTATTTAACATTATCTTTGACCACGTAGTTCGAGAAGCTTTCCATGGCTGTACCAGAGGAATTTCCATCTGGTACAGATACAACGGGAGGCTGATCGATGCCCGGGTGCGGTCAATGGATAGCTCCCTATTGGTCAACCATGTTATGTATGCTGATGATTGCTGCTCACTCAGAGAAGGAGTTGGAGGCGCTGCTGCTGAACCTGGAGTGTGCCACTAAGAGGTGGTCTTACCATCAGAAACATTCCGGCTGGCATGCCTACGATGCATCCTGGGTTTAACCAGGCTGGATTGTGTGAGGAGCTCACAAATCGTTGAAGATCTGGACACATCCCCATCAGTGAGCTCCTCCGGCAGGCAAGGTTGGATCATGTAGCCCACATGCCCAGCCACCGCATGCCCAAGCAGCGTCTGTTGGCCGCATAGAGGGGGCTAAACGGGCACGACATGGGCTGGAGAAGAGATGGAGTGATGTGGTATGGGAGGATGTGGAGCTGAGTGGACTTGCCGATGACCGATTGGTACCAGCGGTGTCAGATCGGCCTCTATGGAGGAGGCTCGTGAAGGACGCTGCTGCTGGGCAGTTGGAGGCAGTCGTACTCCAGCAACAGCGGAGGGCAGAGGAGCGACGCTCACAACAACGAGCCGTGGGGCTAAAACGCAGCAAGTTGGCACAGTAGGGGGTACAGCTGGTGGCCCATCTACCGGTCATCTCAGTCACCCAACCCAAGGCACCTGCTGGGTCTGTCCCGAGACCTCCTCTTGTCAGCGAGCCTTCGACACTTCGCGTGGCCTCAAAGTGCACCTGGCCTGGTACAGGTGCCGTGGTGAAGTCACCGTCACTTCGTGGCGAATAGCGGGTATTGGTGTGCTGCTGGCGGAGTCTCACGCCTGTAGCGGTGGTGGTGAGCGGTGGTGGTGAGCGGTGGTGGTGAGCGGTGGTGGTGAGCGGTGGTGGTGAGCGGAGGTGGTGAGCGGAGGTGGTGTGTGGTGGTGGAGGTGAGTGGAGATGGTGGTGAGTGGAGTCTCCCGCCTGTAGGGATTGCTGTGTGTGTGATGGTGGTGAGTGGTGGAGGTGAGTGGTGGAGATGGTGGTGAGTGGAGTCTCCCGCCTGTAGGGATTGCTGTGTGTGTGTGGTGGTGGTGGTGAGTGGTGGAGATGGTGGAGTGGTGGTGAGTGGAGGTGAGTGGAGGTGAGTGGTGGAGTGGTGGTGGAGTCTCCCGCCTGTAGGGGTTGCTGTGTGAGTGATGGTGGTGAGTGGTGGAGGTGAGTGGTGGAGATGGTGGTGAGTGGAGTCTCCCGCCTGTAGGGGTTGCTGTGTGTGTGGTGGTGAGTGATGGTGGTGGAGGTAAGTGGTGGTGGTGGAGTGGTGGTGGAGTGGTGGTGGAGTGGTGGTGGAGTGGTGGTGGAGTGGTGGTGGAGTGGTGGTGGAGTGGTGGTGGAGTGGTGGTGGAGTCTCCCGCCTGTAGGGGTTGCTGTGTGAGTGATGGTGGTGAGTGGTAGTGGTGAGTGGTGGTGGTGATGGTGGAGGTGAGTGGTGGAGTCTCCCACCTGTAGGGGTTGCTGTCCACCACCTCCGCGCTCATGGTCGCGATGCGGGGACGACTCTCGCCGCCCCGCGCCGCTGCGCGCTCCGCGGCCAACGTCGCCTCCAGCTCCCGCACGCGCGCCTCCAGCTCCTCCAGGCGAGCCGCAGCCATCGCGATCTCTCTCTTCGCTCTCTTCCCCCGAACTCTCCCCGCGTCGCTTCTTTCCTTTCGCGTTCGTTGACTGTCCACCCTCCAAGTCGATCCGATTCCCCCACGATTTACTCAGGTGGAAGAATCGAATCCGTTTTAATTCCAACCCTCAAGTGTTTTTTTTAACGTAAATATAAAAAAAAATGTCCTCATCGTCCCTCACGTCAGACATTGCAACAGTCTGACGTTAACCCCTCCAGGGTTTTAAGCAACAAAAACGCGGCGGAATGAGTGTTGGGGGAATCGACGCTGTAGAAGTGGCCGCGCGTCGAATCGCTTCGTCCAAAAAGAATCGATCCGCGCGCCACGCGACTGCCTCGTCATTACAATCGGCCCGCCGGCTCGCGCCTCGCCCACGTGACGCGCGGGGACCAATCGGCGGCTCGCGTTTAAGTGCCGCTCAAGGCAAATAGACCACGTGGGTGTCCTGCATCCTACTGCAGAAGGTGCCAATGCCCGAAACGTCGCGCGTTACTTTTCTCTTTAAGGCCCACTGCGTTGTTGTCGAATGCACAGCAGAGACGGGTCATCGCCCGAAACGTTGCCTATGTAATGTCTACTTTGTAGTAATCAGAATATTCACTAGATACCGCAGGAATCCGATGAGCTGTGAAGCTCTTTGTCACAGATGTCCCAGTCGGGGCACGGGGCCAGAACGTGACAACAAACGTCACAATATGAAGCTCACACAGAGTTCTTGACGAATGTTTTATATATTTATTAAAATTTCACACCCACTGCGTTATTGTAAAATTCACCATAGAGAAGGGTCATCGCCCGAAACGTCGCCATAAAGTCCCGAACTATTTTATTGAACTAATGGTATAATGTGTTTATATATATAGGGACTTTATAGACGCCATGTATTTTTTTTTATATTTAAATGCCACAACACGGGGTGGGGGAGGCGTGGGGGCGGGGTGGAGGAGGCGTGGGGGCGGGGTGGAGGAGGCGTGGGGTGGGGGAGGCGTGGGGGCGGGGTGGGGGGGCGTGGGGGCGGGGTGGGGGGGCGTGGGGGCGGGGTGGGGGAGGCGTGGGGGCGGGGTGGAGGAGGCGTGGGGGCGGGGTGGGGGGGCGTGGGGGCGGGGTGGGGGAGGCGTGGGGGCGGGGTGGGGGAGGCGTGGGGGCGGGGTGGGGGGGGCGTGGGGGCGGGGTGGGGGGGCGTGGGGGCGGGGTGGGGGAGGCGTGGGGGCGGGGTGGAGGAGGCGTGGGGGCGGGGTGGAGGAGGCGTGGGGTGGGGGAGGCGTGGGGGCGGGGTGGGGGGGGCGTGGGGGCGGGGTGGGGGGGCGTGGGGGCGGGGTGGGGGAGGCGTGGGGGCGGGGTGGAGGAGGCGTGGGGAGGCGTGGGGGCGGGGTGGGGGGGGCGTGGGGGCGGGGCGTGGGGAGGAGTGGGGGCGGGTGGGGAAGTGACGTCACGGGGCCAGCCACAAGAAAACCCAAAACCACGTGGGGGTGTTTCCGGGCCCAGTGCAGGCGTCGAGGGCATCAGCAGCAGCGCCGCCCCCCCCCACGTCTCCAGCAGCGCGCCCCGCGTCACCTGACGAGCAGTGGCACGCGTGAGACGCCGTGCAGGTCGTGCAGACACCGTGCTCGCAGCAAGACGATGAGTGGACTCGCTGCTTGGAGATTCGCCTCCTACGCGGCTCCCAGCCGTGGTCCGTATCTCTCTCCCTTGACGTTTACGCAACAACACACTTCGCTTTTGGTGGACGCAAGCGCTGTACTCGAGGGTGCACCTAGCCTGGCACACGGTGACGACAACCCACCGCTGGGATGCAGCGTAAACTCGACAACACTGCGGGCCCAATAAGTAAAACCGAGGTGAATAGGGGGCGACGTTTCGGGCAATGAACCTTGTCCGTAATAAAGAGCGGAACAGGAGAAGCAGGAGACGTGAAAGGCCACGCGATGTTTCTTAGGAGCTGTGGAGGTCATGTTCACAAGATCGCCGTGATGACATTTTGTGTTATCTTGAGAAGGCGTTGCAGTCAATCGTCCTAAGAATTAATCAGTCCGTGTGATGCTGCGTTGGCAATCTGTCTCTGTCTCTCGTGTTTCCCTCGTATACTTAGAATAAAAATAGGCGTTTAGAGTACTTGTCCACTACAGTATTATACATTGCCACGTGATGATAAGCCCACGAAGTCGAGCTGTCGTTTGTGATCGCCAGGCGGCTTGCTGAGACGGAGCTAAACTCGCAGCCTCGCCACCCAGTTCACATGTGCAGCGTCGTGACGCACACGAACAGAAGCCGCCTTCAGGAGGACGACGACGAGGAGCCGTGAGGGTGGTCCTCAAGGCCGTGCGGTTAATCCTGTGTCTCGTCCGTCTCGTGTCTCCATCTTGACATTGGGGGGGGGCACTTGCCTCCGTCTCCCTCCAGTGTCGCTGCCCCTTCGGGCCACGGCGGCCTCCACTCGGGAGACACGTGACGACTTGCATGGAAGGAGCTAAATGACCTGTGACCCCCCCCCCCCCCGAGAGGACCATTCACCAGAGGTGTGGACTCGAGTCATGTGACTTGGACTCGAGTCAGACTCGAGTCATGAATTTGATGACTTGCGACTCGACTTGGACTTGCACAACAATGACTTTGTCCCACCTCTGCCATTCACCGTGGAGATGGAGCGCTCCAAACTCGCCCGTGCAAGTGCGAGCTTTGTAGTCGTCGTTCTTGCATGTCGAGACGGCGAACGATGTCCTGGTGGGGGGAGGGAGGCCTTCGTCATCCAGCAGTGGATTGCGCGCTGGTGGAAGTTGATGCCACCGGAGAGACGCAGCAGCGGCGATGGTTGTTGTGTTGATGGTTGTTGTGTTGATGGTTGTTGTGTTGATGGTTGTTGTGTTGATGGTTGTTGTGTTGATGGTTGTTGTGTTGATGGTTGTTGTGTTCATGGTTGTTGTGTTCATGGTTGTTGTGTTCATGGTTGTTGTGTTGATGGTTGTTGTGTTGATGGTTGTTGTGTTGATGGAGGCCGCGCTGATTTGTGGCGGCGGCGGCGAGAGAGTAAACTTTTGACAAAATACCGGCAAAAGGTCAAAGACCCGCATGCTCTTAATGGCCAGCGGTCATCGATACTTTTCGTAGGTGCCGGGTGAGCCGGTGGTGGGCACTCCACGTTACTATGTCGAGGACCAAGCAGGGCACGCCTGAGAAGGAATGGCGCCGCTGTTAAAAAGCTCAAATCGCGCTGTGTCATCGTGACCGGAGGAATTGGCGCGGTGCCCAGGAGATGTTGACTACCTCGCCTGGTCTGCAGGAGGTCCTGGGTTTGATCCCGACCCTGACGCCTGCTGCTGTATATTTGGAGTTTGCGTGTCTCATCATCATCTCGGTGGCTAGGAGATGTTAACTCCCTCACCTGGTCTGCAGGAGGTCCTGGGTTTGATCCCGACCCTGACGCCTGCTGCTGTATATTTGGAGTTTGCGTGTCTCATCATCATCACTGTGGCTAGGAGATGTTGACTACCTCGCCTGGTCTGCAGGAGGTCCTGGGTTTGATCCCGACCCTGACGCCTGCTGCTGTATATTTGGAGTTTGCGTGTCTCATCATCATCACTGTGGCTAGGAGATGTTAACTACCTCGCCTGGTCTGCAGGAGGTCCTGGGTTTGATCCCAACCCTGACGCCTGCTGCTGTATATTTGGAGTTTGCGTGTCTCATCACCATCACGGTGGCTAGCAGATGTTAACTCCCTCACCTGGTCTGCAGGAGGTCCTGGGTTTGATCCCGACCCTGACGCCTGCTGCTGTATATTTGGAGTCTGCGTGTCTCTCTCATCATCATCTCGGTGGCTAGGAGATGTTAACTACCTCGCCTGGTATGCAGGAGGTCCTGGGTTTGATTCCGACCCTGGCGCCTGCTGCTGTATATTTGCGTTTCTCTCTCCCTGTGGTCGCGTGGATTTTTCTCCGGCTCCTCTGGCGTTTTCCCCCTCCACGTTTAGAATCGACGTGCGTTTACAGGCATTTGGCTGCTATAAATCTCCACACGACAGGTCACTTCTAAAAAATTCGCTATATCTGTCAGCGGGCGTTACCTGGGCAAATAAAAAAAGTTCCTGGGTGCTACTGGCTAACGGCACCTCAACAGTCTGTGAAGATTTCACGGGGGGAGATATTTTGTCTGCTGCCCGTCCCACGCAGGGCTGCTGGGCGCTCGCTCTGCCCGGCTGCACGGCGCCGCCGGGCGACTCCGCCAGCAGCAGCAGCCGCCACCGGGAGGTGCCAGGTCCGTGAAGCAGGCGCTCTACAACGACCCCAACTACATCCCCAAGCGTCCCGCCAACAACCCCATGAAGACCGTTGGCTGGGCCTGGTACGAGTACGCGGCCACTTAAGTGACTCATATTTTAACCGGTCCTCCGCTAATTGGAGGTGCGGTGTAAGTTGAACTTCTTTCGCACCGTACGTAGCCAACCGTGCTAATCGGAGGTGCGGGGGAAGTACGACAAACTAAAACAGTTTAACACGTAGCAGGCTTTCGCGACCAATATTATTCATAATCAACGTTTTTGGGTTTAGATCGCGTTATTTATAAATGTGTCGTAACCCTCCACCACCCGACACGGCCAATCGTGAAACCACAACATTTACAAATTGTAAATGTTGTGGTTTCACGCTTCAACACACCGGTGGGCTAAAGCAGTGAACTATTTGTCTTTTGTCAACGTGACACTTTTTTACTGATTGGCCGTGTCGGGTGGTGGAGGGTTACGACACATTTATAAATAACGCAAACTAAAACACAAAAAGCAGTTTTAAATAAATGAGTTTCCAATCTCGTACCTGGTGCGGTGTGTATAAAACATCAGCATGGGAGACGAAAGCGACCGGTTTATTTTCTGCCAGCGTCCAGATTGCCGGAGACGTGCTTGCTTCGCTCTGCCACGCAAGCCCCAAGTGTCGTGTACTCGACTCGGCCCTGAACGAGTAGCTGGCGCGGTGTGTTGACATCGCCACTGGGGAGACAAAGGCGGCCGGCCGGGCGTGGTGCTGGCCACCCCCCCCTAGTGTGCCATGCTGCCCTTCATTGGTGCTACTCGCCAACTTGCCCCAAACAGCTCGTTAAAAGGCTACGCGGGGGGTGATCTTTCATCTTTGTTAGCGTGTGATGGCGGGTGCGCGCCCCCGTGTGCGTGCCTCTGCACAGGCTGATCGGGATGCCAGTCGGCGTGACGCTCTTCATCCTCGCCAAGGGCCAGGTGGAGCGGAACCGAGCGAAGCAGCTAAGCGTGCGCCGCCGCATGCAGCTGGCCAACGAGGAGGAGGACGTGGGGGCCGCGGAGACGCGGTAGCACGTCGGGGCAGCACGTCGGGGCCGAGCCGGCACCACCGGCAGTGGGCACCTCCGCCGCTCCGCCTTTGGAATGGAACGCCAAGGGCCACCGCCGCTGCTACCGCGGGGGTTTCCGCGGACGTGCTGCAGCGCAGCCCTCCGATGTGTTTTCTGGGTCGTACCGCGTGGCGTTCGCTACGGCGTTCGCCGTTTTGCTCCCACGTGCCAGGAGCTGAATTGAGCTCCACGCGCCGGGGAACCTCGTGGCACCGGTGGTTGCACCGCCAACGATGTTTTTTTTATTTACCGTGTTTGTTATCAGCGGTTTCCTTTAACCTCGGCTATATGAAATATAGTCCCTTTGATACGCGCTAAATATTGCCTCTATCACAAGGGCGACCTGGGTTATATGAAGATGAAATGCTGCCTTGTTCATGTACAGCCATCTGTCAATCCATTGCTGGATGAGGGCTTCAGTGTGCCATGCGGGTCATCTCGTGTTTTTTTTCACCATACTTCACGCTCGTCAGAACGGGTTTATAAAAGGTGGCAAACACAGTACAATGATGGATTTTGCCTCAACCACACATCACGTAGACCCCCCCAAGAGCGTCGAGACCAGCATATCATGGTTTGGTTCTGGCTTGGTTAGGTAAATCACCCATGCTAGCTCGGCACGGATGTACCAGTGGAAAAGGAGTTTTTCAGACAACCTGCGCAGGTGCCGCATATTCTCAGGTTCGCAATGCATTGTAATTTATATAACTACATGAGCCGCCCACTGTGGTCTTCGCACCTGATAGGCTCAGTGATGTCACCTTGACTCTGTTTAAGACCGAGACGGGAAGACTTCCGTCACAATTCTGGCAAATCGCCCAATGAAGCTGGTTATTGTAATCGCCAGAGAAACGTTACAGCACTCAAAGTGTAAATGTTTTGTTAACACTCCCGACACACCGGGTGTGTGCTGAAGTAGTAATCAGCATGTTTTGTTTACGTAACAAACCTTACCGATTGGCTGTCAAATAATAGTCGTGGGTTAGCGACATTTATATTTACACGATCTAAACCCAAAAAATACTACCCCGTATTTATTAGTGAGATTACTTTAAAACATGACCGCCACCTCGAGACACGACTTCACACCTCGAGACCTCCCAGTTGTTGTCGCTCGCCGTCTGGATTGTGCTCGGCTAACATCACGGCCCAGCTCTTTGTAGCCGTTGGCCATCCGTGAATCGTCCTCCCGTGGTGGATGGGGCGCCCTGTATCGTTAAAACCGCCTGCAGCATTCTTGTCGAGCCCGGCTGTGCGAATAAACAGGACTTTTTAAAAATGCTGGCGCGCAATGTTTGGTTGTTACGAATGTGTGCAGAAAAAAAATATTCTATGTCGGACGTTGTGCAGAGAAACTGCTGTTCTTGCTGCACAGTGGCGAGATATTAACTACCTTGCCTGGTATGCAAGTCGTGGAGTTCGATCCCGACGCCTCTATTATATTTGGAGTCGACACGTTCTCTCCCCGTGGTCACATGGATTTTTCTCCGGTCTCTTCCCTCCACATTTAGAAACGCACGTTTTAAATTATTTGTCTGCTGTAAATTTCCACAAGCCACTTTGTTGAGCTGTCATTTGTGATCACCAGGTGGCTTCTGAAAAAGAGCTACACAGCTCAGTGAAGACTTAACTGTTAAAATAAAAATATTAGTGTTTGCGTTGTGATGCGCAGAACAGGAGCCATGTTCAATAGGACGGGAGAAGCGGTGGCCAGAGCACCAAAGCTTCGAGGCCCGTGTTGGTGGCTCTCTCAAGACGTGTACGTTGCCACGCGATTCTGTGTTGTCTGTCTCTTGTGTACATCTTTTCATGGGGTCACTTCCTCTTGTCTCCTTAACAATCGGTGTCTGTTGGTCTCGAATAGTCGCAAAAGTGTTCACTGCGGTATAAACCCGTTTCCACGTCCGTCTTTCATGCTGTGTCTGGGATCCCCCCTCCCTCCCGCTCAATGCAAAGCCCCAATTAGCATTGAGACAACGCTGCCTCTGCAGGAGACTCAAATACAGGGTGTTTCAAACAGATGGACCCGATTTGAAATTGCTATATCTCTGCAACCACGAACCGCCCATGAATGAAACTCTTACCACTTGAAAGGGCGGGGCATAGAGAGGGCGGGGCATAGAGAGGGCGGGGCATAGAGTTTCAGATGATTACAGCTAGATGCCTCTTGGCCCCCAAGATCACCCCCAGACATCACCACACCCGGCGACTGTTTCGTGTGGGGACACGTCAAAGACCGTGTTTTTGTGCCACAATTAGCGACTAATCTGGATGACCTCAAAACAGAATCACGGCAGCGGTGACTTCAGTGGAAGACACTTTGAGAGGCGTTTGGGATGAATTCAACTATCGTCTCGATGTTGTCCGTACAGCAGGTGGAGGGCACATAGAGCATTTATAAAATGGCTAGTAAAACTTGATAACTCGTTAAACCGTTTGTAACTTTGTGTAATTGTAACATGTTGCCATCGTGAAATATACTGCTTTGAAATTGGGTCCGTCTTTTTGAAACCCCCTGTACATCCTTTATTCCTAATCCTCTCGTCCAGTGGTGGAACTGCATCATGTACACACGCCATACGCCTGAAGGACGAGACGAGGGCTTGTCCAAGCAACAGCAGCGTCATCAGTCCCAGTTCTTCGTTCACCATCGTCTCGAAACAGTCTCCGGACCCCGGCAGGACGTCTCCCAGGAACGATTGTCATCTTCATGATTGTCATCTTCATCATTGACTCAAGGGACCCCCCCCCCCCTTCCGTGCGTGGAGGATCGATTCACCATCTCCAGGCAGTCTCCAGGCAGTCACCGGGGCTTCTGCAGAACGTGGTCCCGGGAACGATCGCCATCTTCCTCTTCCTGATCGTCTCACCCAAGGACCACCCCCACCACCCCCACACCTCCGCATTCTAGAGGATCGATTTGTTTGTCCAGCGAGGCTGTCCAGGGGATCCTCGGTGGATGCGGCCACGATCCTCCAGCAACTCCTCCAAGGCGATCCTAAACCTTCCGTGGCATTTCTCGTCGTTCTCTTCGCTGCAAGCCGATTGCCCGCGATTCACAGTCGCAAACCCCCCTCCCGTGTTAGCAATCCCACCTTGTGATCGCTGCCAACGCTCTTGGCCGTCTTAGGGACAAGGCAAGGAAAGAGGCCACGCGCGGGACGTTTACAGAACCAAACATATTTAATAGAGACATGTGGGAATGCTCATTAAGCCATCATCCGGAATTTCCTATTCAAAACGCACACGGACACCGTCCCCCCCCCCCCCCGACCCGACGCGGTAAAACGGGATAAAAACGCAACGTGAGATTCGTTTAAAATGTGCTTAACCGACGACAGTTCATCTAAAAACTTCATGGATGCAAAACAAATTAAAAGTAAAACGACACAGTACTCCATAGTAATCATGATACAAACATTGACCCATGTTGCACGCGGTGACTTAAAAAAAAAGCGACACATTTGTTATTATAAACACAGCCAGGCGCGCGTGGTGGCTTACCTAACTAGGTTAAAAAGTTCCGACGCTCCCGACGTTTTGCCGAGTTTGGGAAATCCTCTTAACGGATGCCGAGACGACGGCGCGAGCCGTTTTCACGCTACCAGCTGGTCGTTTAGGACAGGAGGGTAGAGAGACGGGGGGGGGGGGTGTTGTGGGATGGGTTCGGGTCCTTTTCATTAAATAAAGTGATGCGTCGTCGTTATAGTTATTATGGACTTGTAGCTATTTCTTTTACTTACAGAGTTATTTACGGGGAACGCCCACGCCACCAGGCAGGGGAGCAAGATGGGTTTGCGCGCAGGAGCAGAGATCCGCACGCAAAGTGGTGTGGTGGGAGGTGGTGTGGTGGGAGGCGGAGGTGGGAGAAGGGGGGGTGGGGGAGAAGGGGGGGTGGGGGACAGGGGGGGTAGGAGACGCAAGCTTGGATTTACGTTGAGGGAGGGATGCGTGGGATGAGAGAAAGCACGCGGATTAGTTACAGGTTACTTACCTGATTAAAACTGTTAGGAACAGCAGTTGGTGGTGGTGGTGGGGGGTTGCACAGGACACGTTAGAAGGAACGATGGCCGATGATGGTCGAGAATCATACAAGAGGGGGGAGCGGGCGGGCCAAGGAATGCAACGCGCCACAAGAGCACGCCCGCCAAAAGAGATGGAGCGATGAAATCGGCGCGCGTGAAGGTTTCTAGGCAGATTGTTGCATCGCAGGATAGTGTGAAGGCCACGGTGGCGGCGGCTTGGGGAGGGGCCTTTATCCAGCAGTGGACCAACCGTGGCCGACGATGCACATGATGGCTTGACAAGACTGGAGGATCTACATCATTAGACCTCCTTTGCCACTACCAAAATATACCAAAATATAATAAGAGGGGTTTTCCCCTTTTTTTCTGGCAACCCAAACTGAAACCCTTTTTTACAAGGATTCATGTCTGCATTAACCACAATGCTTGCAGTCAAATGCAAACAAAAAACACACTATGATAATATATGCATTGTCCTTGAAACTGATTGGTCCACACCAAGGGATGGCTTTCTTTTGAGCCTCGACCCAATTGGTGCTCGACCAGAGGACGCCAAAAGGCGTAAAAAAGGGTTTCAGTTTTGTTGCCAGAAAAAGGGGAAAACCCCTATTTTTTAAGACTGGAGGACTCCGAGAGAAGCCGATGGCCGCCACTCAGTGATGGAATGTCAGCTTGAAACCGATTTAAAAGGGAGCGAGCGGAGAGGTGAGCGAGGAAGGAAAGGGATGGCAACTCCATCTACTCCGATCGACCGATGCGTCTTGGGGTCGTTACGCGAGTACAGGCGGTCGCCGGGTTACGGAAGGGTTAGAGGTTCACGGGAGATATCCGTAACCCGAATTTTCCGTACGTCGGAAAGTGAATACTTTCCCCCCCAAAATCAACGATAGAATCCCATAGCCGGAAATAGTCTCCCCCCTACCGTTTTCTCTCAGTGCTGCATCACGCTGTCGTCCGTTTTCTATCGCGATCTTTACCGTATCGCTGAACGTACGCTCTGCGCTCCCTATGATTCTTGAATTTAATCGAATATCTTACCCTAAAACTACCCACAATGACACTCATGGAACATATACTGCACTGTGTCCAATTGTTTATGAATACCACGAAGCATAGAAAACATGATTTATGAGAGCATCGGATTTCCCGAAGTCTTCCGTAACACGGGGACTGCCTGTAGTTCGGCACAAGGCTGTCGGGAACAGAGAGCAAGATCCGGGAGGCGTGGGAGCGAAAACGGAACAATTGCATTTCTCTCGAGAAGCTTCCAAAGCAATGGGAGCAAAACGTCAGACATCGGCCGTGCGTAACGACGCACGGCGCGACTCGGCACAAACTACTCCTGAACAATCCCCACCAATTTCATTGTGTGTGTGTGTGTATATATTATACACTTTTTTTGGACGGGTCAGGGTTGGTGGGGGTGGTGGGGATGGGGGTGAGGGGGGCGAGGGGGGTGAGGGGCCGGTGCGACGGGCACCGCACACAGCGCCGCAGAACGGCACACCGCGCCACCGAGCGCGCCACAGAGCGCGCCACCGAGCGGGACACAGCGGCACACAGCGGCACACCGACATCCTCGTACGAGACGTACAACCAACCACGGCAACACACACGCAAACGTTCGGGGAGTATGAAACAAAAATATAAAAAAATGAAACAAACGTAAAAAGGGAACCTTCAAAAGACAAAACCCCCGCACGCGCACATGGAGATGTCCTCACACATGCTGATGTCGTCACCACCACCACCACCCATTCCTGGCACTGCCTCATGGCGCCAACATCGTCACTCGTAAAAAAAAAAATCTCAGGGCTGCGCGAGAGGAGAGACAAAAATCAACAGAGACATGCGAGACGTTGGCTACGGCACGGCCAAGGGGCGCGTGAGAGAGAACTCCGCCGACGGGCAATTCACAATCACCGGCTCTCACATCCAAGGACGTCTAAGGAATTAGCATCATGCAGATTCGATCCATTCACTTTCACCGAGATCTGTTCGATCGGAGATATATGGTTCATTCGTTTTCATCGAGATCCGACTGATCTTAGATTTTTTTCCTATTAATTTGATTTCATATACAGTACAGCTATTCATTTAGAAATCGATTCAACCCATTCACTTTCACCGAGATCTGTTTGATCGGAGATATCCGGTTCATTCATTTTCATCGAGATCCGATTGATCGTTACTTTCAATGTGATTCAATTTGACATGTTACTCTTCATTCATGAAGGACCAAAGTAATTTTTGCAACTTCTTCTTTCGTACGGCAGGAGGGGAAAAGGAGCGCCACACCGATGGTGGCGTTTGATGTTTGGGGGACTTCACCTCACTTCGCAGGCGCGGTATGGCGATTCACTTCCACCTAGCTATGAATTCATTTAAAGATCAACTCATTCAATTTGGATAAATATTAATTCACAATATCTATTTCATTCACCTTCGCAGCGCTGTACCGCAGGGGATGCTTCCAACGTAATCGACATCGCTACGCATGTACGTGCGCTGGAGGTAGCTGGTATGAAGCCCCAAGTGATAGCAGAAACAATATGCGTGGCCCCCCATTCGCAATCCATTGCTGAATGAGGAGAGCTTCCCCACACCGTGTGTGCTGGGGGGGGGGGCTATCTGGCATACTTCACCCCGCTGGTCCATTGCAACACATAGGTGCGGGGGAGGAGCGTAGGCGTTGGGAGCGGAGTAGAGTACAACGGCGGATTTTACTGCACTGCCCCACACCCCCCACTCCGGCTCCGAACGTAGCCTTGACAAAGAGTTAACAATTAAGTTGTTAAATATATCCATATATTTCATTAGTTGCTTGTACAAAAAGGTGGCCACTTTCGGTGCAAATGAGAGAAGCAACAGAGATCGCGATCACTTGACAGCAACAGAAGAAGTTGAATTGATTCACTCGGGGAAAAGCCACACGACCGCCTGAAGAGTCCGCAGACCGTTTATTTGTTTTTCAGGAGACTCCTGTGAGACTGGGGTGTTTTTGGCCAATCATCAATTAGTTACACTCTGCATGTTGGCTATCAGCTATGGGAGGAAATCGGAGAACCCCAGCGGAGGAAACCCCATGCAGGATTACGCAAACTTCGGCTGCCGATGAAAGTGAACGGCGATAAACCGTCACACGTCCCACAGAGCTAAGCCGAGCGGTGCAATCGGAGGTGGTGCACGAAGCTCTCAACGAAACACACTCGGAATGTGGCCCCACCGCTCGCCATCGCTTGCACAGCGGCAGACGAGAGCGCCGCTTCGTGGGCAAGTCAATGGCGGTTTGTCCTGCGGATCAGACTCGTCGCCGCCGTCGCCATAAGAACGTGGAACTTCCATCAATGGCTTGGGGGGGGGGGCTGTAAACGGGAGATGAACGCCAATGCCTCAATCCTCATTTGAGCGCAGATTATCAGACTGACGTTTGTTTGACGCAAGTGGATGGGCGGTGATGGCGCCGTGTGCGAGGGCTCTCACCTCCTCTCCGCGGTGCCACGAGTCGGACAGCCGAGGTGCTCGGAACGCAGACGAGCTCCCCGCGTGCGCGAAACCGAGCAGCCGTGCGCACATACACAGGCAGGCAGGCGGACGGACGGAGAGCCAGGGGAAAAAAAGAGGAGTAGAAGGAGAGTCGTGGGCAGCCACGGGATAAGCGAAGAGGGTTTTCACACAAAAATAATTGTTTTGCAAGCTTCTCCCAACGATATTGCACGTGTGCAATATCGTTGTCACATGCCAGACGAAGCGGGCTACCGTTGGGGAACCCTCGCAGAGTGCTGCCATGTGGCCGCTTGTCGGAGAGCTGGCCGCAAAACTGTACGACTTCGGTGAGGTCCCTCCAGGAGGTCTTCATCATCCACATCAGGCAGCAAAACCCGTTTATTTGTATGCTCTGCGCTGCGAGTTCGTCGCATGGAAAGCGGGCGATGTTTTACACTTTTCTGAGCCGGGCCAAAGCCGAATTAAGTGACGAATCATAATTTTCCGATGATGGGGGGGGGTGGACTTAATTTTTGGCGCCGTCAATCGTGACTCAGCGGCCTGGCGGTGGCGCGTTCGCTTGTTGCAGAACTTCACGGTTGGAATCAAGTGGCCCGCCCTGGTTATTACTGCGGTTGTGGTGGTGCTGCACATTTAGACGCGGTAATAACACCACCACGCGCCATCTGCTTTGCAGCGCGCAGGAGTCAAAAGTCCACATTAAAAAAAACTTAAAATCTTATGCCGTAAATTACGCAACTGGGGCCGATACTACATAAGCGACCGTCGCCCGTCCTGGCAGACTTAATGTCCCGGGTCACTCTTGCTAATGAGACTGCACCTCGTTCTCTCGAGTGCTCAACTGGTTAAACAAAATAAAAAAAACTGGAACCTGGCTTCGAACCCAAGGTGCGTGTGAGAGCGGCGGCTGCCACACGAGGACGGCTCTGCAGTAAGTCAAAACGCTGGCCATGGCTAGCGGTGCGCTGTGGGACACACGGCACGGGGGTTCAACCTGCACCCTGCAGTTCGGCGGACTGGCCGTGGGCTCTCAATTAATCTCTCCGCCTTCCTCTTTCCCCATCTCCACCCAGCAGCTCGCTGGTGTATGACGTATACCCCAGGCTCCGACGTGAATGTGAACACAAACACCACCCGCGACTATAACCCCAACACTAATTTAAACACGATTATAATTAGAACTCTCAAACCCTCATCCCAATTATATCCCAATCTCCAAACGTAACTGGAGCTGCTAACGCTAACCCGAACATTCACCCCCACCGTACTATATCCCTAACATTAACGATAACCCTGACTCTTATTGTAGCACGAACCATGACAACAAACTCCAACCCCAACACGTATTATGCTTCCCAAAACCACTCGCCTAACCCTCAACCAAACTCTATCCCGAACATGAATCCATCTCTAAACCGTAACACGCATCCAATCTCTACACCCTAACACTAATCCAATCACTAATACTGCTGGCTGAACCCACACACACACGCAATCACTCACGCTCACACCTCGTCCTGAAACCAAACCCCAACCCCATTGGCGCGGCGCAACATCACGCTGGCACGCGCACACACACACATCTTCTCCCTCCATCACCCGGATTTATAATAATATCTTTTTGCAAAAAGGACATCAACGAGTGGACTGGCACCCGCCAATCTCTCCCGGACGAACACTTGGCTGGGCGGGCGAGGTGGGCGGTGGGGGGAGGGTGATGGACGCGGGAGGGGGGTCCCACGTCTCAGCCCAAGAAGTCATCGTCGTTGTCGTCGTCGTCCGAGGCCTCGCAGTACTTCACCTGCTTGCGCGCGCGCCCCGGGCGCTCCCTCTGCTGGGCGCCCCTCGACGAGCCGCCCCCCTTGGCTCCGGCTCCCGCTCCCTTGGGCCCGGCCCCCACCCCGTCGTCGCTGTCCACGCCTGCTGAGCCCTCGTCGTCCGACACGGCCGCCTTCTTGCCCTTCTGTGGTCGGCGAGACGACACGCCAAGGTCCATCGTGTTACAGTCCGCGGCGCCGACACGATTTGACGATGAGCAGCGTGTCGGTGTTATGGGTGTGTGCCCGGTGTTTGTTGCTCGTGGTGGTGTGTTTCACCGTGGTGTCAGGGCGCGTGTCGTGCGTGTTAATGGTGTAGAGCGTTCAGGGCATGTATCGTGTGTGTTCACGGTATATAGAGCGTTGCAGCGGTAATGGCGAGCATGTGGCGATCATAGTCACGGCTACAGGTGGTAACGGCTGCCTCACCTTGCTGCCTCCGGAGGCCCCTCTCCCGGCCTTGCCAGTCGCCGCGGGGAGAGCGGTGGCGGCCTTGGGCGTCACCTTCTTCTGCGGGCTGTACTCCCCGTCAGACTTCTCCGAGTCGGAGGCAGCCACCTTCCTCTTCCTGCTGCCGCCACCCTTGCCTGCCGCGGGGCGGAGACGCAGGGGAAGTGGAGTCGGAGGCAGCGGTGAGACGCAGGGAGGTACACACGTGCGGAGACACAAGGGGCACGTGGATGAACAGCGGGGCCCACGGGGACTAGCGGAGATCCGCAGGGACACACGCAGGGGACACGCGGGAGACACGAGGCTTGCCGGACGGGTGCTCACCCTTGGCGGCCTGCGCCGGCTTGCGCGAGGAGGCGACCTCGTCGCTGTCGTTGTCCGAGTCCAAGCTCAGCGGCTTCTTGGACTTGGCGCTGGGCTTCTTCTTGGCTTTGTCTCCTGACCGGGATAAATAAGTCAAATAAATAAACCCGCCGTGTTAATAGACGCGGCAACGCAACGCGTGACGGGGAGTGTGCGGCACGGCCAAGCCACGCTCGAGGGAGATAGGAGACACTGTGAAGCCGACTCTGAGGGCAGGGCGTAAAGACGACGGGTAATGACGATTTCCCCAGGGCTGTTCCAATCATTTTGAATCGGATCCCCGACGAACACGTACACAGCGGCATCAAGTCCACCACCACTTGTAAGAGGTGAGTCAATTCAGTCATTCCCCACCTCACCCCTTCCCTCGCTCCACCCTCACCGTTTTTCATTCATTCCCCACCTCTCCCCCCCTATCCACCCCCCACCCTCACCATCCTTGGCGGCCTGGGACTGTTTTTTCGACGCGGCCGGCTTCTTGGCGTGGGAGGTGGCGGCGGCAGCGGCGGGCGGCTTGGTGGAGGCGAGCGACGAGATGAGGGGGGTGGCCGTGCTTGCAGGTTTCTCGTCGTCGCTGCTCAACGCTGCCGGTGAGGAGGGGGGCAGGGTGGTGGCGGGGGGGAGGGCGACGAACGGAGGAGCAGAGCTCACGACTCGATACAGGATGAGGCAAAGATCGCACTGGACAGCCTCAACAGACTGTTGGGGCGAGTGTTGTTAAGCAAGAAGCACCTATGAAGAAGGCCGGCATGGCACGGCACACGAGGCGACCAGCACCCACGCGTGGACGCCCTTGTCTCCCGAGTAAGCGACGCTTCCACACCGCACACCGCACCAGGTAGTGGGTACGTTGCTGCCCGCCGCTGTCTCGATGCACAAAGCCGCCCCCTCCCACGCACCCCTCCCGCCCCCCCCCCCCCCGGCACGCCACGGGACCTCAGTCAGCGGTCGATGTCCGAAGTGGATTACGAGCCCACACAGGACCGGCGCCAGTCCCCCGTCGTGGTCACCCCCGCGGACGCACAGAGCGTACACGATCCACCCCCCCGGGGCACCGCAACGGCAACTTAAGAGCAGCCTTTGCCGATGCCGTCTTAAGTAAGAGGTTTCGCGACCGTCCTCTGCCGACTAGGCGTGACGAACGAATGTAGCCGTCGACCGATCGATCTCAAGAGTTTGATGATTGAACTCTGTTGTGGACGGAGTGATGCGGTGGGCACTGCTGCGCTACCGGGCTTGGCGGGGCTGCTGGTCGTGGCGGAAGCGGCGGGCGCCTGCGGCGGGTGAGAGGGGGTGCCCATCACCTCGTCCCAGTCGAACTCCGTCGACTTCCAGCCCTTGCGAGGCTCCGGCGCCCGCCTACGGCACACACCGTGGTCACCGTTATTGTTGCTGCTGCACTCGTTAAAGCTGCCACCATCGATATCGTCGTCATCGCCAAGGAGTCATAAACCATCATCACGCAAACTCTCCGGTCATCCTCGCAGCAGCAGCGTTTTTGGTTCAGCCATAGAACAAAAACGATCACAGCATCAAGCGCTTTCAGATGCATTTCCGCGGCCGTCTGGAACGCTCTTCGTTCCGATATTAGGAAGCCTCTGCAGCTATGCACTTTTAAATCTATATTGAAAACTAATTTCTTTAGAACTACTTTCTATGTTTAGTTTGTGGTCCTTCCCTGCACCATCGATTAGCACGGTTGGCTACGTACGGTGCGAAAGAAGTTCAACATACATATACATACATTACCAGTATCATGGTTGTCACCATAACCAACCATCAGAATCACCACCAAAACCAAAGGTCCCACATATAGCCTAAACAGACTGTTGGGGAAAGTGCTGTTAGTAAGCATTTTTGTAGGCTCGTACAGCACACGAGGGGGTGGGTTGGCCAGCACCACGCCCGGCCGCTTTTGTCTCCCGAGAGGCGATGTTTACACTCTGCACCAGGTACTGATTTGAGGCCGAGTCGACCTAGGGGAAGCCCAGAACCGGTCCAGACAACCGTCACTGGTGTTAGCCGTGAGCGGGAATCGAACTCGGGTCGCCGGGTCTGTAGCGTAGCGCGCTAACCACTACGCCACCTCTCCCCACAGAATCATCACCGCTACCACCACCACCACCACAGGACACATGCAGCCATCTCGGCGCACGCTCTTACCGATCGACGGCCTCTTTGGCCTTGGTCGGCGGAGGAGGTGGAGGCAGAGTGACGTCGTCCTCGTCCTCCTTGTCAGAGAAGTCGAAGGAGGAGGTCTTCTTCTTGGCCACGGGGCTTGGGGGGGACTTGGAGCGCACCCTCCGCGGGGGGCTGCTCACCACCTCGTCCTCGTCCTCGTCATCCCCGTCCGAGAAATCAAACGTGAACTTCTTGGGCGTCATCGCTTCACAGGGGGGCGGGGGGGGGGGGGCAGGTGGTACAGAGAAGGGGGGTAAGCAAGGACCGTATAGCCATTACAGATTGTTGGGGCAAGTGCTGTTAGTGAGCACCTTTGAAGGCCGGCACAGCCACACGAGGGGGTGGTAAGCGGCCAGCACCACGCCCGGCGAACTTTGTTTCCCCAGTGGCGATGTTTACACAACACACCAGGTACTTATTTGAGGCTAAGTCGACCTAGGGGAGGCCCAGGACCAGTTCAGATAATTGTCACTGGTGTTGGCCGTGAGCGGGAATCGAACTCAGGTGATTCGTAGTGCAGCGCGCTAACCGCTATACGACTGCTCCCCACCAAGTAAGGACACACACACCGACACGTATGTACAAAAGACAAAGACCCCCCAAATAGCCTTAACAGACTGTAGGGGCAAGTGCTGTTAGCGAGCACCTATAAAAGCCGGAACGGTACACGAGGTGGGTGGCCAGAACCACGCCCGACCGCCTTTGTCTCTCCAGTGGCGATATTTACACTCAGCACCAGGTACTCATTTGAAGCTGAGTCGACCTAGGGGAGGCCCAGGACCGGTTCAGATAATCGTCACTGGGTATTGGCCATGAGCGGGAATTGAACCCGGGTCGCTGGGTTCATAGCGCAGCACGCTAACCGCTACACTACTGCTACCCACTATGGACACACACACATCCACACACCGACAAGTATGGACACACACACAGACAGAAGACATGAATTAGTTTTTGAGCGACAGAGGGAGGAGGGGGGCAAGGAAAGACATGGACACAACGTGGGGGGGGTGCAGGGAGACGGCAACACATGAAATGGGTAAATACAAAACTACGCCGGGACGAATTCAGGAGGAGACCACGAACGAAGAGGCGGTTACCGGCAGCCCGGCGTGGGACGTTCTCCCGCGGCACGAGGCCGATGCTCGTGTCGTCCGCATCGCTCACGGATTTGTCTTCCAGGTCATCGCTCCCGTCCGAGTCCGACCACGGGTTCCTCTTGGGCTTCTTGGACGACGTTCCCTTGCGCGCCGACTTACTGCCTGCAGCACGGCAACGGCACGGCAAAGCACGGCATCGACACGGCACAGCACGGCACAGCACGGCAACGGCACGGCACAGCAGCGCGCGCCGTACCCCCCCCCGTCCCCCTTCGTTTACAATAGTCACAGCGGTCGCCCACGCTTAGACACCGCATGCACACTCACACACCGCACACACACCCACGCACCGCACGCACACCCACACACCGCATACACACTCACACACCGCACGCACACCCACACACCGCATACACACTCACACACCGCACGCACACCCACACACCGCACGCACACCCACACACCGCATACACACTCACACACCGCATGCACACTCACACACCGCACGCAAGCACACATACCACACGAACACTCACCGCACGTGCACACACTCACGCAAACCGCATGCACACTCACACACCGCACGCAAGCACACACCCGCACAAACACTCACCGCACGCGCACACACTCATGCAAGCCGCATGCACACTCACACACCGCACGCACACTCACACACCGCACGCAAGCACACACACCACACACACACTCACACACTGCATACACTCACACACCGCACGCAAGTACACACACAGCACAAACACTCACCGCACGCGCACTCACTCATGCAAGCCGCATGCACACTCACACACCGCACGCACACTCACACACCGCACGCAAGCACACACACCACACACACACTCACACACCGCATACACTCACACACCGCACGCAAGTACACATACAGCACAAACACTCACCGCACGCCCACTCACTCATGCAAGCCGCATGCACACTCACACACCGCACGCACAATCACACACCGCACGCACACTCACACACCACACGCACAGCGTATATACACTACACGCGTACACACACACCGTATGTACGCACACCGCACGCGTACACACACACAGCGGTAGCGCGGTCACCGCTAGTTACAGAGATTTGTATGAACCCTAACAATAAGCAACGCCTGCTTTGCTGAGGAAGGTTAACGACGCCGTGACACTTCGCCGCTCTCGTTTAACAAAAAGTCTCTTTTTCTTGTTCCCTTCATAAGCACCAGAGACCAGGACAGCAGAGACTGAGAGAAAACATCCTTTATTGCCACGACAGGCGCGCAAGAGGAAGACAGCCTCACGGGTGAACGTAAAACCTTATCCAACAGTCGATAAAGAGGATGGCCAATTAAGCCGATGCAATTCTTCGCATAACCATTCAGTGCGACAGTAGTACCCTATTGCTTTGTACAAGTATGCACGCTTACAAATAAATAAATATAGCGCCTTTAATTCAATGAAACCTCGCCACGTCTCGGACAGACTTAGTGGGGTAAGGCTCTGCACATCTGGCTAAGAATCCCATGGAGATAGAGATGTGCATGAATGCACATTACCACAGTATGCGGCAGGCCTTAAGTATCAACTTGAGATAATGACAGCCATAAGTTACTTAGACATCAAGCAACTTAACACACACACCAGTGTATACGAATTGCACACGGTGTATTTCCTGACTGCTCGGAAAATTCATAATGCCGTACCAGAACTTCGTGTGATTCTGGGTTTAAGCCATCGGCCACCACCACCAGCACCACCCCCCGCTAAGTTCTCAGCGCACCGCCACTTTGATCGCCGACAAAGCCGCGTGCGCCAGGTGCAGGCATCGCCGCGGTGGAACCAGGGCCACGCCACTCGTCCCGAAAGGCGGTGCCCGGCGGCACGGCCCCACCGGCATGGCGGCGGCGGCGGCGCTCGCTGGCCGGGCGAGCGAGCCGCGGCTAGCGGTCGAGTAGGATCGGAGCGGAAAGAGCGCGAAGGGAAACAAACCGGGCTCGGACTTGTCCGCTTTGGGAGCCCGCTTGGCGGTGCGCCGGACCAGCGGCCGGGACTCAGAGTCTTCGCCGCCGCCGCCGCCACCGTCCTCGCCAGGTTCCATCTTGACCGGCGTTCCATCGACGCCCTCCGTCTGCCAAACACAAAAACGTCCACAAAGTGTCTCCCTGACCAGGGTCCTCATGATGTTTATTGCAGCGCAGACTCCAACTATTGTGATTCACTCTTTTGTCTCTTTGGCCCTCTCTGTGCATTGTGGCCTTAGTCAATTTAGATTTGGGAGTGGGTAGGGGGTGGCGGGTGGTGGGTTGGGCAGAGTGCCAGGGACCAGTGGTCTTGATTGGTGGGTGGGGGGGACGCCCTACCAACAACATTGACGACCACCGGCTTACCACTCGGAAGAACCAGTGCGGCGCGAAAGCGCGGGTGGTGCAGGAGTGAAGCCCTCACCTTGACCTTTTTGCGGCCCAACTTCTTGCTGGCCTCGGCCTTCATGGCAAGCGTGACCTGCGGCACGACGCGGCGGCCGTACGGGGACGGCTGCGTCTCCTCCAGCTGCAGGCGCTTCATCTTGGGCTTGCCCACCTTGCCCTTGACGGCCTTGGTGGACATGCCACTCACCTCGTCCTCGCGCTCCTGGGCCTCCACTCGCTGTCGCCCACGGAGCGAGGGGGGTGCAGGGGGGGGCAGGAGCAAGGGAGGATGGCGGGCAGTGGGAGGAGGGCGAAAGCGCGGCACGAGCAATTATTTGAAGAGGGCATCTCGGAGCGATGACGACTACGATCCCCGAGCCGTAGTGAACAACGTCACAATGGGGGCACCGCAGTGGCGAGATGTGAAGTACCTCGCCGGGTAAGCAGGTCAGGGGTTCGATCCCCAACCTTGATAACTGCTGTATATTTGGAGTTTGCGAGTCCATTTCACCGTGGTCGCTTGGATTGTTCTCAGAGTCCTCCAGTTTTTCCCTCCATATTTAGAAACATGACTTTAGAGTATTTGGCAGCTATTAATTTTCACGTGATAAGCCACTTCGTTGAGCTATCATTTGTGGCCAGGTCGCGTCTGAAAAAACAGGTAAATAGTTCAGTGGGCCTTATCTGGTAAAATAAAAAAGTTTAGTTTTTTAGTTTATCTGATAAATAATTATGATAGTGATGATGTCCTTTCCCCAGGCCAAGCCTCACTTGAGTGTCAAGACTCGTTTCCGGAAGAGTCCTGCATTGAGAGTTTTTGGCCGATTCCGTGAATGGATCAATGCCAAAAGGATACCGCAGAACCTAAAGAAAACTGTCATATAAAGAGAAAGGAAGGCAAACTCTAGTCCAGTGTGATGACCATTACACCACGGCAGCACCTGCTTTACGCTACAAATCAGGGTTAATGCTGAAGCTGGTGCATCACTTCCAGTCCTAGCTGTTGGTGCTAGTTGCTGCCGCTATTTTGGCAGTGACTTTGAAGACCGCGCCTCCACTCACGTCCAGCTCCTCCACGAAGGTGGCCAGGTCCTCCTTCCACAGCTCCGAGGGACTCTTCCTTTTCAGCTCCAACAGCTCCTTGGCCTGAAGCAGCACAGAGTTTACAGTATTTGGCTGCTGCTATTCATTTCCACGGGAGGATGATGATGAGAATCCACTTCGTTGAGCTGTAATTTGTGATAGCCAGGTCACTTTTGACAAAAAGCTATATCGTACATGTCAAGCTCTTATCAGTGCCTACCTTAATACAGACCAATTCAGACCTTATTGGTCACCCTGTGCCCCTTATAATTCTCAACGTTCATCCTACAAAGTCCCACCACAAGGGAGAAACACAAACAGACGAAAATTATTTTTAAAATGTTGCCCGTATTGAAACAGCTGTATGCGGTATGCAATGGCGGAACCAAGATTTTCAGGTAGGGGGGGCAACCCCTCCAGCAATGAAAAATGATAGAGGAGTTGTTAGTAAGTAAGGAGTTGTTAGTGAGTAAGGACTTGTCCCTTGCTTTTTATTCGACGCGTGTGCGGCGAGGGCGCAGCCATCGATCGAGGGTCGAATTCGAACCGCGTCGTGTGATCGGCATCGCGCTCGCTGAAGGTATGATGCCTTCAGGGAAGTCGTGTTCTGTTTACGCAACTGCGCACAATTCTGCGAGTCACTTATAACCGCTTTGCCGTCCCTGGCACATAATAATATGCTACACAGTGGCAGTGGGGGTCGCAAAATGCCGATTTATTACTAATAAACCCCAATGATCCGATGGAAATTAGGGAAATTAGGGATTTCGATCGGATCATTGGGGGGGCACGTGCCACCCCACACCCCCCCCCCCACTGGCTCTGTCAGTGGCCGTATGGTCCAGAAAACGCAATTTCCCTGTACAGGAATACAGGTAAACCATATGGGTTGACAGGTATGCTATACACAGCTCAGTGGACCTTACCTGGTGAAATAAAAAACTGTCTTAGTTTTAGCAACGGGAGATGCTTCCCGTAGACACGACCACGTCCCGTAATGCTGCCACTCCCGCTCCCGAATGTATCAAGCTCGCACCCGGCGCACCACATCCATCATACCTCTCACTGTGGCCTGCTGGCTATCCGTCAAGTGCCATCTTCTCAAATAGAGTAGAAAATATCCGGCGAGAAATTTTACCAGGCTGGTGGCATGGCCCCCTCGTGATTGCCCTGTGCTGTACGAACGACGCCGATGTCGAATGGACGGACGATCTGATTCGACGATGAGCCCAGGGGGGCAACTCTAGCAGCGGTGGTGGCAGTGGGCGGTAGATGGGACAGTGGTGGGCGATGGGTGGTGGGCTGTGGGCAGTAGCTGATGGGCAGTTGGCAGTGGACGGGGGGGTGGTGGGTGATGGGTGGTGGACGAGGGGGTGGTGGGTGGTGGGTGAGACGGTGGTGGCCAGTGGACGAGGGGGGGGGGTGATGGGTGAGACGGTGGTGGCCAGTGGACGGGGGGTGGTGGGTGATGGGTGGTGGACGGGGGGGTGGTGGGTGATGGGTGGTGGACGGGGGGGGGGGTGGTGGCCGGTGGACGAGGGGGGGGGTGGTGGGTGGTGGGCGGTAGGCACCTTGATGTCACGCTGCTTCACGAGCTCGTCCTTGCGCTCACGCGACAGGCTCCACAGCGGCATGTTGAGGATGTAATTGAAGTTGGGGCCAGTGCCTCCAGCCGCGTCAGAGGCGTCGCTGTCGCTGTCAGCACCACCCCCACCGCCGCCGCCGTCCACAGCCTGTGTGGCGAGGAAGGGGGATGGATCAGAAAAGGGGCGGTCAGAATCAGAATCTTTATTTAGACTGGAGGTGGAATCCGATGAGCTATGAAGCTCTTTGTCACAGATGTCCAGTAGGGGGCACGGGGTCAGAACGTTACAAGGGGGCGGTCAGAGAGGGAGCAATGAGAAAGGCAGCGGTCACATTAACTGGGTTGCCGGGTTAAAAGCGCGGCGCGCTAGCCACTAGCACACCACCGCTCCCCCATATCGCCTTAACAGACTGTTTGGGCAAGTTCTGTTAGCAAGACACACGCATGCACGTAAACACAGACACACAACGCACACACGCCCAGCTCGCATCTGAACTCCGCACCTTCTCCTGGGCGTCTTTCCAGTTCTTGATAGGGTCCGAGTCGTAGCCGCGCTTCAGCAACATCTGGATGAGCTCTTTCTTTGGTTTGTTTTCTGCAAGTTGGGAGGGGGGGGGGGGGGTTGGGACGAGACAGATCGTTTAACACGTTTAAATCACGCAAAATAAAAGTTGAACGTTTATTGTGTTTCACCCCAAAGCGAGAACTCAAAGAGACCAGGAGAGTCTCACTTTCAAGAGTGACTTTGGTCACCAAAACTCGAGTCCGTTAATGTACGAGACGGCGGAGTGAATGAGCGGGTGACTGAGCGAGTGACCGAGTGGGTGGGTGGGTGGGATGGTGAATGAGTGGGTAATTGATTTGAGTGAGACAATGAGTGAGTGAGTTCAAGTTTCCAGTTGATTCTGTTTAATCAGGCGAGGGCTCAAAGAGGCCAGGAGGTGTCTCATTCGCAACGTTGACCGTATTGGGACATCAAAATTCTAAATTATTGGACAAACATAAATCAATGTTAAATAATGTATTCCTTGAAGATTAAGTTGGCTCAGGCAGATCATTAAATCCTTTATATTAAGTTTGCTTGCTTGCTTGCGTGCTTGCGTGCTTGCTTGCTTACGACCGTGTAAATCTTTTGGTCGTTTTTTAACCCACTTCCCGTGATCCAATCGAGTTGACATTTTCCACACAGACTCGTTGTGCGTGACAATTAATGTTCGTGAAAAAAAATTCCCAAAATTTTACACTTTTTAGGCAAAAAAAAATTATTTTACATATATTCAAATATAACTCATTCGTGGCTTTGGCTGAACGTCACAGTGTAAGAGCCCAGAACGTAACCACTCCACAGGCCGTGGCGGAGTAGCGCAGTTGGTAGCGCCCTCGCTTCCTATGCCAAAGGTCGCGGGATCGATCCCCGCGTCCTCCACAGGCGAATATATTTTTAAATCCTTTATATTAAGTTCGCTTGCTTGCTTAGGACCGTGCAAATCTTTCGCTCGTTTTTTAACCCACTTCCCGTGATCCAATCGAGCTGACATTTTCCACACAGACTCGTTGAGTGTGACAATTAATTTTCGTGAAAAAAAATTCCAAAATTTTACACTGTTTAGGGAAAACAAATTAAATATTTAATTACCAATTGCTTAATGGTGGCAGACAATCATCTGACCCATAGGTGGCAGCCATCTCAAGCCAGAGGACGAGAGGACTCTAGCCGCCACGCATATAAAGGATTTATAGTGAAAAACTTTGTTTTTACGGGTTTACTTGTTTTTAGACTGATCATAGCACAATTGTATGTGTGTATGTTAAACTTCTTTAGCACCGCACGTAGCCAAACCGTGCTTATCGGAGGTGCAGGGAGAAGGGAAAACAAACGAAAGGCCAAAAAAATGTTGCGTCACGATCAATTTGACTAATCATAGCACAGTTGCAATTAATTTGAGAAAACATGAACAATGACGCGACGCCGCCGCCACCGCCGCCGCAGCACGGTATCCACTCGCTCTCGAGGAGATAGAGAGAACGACTCAGGAGGTGCCAGGAAGGAGGAACTGCAGACGGCGTTTTGTATCGCATCGCATTTGTCCTCTTGGCAACAACCCCAGCTGGTCGTGGGTTCGATCCCGACCCTGACGTTTGTTGTATATTTGAAGTTTGCGTGTCTCTCTATCCCCGTGGTCGCATAGAATTTTCTCCTGGTCCTCCGGTTTTTTCCCTCCACATTACGCGTTTAGAGTATTTGGCTGCTATAAATATCCACTTGATGATGATGAGCCACTTCATTGGGCCATCATTTGTGATGGCCAGGCCGCTTCTGAAATAAAGAGCTACATAGCTCAGTGGAACTTACCTGGTAAAATAAAACAAGCCGCGTTTTTTTGTTTTCGTTATGAGCTCACCGATTGTGATCTTGCCCTCGATCTTCTCGAGGATGAAGCGCGCCTGGTTGTTGAGCTTGGAGGACTCGGCGTGGAGCATGCCCTCCAGCCACTCCTTGCGCAGGCTGTAGTACTTGATGCGCAGCTCGTAGAACTCGCGCAGGATGTCGGCCACGGACTCGTACTTCCGCAAGCAGCCCATGTGGTCGAAGAGAACCTGCGCGCGGTGACACGTGTAAACACGTGTGTCGAACGGCGTCAACACGTGTAAACACGTGTGTAAACACGTTTGTCAACATGTGTCGACATGTGTAAACACGTTTGTTGACATGTGTCGACCGCCCATCGCTATCCATCACTGCCCGTCACGTCACGTTGCCTAGCAGCAGCACCACCACCCATCCTATCCATCACTGCCCATTACTATCCATCACTGCCCATGACTATCCATCACTGCCCATCACTGTCAAGTTGCCTAGCAGCAGCAGCCCCACCCATCACTATCCATCACTGTCAACCACTATCCATCACTGCCCATCACTATCCATCACTGCCCATTACTGTCAAGTTGCCTAGCAGCAGCAGCACCACCCATCACTATCCATCACCGCCAACCACTATCCATCACTGCCCATCAACGCCAAGTTGCCTAGCAGCAGCAGCACCACCCATCACTATCCATCACTGCCAACCACTATCCATCACCGCCAACCACTATCCATCACCGCCAACCACTATCCATCACTGCCCATCAACGCCAAGTTGCCTAGCAGCAGCAGCACCACCCATCACTATCCATCACCGCCAACCACTATCCATCACCGCCAACCACTATCCATCACTGCCAATCACTATCCATCACCGCCAACCACTATCCATCACCGCCAATCACTATCCATCACCGCCCATCACTATCCATCACCGCCAATCACTATCCATCACCGCCCATCACTATCCATCACCGCCAACCACTATCCATCACCGCCAACCACTATCCATCACCGCCAATCACTATCCATCACCGCCAATCACTATCCATCACCGCCCATCACTATCCATCACTGCCCATCAACGCCAAGTTGCCTAGCAGCAGCAGCACCGCCACCACCGCCACCACCGCCGCCAGCGCCGCCGGTCCCGGCACGCACCATAGAGTTGCAGGTGGCCGAGCTCTGCAGCTTGAAGACCTTGTGGAGCCCGGTGGCTTCGGCCTGCGCGAGCTTCTCCTCACTCATCCTGATCGTGAACTTGACGGTGGTGTCTGTGTGGTACTCCTTGTAGTCGGAGATCAGCGGCGGCGTCTTGTCTGTGCCCGTCAGCATGGGCTCCAGCACCGTCTCCTTGTATGCCTGCGTGTGGTGGGGGGGGGGGAGCAGGGCAGAGGGAGACACAGGGGGCGAGCGGTTGAGCGTGTACAGCGGTAAACAAACGCACCACTCAGGGGGGGCCGCCAACGTGTGACGGCATTGAGTGACCTTACCATTGGAGATCGTATTACAATGTCGAAGCGCTCTCCTGCTCAAATGAGCATTGATTCAGGCATTGGTGCTCATCTCCTGTTTACAGCCCTGCAAGAGCCAGTGGTGGAAATTCCACATTCCCCTTTGTGGGAGGCGAGTCTATCCATAGGACAAAATCCACTGTTGACTTCCCCACAATGTGGTACCTGTGCCCAGATGTCTGTACCTTTGTGTGTGTGTGCACTGTCCCTGAGTATATGGGTACCTGCGTCCAGATATGTGTACCTATGTCCAGGTGTCCAAGTGTTATCAGAGTGTTTGTACCTGTGTATTAAATGTTCTACCCTATTATATAGGCGTCTGTACTCAAGTTCAGGTGCGTGTCCGTGTATGTCTGCACCGTGTGCCCAGCTGTACAAGTATCCCTGCACCGATGTATAAGCATCCCTATACCCTCTTGCCCAGGTGGCGTTACCTGTGTCCAAGTGCGCACAGGAAGCTCCGTGATCTCCACCGTGGTGGAGTCCAGCACGGCCACCTCCCCGCTCATCAGGAACTGGTTGGGCCCCAGTTCATCGATGGTGCCCTTGAAGTTCTTGTACCTGGGACACTGTCGTTAGCAGACACAAAGCGAGAGATGAGAGTGACGTGGCCAAAAGCAGGGCGGGGTCCTTCTCAATACACCACAGGGCCCACGGGTGCCCGTGGATAACGGTCTCGAGTGCCCGCAGGAAAAAAATTTTTGTGACTCTGTGCAAGCGGGAGAAAGTGTGGTGGAGACTGACGAATGCGCCGGCGCAGTGTAGGAAAATACACGCAGTGAGTGCTCGTTAAGGCCGGCATGGCACCTTCACCGTGTGTGGGGGTTTGTCCGGCACCATTCTTTCTCACTCACCCACTGGGCAGTACCACTCAGTTACTGGGCATTCACTCACTGGGGCAGTACCACTCACTCACTCACCGGGGCAATACCACTCACTTAGTCACTGGGGCAGTATCACTCACTCACTGAGGCAGTACCACTCACTTAGTCACTGGGGCAGTACCATTCGCTCACTCGCTGGGTGAGCCATTGAGGTGGGACCGAGCGGTTGAGGTTTGTTTAAGACAGAGACGAGTCGAAGGAGCGCATCCATCGCCTGCGACTTCAGTCAGTCCAAACTCAAAAACGCAGCGTCCCCCGTCACCTACGCGTGCGTCCCCTCCGTTTCGCTGGGCGTCGCGCGTCAGCAGCACGGCTCGGGTTCAGCGGTCTCACAACGCCGGTGGCCTCACAATGCTGGCAGTCTCACATCGCTGGTAGTTTTACAAGCCACCGCTGACTGGGCGGTGGCCCCGGCGCAGCTCGGTTGCGCCGGTGAGAGAAAAGAAGAAACAAACACGCCGTCCTCACCATGAGCAGGGGTTCCTCTCCGTCGAGCATGCGCCGGATGTTGTTGACGATCTCCCGCGTGTCGTAGTTGAGGATCCTCGAGGCCCAGCCCGTGCCGATGCCATCGGCGCCGTTCACCAGCACCAGCGGGATGATGGGGCAATACCACTCGGGCTCCACGCGCTGGTTGTCATCCCACAGGAAGCGCAGCAGGTTGTCGTCCACGGCCGGGTACAGCATGCGTGCCAGCGGGCTGTGGGGGGGGCGGCAGGAGAACCGGTGGCGGAAGCGGCGGCGGTTACGATGTAGCCAACCGCGATAATCGGAGGTGTGGGGAAATTACAACATAACTAAACACAAAAAGCAGTTGTAAAGAAATTAGTTTCAATATAGACAATATAAAAGTACATAGCTCCAGTGGCTTCCTAATATCGGAAGGAAGAACATTCCAGACGGCCACAAAAGCGCATTTGAAAGCGCGCGATGCAGCGACCGTCTTTGTTCGATGGCCAGCCAAAAGCCGCTGCAGCTGCGAGGGTGACCGGAGTTCGCGTGATTGGTTTATGCTCCTTGACGCTTGTAACACACGCAGAATGTGTCACACACAAGACTCAACAGATCCAGGAGCTATTGGTCAAGTTTAATCTTGTTTAGCCATATCTTATTCTTTCGTACGGCTGATGTACCACGCACGGCAACCACAATTTCACATTCAGGTGATCAATCCAGACGACCGCATAAGAAGCAGCAAAGTAGTGAATCGCTGTGATGTCTCTTTCAAAATCTGTGGATTGGGGCGTTGCGTAGGTACACGTTGTACGGTCCCCGTTCTGGATGACCACAGTCCCACACTACTTGACAGTTTTTAATTTTGTCATGGTTTGTACAGTGGATGCGGTTTAGGGTGGACCATGAGCTTCGTGGAATATCAAAACCAGGGTGAGAACTCAAAGCGACCCGGATGAGTCTCATTTGCATTAGTCTGCCAGTAGGAGGGGGGGCGATGATTGCTGCTGTGTAATCCCAATTGAGGAAACTTATAATGCCAATTACACACAACACATGCAAGTGTCAGACATACAACACATACAGAGGGAGTGGTGGGAGTGGAAACAGAGAGAGGCAAGAGAAGGAGTGGCGAGAGTAGAGAGAGAGGAAATGGGGAGAGTGGAGAGAGAGGGTGGTGGAAGCAGAGTGAGAGGCAGGAGTGTAAGCAGTGAGAATGGAGAGAGAGAGGGGTAGCAGAGGGAGTGGTGAGAGTAGAGAGAGGAAATGGTGGGAGTGGAGAGGCAGACAATGATGAGAGTGGAGAGAGAGGGAATGGTGGCAGTGGAGAGAGAGAGTGGTGGAAGCAGAGAAGGAGGCAGGAGTGGAAGTGGTGAGAGTGAAGAGAGAGGGGCAGCAGAGGGAGTGGTGAGAGTGAAGAGAGAGGGGCAGCAGCGGGAGGAGTGGTGGGAGTGGAGGAGACGTTGGCAGGAGAGGGCGGGGAGAGCGCTGACGGCCGTGGCGGTCACCTGAGCATGGTGAAGATGTAACGGGGGCTGGCGGCGTCCTTGCCACCGTGGAGACGGGTGCCGAACTGCCCGATGGGCTGCAGCAGGTTCACGTTGTTGCTGCCCACGAAGTTCTGCGCCAGGTTGATGATGGTCATCATCAGCGATTGCTGCCAAAGACGACAAAACGCGGAGGGGGAGAACAACGTCGGCCCACGTCAGATGGCGGTGAAACGGCCACACGAGCGCCCGTCTCTACTGGCAGCCGCCGGAGAGAATGTTGGCAATTCCACGTTCCTGTAACCAAGAACCTGTAAAGGTTGTTCCGTTTTTTTATTTCAAATGAGGATTTAATGAAACAACAACATAGGCCCGTAACAACGCTTTAGGTCAGGGGTCCCCAACCCCCGGGCTGCGGACCCGTACCGGTCCGTGGCCTGTTAGGAACTGGGCCACACAGCAGCAGGAGGTGAGAGCGGTGAGTCCGCACGTGGCCCGCCCATTGTTTTATTATTTACCACTTCCGTCCGTGCCTCTTTCCCGCACTGCGCACTTGTCTCAATCACAGTTTTGGTAAGCCCACAAGCTGCTAACCCCTATTAGCCACAATGAATAAAAAACAAACGTCGCTGGTGAGCTTCTTTGAAAAGGGGGAAAGACCCAATGATGAACCACCCCCCTCGGTCCGTGCAAAAATTGTCTCCAATGAAACCGGTCCCTGGTGCCAAAAAGGTTGGGGACTGCTGCTTTTTAGGTGACAGAAAAACCAGACAAACTGGGGGGCCCTCAGACCCGACACGACCAGTCGATATAAGACGGGGGAATTTAACCGCGGGTGTCGGGGGTGCTAGACATCTATCGCCTCTTTCACACAAAGGAATTGCGTCGGGGAGCCAATGTGCTTTCATCTGGGGGAGGGAAGGGGTGGTAAGGGAAGAAGGGAGAGGTAGTCCCAGACCTGCAGGGGAAACAAGAGTCGGGGGTGTGACAGGAGAAGGGAGGAACGGGGCAGGGGGAGGTTGTTCCACCTTTAATGTGTCTCCCACGGCTCACCTCTCCGTGGTGGTAAGCCGACATCTCGGCCACAGAGCCGGCGAGCTGCGCCACCTTCACCTCGCGCTTGTCGTTGCGCTTGAAGCAGGTGAAGAGGACCTTCCTCTGCCCGGGCTTCAACCCTGCACGGGGCGGACACGGGGGTCGGGGTAGAGGCACACCATGAAAAATAAACTACTTGGAACTAAACTATTATTAAATTTAGCAGGTAAGGCCCCCTAAGCTTTGGTAGCTCTTTTTCAGAAGCGACTTGGCTATCACTCACGAAAGTCGTGGCCGAGACAGGAAAGGGTGGGGCCTAAACAGGAAGGGCGGGTCTTCAATCGGTTCAACTCCCCTTGTTGATTTGAGGCAATAGGACTACAATTAAATACGCGGTGCACATGCAGCGACAGGCCAACTGGTGCCAGTGTGCGTGCGTGTGTGGACCACGTTGGCACAGTAGGGGGCACAGGTGGTGCATCGGCCAGTCATCTCAGTCAGTCAATCCATGGCACCTGGGTCAGTCCTGTGACCTCCTGGCAGCGGGCGTTCGACACACGGAGCCTTAAAGTGCACCTAGCCTGGCACAAGCGCCGTGGTGATGTCACCGCCACTTAGTGGCGATTGTTTATATTATAGACCAAGATGCCACCCCACGCCCCCACCCGCTCAAGGCCCACAGCCACGCACCGTCAACCAGCGAAGGGATGGAGCGCTCGTTGTCGGAGTTGGAGAAGAGGATGAGCTCCTTGTTGATGAAGTCGTTGTAGGTCAGGTACTTGGTCTCCTTGCCATACAGGAATTGCTGCGCGACATGGTCACGCGGAGGGGATCGTTCTCAAATGAATGCCCCCCAGACACCCGGAGTTCCGTCGCTTTAAACAATATCCTTGGTTTCCCTCCAAAACTAAATGACAGTTTTATGCCAATTCGTTAATTCTTACAATGGTAACATTTCACCTGCATTTGCATTTCACATCGTATATATCTGTGTCTGTTGGCATACAAGAACAACAGTCACCCTCTGAACAAAATAAGAATAGGTTTTACCCTTTGTGGCAATACAACACGAGGTGTTAAGATGTTCAATCACCAAGAGACATTTAGTAAGGAATCAAGTACTGCATGAACCACACGTACCGGTGTTGAACATGCAAACAAACATGCTCTGATGTGTCCTGGCATAGCGCCGGCTGCTGGCTGAAAAGGGGATCTGCGGCGTACGGCAGTTCTGACGTCAGCAGGCCAGGATAGACACGAGAGGGGGAATCTCGAGGAAAGGTCACAGAAGGAGCCCACCAGCAACCCGCTGGTAGGTTCCAGAACGGGGACGTGGCCGGGGCGGAGAGAGGCCATGCTGACATCATAAGAGGGGCCCCTGTGGGGGACTTCGGGGCTGTTGTTGGGAGTGGGATCCCCGTCGTGCAGCGTCCTTCTCGTCGTCGTCTCCATCTTTACCATCTCGGGGCGCCGCCAGTCAGACAGCCCACCGACTGTTCTAACTAAGTAGCGTCGCCGACAATAGACGGACTAAATATTAAATGCGCTAACCCCGATGGTGCTCGTTAATAAATAAGTGCCTCCAGGTTTCATCATCTCCGAGTTAGTCTCTACATATGCATTGTCTTTGAAACTGATTGGCCTACACCAGACAAAGCCTTCTTTAGGGCCTCATCTCACCAGTGCCAGACCAGAGAAAGCCAAATCGTCACCTTGTATCCGTTTAATGTTTCCGTAACTTAATTTTGTAAAAGTGCTGTGACCAGTCGAAAAATAATCTGCCTGAGCTGACTTTGCACTGCATGGAATTAAATATTTAACTTTGATCTGACAACTATTTGGGTCCGTGAAACATTTTCAAAAAAAATGTTGTTGTCCAAAGCAACACAGCTCGCTTTTGTGCTGATTCTGCCGGCTTCGTCGCTGTACTCCATTTAATAATCCGCTTCTTATTCTTTTGTAATTCTCTTGTTGACCCAGGTCAGCACTCTCATCCCGGTATCTTGAGTTCTCAGCCCTGGCTGTTCAACAAGATCAACCTGAGAAAATTGACACTCGCACTCCCCCGTCCCCACCTCGGGCAGCCCGTGCAACCGCCTCTGCCTGCGATCCTCCATCCAGTTGGTGAGCCACTCTTTACGGTCGTCGACTTTCTTCTTGCTGAACGCCTACGGTGGTGGTGGGGGGGGGCAAGTGGGGGACAAAAAGAGCCAAGACAGCGAATCACGGCGGAGTGCCATTCCGGCGGTTAAGTTCAAGAGGTCGCCACAGCCAAGAGCGTCGACCAGTCTCCATCCATCTATGTCCATGCGTACCAGGGTGGCGTGCTGCCCCCCGCCGCCCCCACCCCGCACTCCCCTCATGAGCATGCGTGGAGTTTTCTCCGTGTGCTCCGGTTTCCTCCCCACGCGCATAAACACAATCACCCAAAAACATCTCCCAATAAAACACCCAATGTCGCACTGAGTCCTGGGACTCAGTGTGCCTCTCCTGGACAGATTAGTTTTGATAATCATTTTAATTATTGACGCCTCCACACCTCGCCATTGCTTCCTTCATTCTGCCAAATCCCAGAGTTATAAAGTGGAAAGCTATCTCTAAGAGTTCAACAAATTAACTGGTGAGGGTGAGGGTGCCTGCTGCATGGTAGTGCACAAGTAAAATTTTACAAAAAACTTTACACATTCGTCAACAACACCTAAAACAAAAAATAGAAAAAAAAACTTTTCTCAAAAACACGCTTTAATGAAATGTACTGTCCGAGCTGCACCTCCCCCTGCCCCCTTCCCCCATCGCCCCTCAACTCCTTCCACATCCCCCGCCCCTGGGCGTGGCTCCCCGAGGCTTGCCGTGACGTAAGGGACCGTGGTGATTTACAGGCAACGTTAGTTGAGCATGGACAATTAGAGCTGTTAAAAAGATTGTTTAAAAATATATTTTTTAAATTTTTAATGATAGAATATAGCATTGTCATCAGTATGACATACCTATACGAAGTTTGCAGTCGATACGACATTGGGAAGTGTGTAAAAATTGAGTTACAAGATTTATTTTTTGAGGATACAACAGACGAAGTGAGTTAAATAAAAGCGTGTAAAAAAAAGAAAATGTATGGAAGAGGCAACCTTCTTCATAGCACGTAAATTTATGGCCATTTTTCCCAAAACATGATATACATGTTGAGTTTTCAACGATACTAGAGCTGCCCACCATCACTGTTTTATGGTATTATAAATCTGAATCGTACTTCAAGAATCGCTGTTATGAACTAGTAAGCGAGCGAGCAAGCGAGCGAGGGGAGAGCGAGTGAGCGAACAAAGGAGCTAATGAGTGGGAGAGAGTGTGCGGGCGAGTGAGTGAATGAGCTAACGAGGGAGCAAGCGAGTGTGTGAGCGTTCGTGTGAGTAAGTGAACAAATCAGTGGGTGAGTGATCGAGTAAATAGGCACATGGAAAAGTGAGCAAGCAAGTGGATAAGGAAGCTAATAAGTGGGCGAGCGGGTGAGTGAATGAGCAAGCGTCCGAGCTAGCGAGCGAGCGAGCAGCCGAGTGAGGGTCGCACCAGAGTGATGGCGTTGTCGTCCTCGGTGCCGATGTAGCGGAAGGGGATGCGGTGCCGCTCCATCTCCGCAAAATATTCCTTCGCTTCCTTCGCCGTGCTCGTGCCCAGACCTGGCGGGGGGGGGGGGCACAATGGTGGTTTATAATGGCCGTTGCCACAATGACCCTGAGAGCCAGAACCACGCGTTCACCGCTTGCTGCAGAGGCTCACGGTTCGAATCTGGAAGTCCGCCCTGGTTAATACTGCGGGTGCATTATCAGTGAGATACGAAGCGCCGTCTACTTCGCTGTTGACATGATAGATCTGGTGTTTTTTTCTCCACAAAGAATAGGCCATTGTGTGCCGGCATCACAGTCCAATTTGGTCAAAATCCGAAAAAAATATTCACAAAATGCTTAATTGTGAAACACTCAGATTCGTTACCCTCTCCTGTGAACGTTTGGCAGGAGCCTCCTGAAAGTTGTTTGAGACTCAGTGAGTTCTTCCTGGGTAAACAAGCATCTTAAGTACATCTCTTAATATCTTAGTCGGCTCAAGCCGCCTGTAAATCACATAACTGCTGTCTGTGTGGGGACCCCCCAACTCTCAATCCCTCCCCTCTCCCCACCGCCCCGTCGAAGCAACACGCCGCAGCTCACGTCTACTCGCTCCGTCCTTCTCTCTTCTCCCTCTCATTCCTCCCCTCTCATCATCATCACCACCACCCTCCCTCCCATCCCAGATATCTTGGCTCGGTCATTCCACCTTCCCCTCCTACTCGCCTTCCTGCACCCACACGCTGCTCCTTCACTCTCCCTGCTGCTCATCTTGAGCCGTGCCCTTCTCCTCTTTGTCCGTCTTGGGGAATTCCCTCCCGGCCTCCTTTTCCTTTCCCATTCGTTTCGTTCTCTATTTCCCCATGCATTGTCACACCCCTGACTCTTTCTGCACATTTCCACGCGTGGTGTGCCACGTTTAAAACATTACACACATTAAGACTCTCGATTATTCGAGCTAATCACGGGGAGGACGGCCGCGGATAATTCAAAATCAAGGATAATCCAAAATTATACATTTTCCGCTTGATCTCCAAAATAAACACGAATATAGGTAGAAATTATGTTTAAGTGTCTCTGCCACCACACAGTTTCGTAAATTAAACTCAAACCGAAGCACAACTAATGATTTTGATTGTTACTCTTTCAATTTAGAATGAATCCTCACGATCGATCGATGCGCGTGCTCAGTGATAACACTTTCCTGCTCCTGCATAGAAGACTTGGTCCAACCAAGTGGACAGAGCCACGCCAATAACATTCAATCAAACTCCGCACACTGTTGTAAACATATGCAACTATTGTACTGTAGAGGCGATCACAAGGATTTCGGATTCACCGTAGAAACAAATTTGTTCGGTTTAAGCACGTGACTTGTAATAAACATTTACAAGCATAACAAAGTAGAACTTTAAGATTCTAAATTTGGTGCTTAATGGAAAATCCACGAGTTATTAATTTACATGAAAATCTCAGGTACGCGGTTAATCCACAAATGGGATCAACCACACGCGGATAATCAAGAGTCCTCCTGTATAATGCATTTCCCATGAATATGCTAAATTCCTCTTGATGTGCACATTCTTTTGTTAAGGCGCTCTTCTTCCACCTCCAACCCAGCTTATATATAAGCTCCAAGCTTGGCAGTGTCTCATTCTTCACCTGCATACGGCTGCTTGCGTTGTGGTCGAAACGTCGTGAGAATTATTTTATCATGTTTTATTTTTATTATTTTATTACTTCCCTTCTACGTGACTTTACCGAAAGAACCAAGAAGATGCCTAATAATGTACACAGCGTGAGAACGAGTCTAGCGGGGGTGGCTGCTTGTCCGTCAGACCTTTGTAGTACTTCACTCTCCAGGTCTTGTTGAGCTCCGAGCCCTTCTTCCACTCCTCGAACTCGGGCAGGCTGTAGAAGGGCAGCTCCTGCTTGTTTTTGGACACCTGCGTTTCAGGGGGGGGGGGGGGGCGGTAGGGAAGGAGAGGTGGCGGTGGGAGAACGAGCGAACGAGTGGGGCCGGGTGGCTCGGTCAATTCACAAAGGTCTGATGATTATTATTGTTGTTGTTTAACCCTCGACCATTCCGAGATGTCTGCAAGTTGCAGGGTGTGGGTGTACCCGTTCACCGATGAATGTTGGAACACGCGAGCGGTTCGGCGTTAAATTTATTTAGAGAGGTGTAGTAGCGCAGTTTTTAAAAGACACTGTACTCACCGCAGAGAACTGTAAAGACACAACCGCACTCTACGATAGCTGGCACCAAACTGTGCCCCACACGCCTTCCCGCATGGCCTTGTGGAAGCCTCGGTGCCAATGAAGTTATTTTTATTTTAGTTTGTCTTCCAATTTCATTCCCATGATGTACTCTACGTCATGATGTACATGTACATCATTGGAATGGAAACGGAAAAAAAAGGGTTAATAGTCATTTTACTCAGTCCCGCGCCAACTTCGTGTGTCTATGCCGATGTCCCTGTGCATGTGTGTATGTGTGAATGGCTGTGTGTGACTTTGTTCCTGCATGTGCATCTACGTGTGCCTGTGTGCCTCTGTGCGCAGGTGAAGAACCACATCTGGCTTTTTGTGAACTGCCTGTTATAAATGTTGATTTACGTTCCTACGAAATGTGACTGAAGGCGCTTTGGAGCTGCCAAGGCATTGAAGCGAGCGCCCCTGAACGCGCGCAAATCTTACTAGGACAACAATAACCCACGCGTCTCCGCGATCACTTCCCAACTTGTTTTAACGTGACACAAACGTCGCGCACCCACCTACCTTGACCAGCGGCGTGATGAACTCCTCCAGGAAGTGGTGCTTGAGCAGCGAGGGCCAGTTGTGATGGATGAAGTTGATGAGGAGCCCCTTGATGTGGGAGCCGTCCTGGTCCTAGATGGCGAGAAAAAGAAAAAAAGGCCGTCTGCCTCTGCGCCAACGAGCCAAGAGCGACCTCCTGCTCAAACGGAGCATCTTCTGTTCACACCCCAGTCAGCGGGTGAGGGGGGGGGAAATTCCACGTTCCTGTGACGGAGGTGAGTCTAACCACAGGCTAACCGCTGTCGACTTCCCCCCAGGGATGAGGATGAGCTGAGTCAACCTCCCTCAAGCCAGGAATTGAACTCGTGACCTTTCGAACGCGAGCCACTCACTCTGCCGATGAGACACCCGGCCGGGTAAAGAGCTCAAACTCTTCAACTCTCTAGCGTTTCGACGTTGGGCCGAGTGTCCGCCGAGTGTAACCGGCGAGCGCCCGACCCCTGGTGGCAGCTCACCTGATCGGTCATGATCATGAGCTTGCCGTAGCGGAGCGAGCGCAGGGACTCGGCGTCCTCGTAGCTCTTCTTGTACTGCAGGCCCATGATCTTGATGATGCTGTTGATCTCCTGGTTCTCCATGATCTGAGAAAGAAAAAACGAGAGATACTGCCGTCACTTTGTGGACACGTCTCCCCGTCTCAAAGAAAATTGCGCGCACTTTGGTTTGCGGTCAATGTTCGAAATGAGGACTGCGACTCTCAAAGCGCCCCACCCCTGTGGTCGCCCCCCTGTGATACGTGGATCAAAACAAATCACTCGAGACGCCGGTGTATGGCAGCAAGAGACATTTAATAAAATGTCGTCGCGAGAGGTCAAACGTTTTGGCGCAACGGTCCTTCGCTGACGACGTGTGACGAATGAATGAATGAGGTCACGGGCAAAGGTCTCGCGGGAACAAACACAAGAGATTCCCAGCGTGGAAGGTAAATCACAGAAGGAGAGACAGAGAGAGAGACGAGAGAACTGAGAGTGTACAACGGCGTGGACCAGTCTCTGGAGCGAGAGTTCGATGGGAACGAGCGATCGAGCAGAACCTGTTTGTGCGACGCTTCGCGGACGTTGAGCATCTTGCCGCGCAGGGGGAAGACTCCGTAGCGGTCGCGCCCAACCACACTCAGCCCCGACACGGCCAGAGTCTTGGCCGAGTCGCCCTCCGTCAGGATGAGCGTGCAGCTCTGGGAGTTGCGCCCTCCTGCACAACGACGACCGCAGACGCGCGTACGTTTACACACACACGCACGTACGGACATTCGCACACACGCACTCACGTACAGACATTCACACACGCACGTACGGACATTCGCACACACGCACTCACGTACAGGCATTCACACACGCACGTACGGACATTCGCACTCACGTACAGACATTTTCACACACACTCGAATGTATGGACATTCACGGGGAGAACATGCCAACTCCAAATATACAGCAGGCGTCAGGGTCGGGTTTGAACCCACGACCTCCCGTATACCAGGCGAGGTAGTGAACATCTCACCACCGTGGGTGCCCCGGGACCGGCTCAGATACCACTCTCCGCTGACACAAAGATGTTTGGGGGGGTAAGCGGTGAGGGGGTGGACACTCGCCGGCATCGTTGGCGTCATCCAGTTTGGGGATGCCCCGCAGCTTGGAGTGCTTCACCGAGGAGCACTTCTTGTTGAGCTGAGTCTGAGCCTTGAACTTCACCCAGTTCAGGATGCTCTCCACTATGCCGCAGTTGGTGGCCTGCGTGGAAGACGACGCGAGAACGGCGGCAGCGGTGAGCGAATTGAAGAGGATGCCGTCATTGTCTACGGACCCCCATCGGACAACCCGTCTATCCGTCTGCCACTGTTGTTCTGAGACCTATTTAGAAGTCGGCCAGCCTCCAGATAACAATGATTTCTAGCTCTGAGTAAGAGCAGTAGCAGAAAGAAAGTGATGCTACAGCCAACTAATGTGACCCCTTTGGCGACCACTTGGTGAGGGCAGAGGCGGAACAGACAAAGATCCCCTTTCAATTTAACACGTAGGCTTTACAGACTTAAGAGACAGACTTAGACTTAACAGACGTTTGGAGAAAGTGCTGTTAGCGAGAACCTTATGAAGGCTAGCAGAGCACACGAGGAGGTGGGGTGGTCAGCAACACGCCCGACCGCCCCAAGTAGCGATGTTTACACATCGCACCAGGTACTCATCCAGAGCACAGCGTGCTAACCATTACACCATCGCCCCCCACAGGGGCAGCACAAGAAAGACAAAGACCCCCCATATAGTTTGAACAGACTTTTGGGGCAAGTGCTGTTAGCGAGCACCTATAGAGGCCGGTACAGCACACCAAGGGGTGAGTGGCCAACACCATGCCCAGGCCGCCTTTGTCTCCCTAGTGGCAATGTTTACACACCGCACCAGGTACTCATTTGAGATAATCGTCACTGGTGTTGGCTGTGAGCGGGAATCGAACTCGGGCCGCCGAGTTCGTAGGGCAGCGCTAACCGCTGCACTACCGCTCCCATGGGGCAGCACACACACACACACAAGCACAAACGGGCGCACGCGTGCGAGTGAGCGAGCGAGCAGGACTCACCGCCTTGGTGAACTTCTCCGAGAGTTGGCACGTCGAGCCAAAACGCTTGTGCTGCAGCGTCATGTTCTCCTTGGTCTGGGAGTCGAAGGTCGGGTTCTCCACCAGGCAGTTCACAAAAAGCCAGATGTGGTTCTTAACCTGCACACAGAGGCACACAGGCACACGGAGATGCACACGCAGGAACAAAGCCACACACAGCCATTCACACATACTTGGCCGACAACAAAAGTGGATTTAGTTTGGCAAAAAAATCTAAAATTTCTAAATCGAATGTCAATCTTTCACGCCATTCACACACACATACACAGGCACATAGGCATAGACACATGCAGCCGCAAAGACAGAGGCACACGGGCATAGGTGCACACGAACAGTCAAAAAGGCATACATGCACGCAGGTGCACAGAGACACGCAAATGCACCAAGGCGCACACACACAGGCATATATACACACAGGAAAATGCACGCGAACAGGCACACGTACAAACAATCACACACACAGTTATACACAGTCAAACACAGAAACATGCGCCGGCTCATGCACACACATGGGAGGTAGCCACTGCCGCTCCACATTCAGTAGCGTGCCATTTTCTTTGCCATCATCCAGAACAAACTAAACTAACCTATCTTGATTTGAAGCTTTCGTGACTGCAGGAATCCACTCTTTGGTTCTTTCGGTATAGTCACGTAGGTAAAAATAAAAGAAAATAAATCACGACGTTTCGATCGCAACACAAGCAATCGTCATCAGGTGGGACAACGACAGCAAATAAAAACAGCTGAAGTAAATACGATCGAAACGTCGTGATTTATTTTCTTTTATTTCTACCTACGTGACTTTACTGAAAGAACCAAAGAGTATAAACTAAACTATTAAACTATTTTTTATGTTACCAGGTAAGGCCGACTGAGCTATGAAGCCCTTTTTCAGAAGCGACCTGGCTATCACGAATGACAGCTCAACAAATTGGCTTATCACATGGAAATTTACAGCAGTCAAATGCTAACTAAATGTCGAGGGAAAAACCGGAGAACCCGGAGAAAAATACATGCAACCAGGGGGAGAGATAGAGAGAGACACGCAAACTCAAAATGTACAGCAGGCGTCAGGGTGGGGAACAGACCCACAACCTCCTCCATACCAGGAGAGGTAGTTAACATCTCGCCACCGCGGCAAACAAAAAACAAGAAGAGTAGGTGAACCCTCGTGTGCAGGTGGGAGGTGGGAGCGGGGTGGAAGTGGGGTGGAAGCAGGGTGGGAGCCGGGTGGGAGCGGGGTGGGAGCGGGGTGGAAGCGGGGTGGGAGCGTAGTGGGAGCGGAGTGGAAGCGGCGTGGGAGCAGGGTGGGAGCAGGGTGGGAGCGCGGTGGGAGTGCGGTGGGAGTGCGGTGGGAGCGGCGTGGGAGCAGGGTGGGAGCGGAGTGGGAACGGCGTGGGAGCAGGGTGGGAGTGGGGTGGGAGTGCAGTGGGAGCGGCGTGGGAGCAGGGTGGAAGCGGGGTGGGAGCGGCGTGCTCACCTGGAAGGGCTTCACAAGCACCCCAGCCTTGTTCTTTTTCTTGACGACCTCGATGAGTTTGGCGACAACCTGGTCGGCCACGTAGTCGACGTGGCGGCCGCCCTGATGTGGGGAGGGGGGGGGGGAACGGCAGCAGCAGGGGTGGGGGGGAGGAGGAGGAGGAGACAACATAGTACGGGCGATAAGTTTAAATCAATCTGCTTTGTTACACGGATGGTCCAATTTAGCCATTATGTAAATTATGTCAGACGGAGCCCCAAGTTACCCTGATATTTACCACGGGAGATCCGCAGTGCTGCGTGAGCACAGCCACAACCGCAGCAACAACAACAACAAAAACATCGACATTGCAGAGGGTACTGAAGGGATATCGCATAACCAATAAACGAGGAATGAACGGTCGGACACGAAAAACATGGATCGAAAAAAAACCGTGCAAATATAATACGAGAGCAAGAGGCGTCAGTCAAAAGTTAGGTACAGGTGCAAGTAGGCCACGGCACAATTGGGCAAGTTTGCAGGTGCTAATTCTATTGGTGGTGGTGCTAATGCTGGCGGTGATGATGGTAGAGTGAATGATGCAGGAGGTAATGACACTAGTAGTGTTGGTGGTGTTTGTGAAAGAGTTTGTTTAACACGGAGGCTTTCACATGATGTATCGATAGAGTTGTCACGGTGGTGATACGTAGCACTGGCGGTGACAGTAGTGTTCATGAAGGAGGTACCAATGATGGCGACGATGGTAATACGGATGGTACCGTTCACAAAGGAGGCCATCAAGCTGGCCAGTGGTAATACTGCTTGCTGGTAGAGGCCACGTTCTCGAAGGGAGCGGTCACAGTGGTCGAGGTGACACTGGTGGTGATGATCGCGTTCAACGGACACGTTTGTGGTAATACTAACGATGGTCACTCGCATCTGCAGTGACGGTGAAGGTAACGAACAGCGATGGTGCCAATGGTGGCGGTGGTTGCGGAGTCACCGCGCGTAGCTTCGCTGTACCTTGGTGGTGGCGATGCTGTTGACGAAGCTGACTTGCTGGAAGCCCTTGTCGCTAGCGGTAAGACAAACCTCCCAGCGCTCGCCCACCACCTCGTGCACCACCTTGAGCATGTTGCCTGTCTCGTCCACCTTGTCCTTCAGGTACAGGTCCACGTAGCTGCGGAAGCCGGTCACCTGCACGCTCGCACCAAAGGTGCTCATTTATTGCCGAGTCGACATGGGGAGAAGGCCCAGGACCGATAATCCGCCACTCGTGTCGGTGCCGCGAGCGAGACTCGAACTCGGCTCGCCGGGTTCGTGGCTCGGTGCGCTAACCACCGCACCGCCGCCACGCCCCTTCCACCACCACCCTCAACAGCGAACAACAACGTGAATTTACACCCAACTGAACGTGCTCACAGCTGATACAGAGTGCAAACACACACCCAGCTGTGATTTGCCGAGTTAAGTCACACTCAGACGTGCCTACATCCACAGCGCTGGCCGTTTTACACGTAAAAAAAAATGCATGGTGTGCAACGTTTACATTTCACACACACAGCGATGTTTTATTTAAAATATATATTTGAAATGACTCATAACTTAATGCGATGCTGCATTTCACTTACACTGCGTAAAAATTAAAGAGGGTGAGTTTTACTCCAAAGACCTAAAATGCTTCTCTCCAGCACAAGTGAGATACCCAACACTGCTCACAACACAAATATCCCCCTTATAGCCTGTAACAGACTGTTGGGGCAAGTGCTGTTAGCGAGTGGCGTCTACGAAGGCCGGCACGGCACTCGACGGGGTTGGTGACCAGCACTACGCCGGGCCTGACGCCTTTGTCTCCCTCGTGACTAGGTTTACTACACACCGTGCCGGGTACTTGTGGATGAGGCGACGTAGGGGAGGCCCAGGACCAGCACACACAGAGCGAGTGTTCACACACAACGAGTGACCCTTGCCCAAGTGCTCAGAGCCCAGCAGTGCTCACACGAAGATAGAGAGAAGTGCTCACAACCCATCGCAGGGATGCGCGCACACCCTCACCTGCCAGCGACACAAGCTGTTGTACGCTGCAAGAGAAAGACATACGTTGGCGCTCAAATCGATGGACGGCACTTGTGCGGTGTAACGAGAAAACGGCATCACTAACACGGAGGTAGAAATCACCTTTCGGCCAATTTGCCAGGAGGGGAAATGCTAAATTGGCAGAAACAAGGTGGCCGGATTGGCTAGGGGTCAATTTGGTCTGAAAAGGAAATGTATCCACCCCTTGGGTTCATGTGAAACTTGGCCGACAACAAAAGTGGATTTAGTTTGGCAAAAAAATAGAAAATTTCAAAATCGAATGTCAATCTTTTCCGCTGCTTTACAGTATAAACACTTATAATGAAGGGCTAATGATGAGCAGAAATGGAATTTAAACTAACTCTTGTTCAACAATAATAACGAATTCCCATAACTGTTTTACTTGAGGACCGATTCGTCTGCGTTTCCCCCAAATGCCAGTCCTCTGATGGAGTTTCGAGACATGGGCAGGCAGACAGACCGGTCTCTGGTGATGCCTGTAGATAATACTAGTCAGACAAGCCTCTGATGGGGTCTATAGACAATGACAGACAGAGCAGACTTTACAATTACTTGGAGCACAAGGGATCAACGATGTGGATCCAGGTCCGTCAATCATCAGTGTGGTTTAGGAGCGTCCCCCAAACCCTCCCACCCCACCCCACCCCAAGCCCCCGAAGCCGCCCCCCCCCCCAGCTCCCCGTTGTCGTGTAAACTCACGGGCAGCTTCTTGCCATTGAGGAACACCTTGACGCCCTTGCACGAGCCGGCGATGTCGTAGGCGCGGCGCGTCATCAGCGCCATGATGTCCTTGTCCAGGCTGCTCATGCCGAACTTGTCAAGGTCGGGCTGGAAGGTCACGCACGTGAAGTCGCTGCCGTCGAAATAGCGGATCTTGGAGTCGCTCGACTTGCCCATGTTCTCGGTCCACGTCTGAGTGAAGAAATCGCGCCAACCCACGGAGGAGTCATTAGGCAACGAGAGAAAGACCCTTCTCCGACGGGGTCTCGAGACAACGACAGCCTGGCAGGTCTCTCGTCATCAACATCAATACGTTAGACCAGGGGTGGCTAACCTGGAACAGATCAAGAGCCAAGGGTGTGTATTTATTGACAGTTTTGGGCACAGCACGGGAGACGATCATTATTCTGTGCTGTGACAGTGCTTTCTACGTTATGCCCCTTCGATAGAGCTGCGTGCGGTGGATTAAAGAGCCGCACGTGGTGGATTTAAGAGCCGCACTTTAGACCCTACCAGTGACAGCAAAAACTAAAATGCACAAATATTTACGCCTCACTTGAATATTAACACGCAAGTACAAAATGGACCCACGCCAGGCCATGCCAAAAGAGAAACAGCTGCAGGCAATTCACTTCTCATGCGAAGTGCGTGTGCTAGCCTCTCAGTGCCAAGACTGGCAAGACTGGCACTGAGAGGCAGCAGAGGCACTGCGGGTGTGTGGCACGAGAGTGGGGAGCGGCAGCGGCGGTGGTAGTGGCAGCGGTGGCGGCAGCGGCGGCGGTGGTAGCGGCAGTGGTGGTGGCGGCAGCGGCGGTGGTAGCGGCAGCGGTGGTGGCGGCAGCGGCGGCGGTGGTGGTAGAGGCAGCGGTGGTGGTGGGGAGGCTCCCGGCACCTGCTTGAACTGCTTCTTGGACTCCTTGCAGGCCGTCTCCACCGTGAACTTCTTGCTGAAGATGTTGCAGAGCTTCGCGCCATAGCCGTTCCTCCCACCTGACGGGAAGAGGGCGACGATGGTCACAATTGAAGAACGCACGGGGCGACGACGGCAAAAAAAAAAGAGAGAGATGACGACGACGGCGGCTTAACTGAAGACGGCAATTTGCTATCCGTCTGAAAATGGCTCAGAATTTGGTTTTGTTGGAAATAACGGCGTTTTACGAGTGGAAACTTGATTTACTAGGGCACCTCACCCCCCGCGACAGCCCGGTGTCACGGGGGGCGACACGCTGCAGGCACCTCCCCCCTCCCCACCTACCTGTGACCTTCTTCTCTTCGTCGTTGTAGTTGCTGGAGGTGAGGAGCTCGCCGAAGATCAGCGCTGGGACGAACATCTTCTCCACCTTGTGCTCCACCACGGGGATGCCCTTCCCGTTGTTCCACACGCTCACCGTGTTGGTCTCCCTGCCGGGTGCGTGCGAGTGCGTGCACGTGTACAAGGGAGCGGCACAGCTGTTAGCGCACTGCGCTGCGAACCCGGCCACCCGAGTTCGATTGACGCTCAAGGCCAACATAGGTGACGAATATCTGAATCGGTATGTGGGTTTCACCTAGGTAGACTCAGCCTCGAAATACAGATAGTCCCCGAGTTACGATGGTCCGACTTACGATATTTCGATCTTACGATGGCGATAGCGATACGACAAAATTGTAAAATATATTAAATTTCGCGCGGTAGGCAAATGCAGCAGCGTACGAGGTACGATACTGTACGTTGGGACGCTGCCGGGATGTACTGTACGCATCTCCCGCCTTGTGTGATGCCTCACTCTCACCAGCGGTCGACGGAGTTAAGTTGTCTCGGTGTTAGCGTGTGTATAGGATTGTTTCCTGAAAAAACTCTGGTAAAATGCAGTTCATATAGGTAGGCTAAGAATTTACCTTGTTTTTTTACATTTTACTGTGCAATACAGTATTGTAATCAATAAATACATACAGTATTTAGTTTATACAGTATGGTACTGTAAATTTCTCTGTTTTGCTAAATTATCACCATTCTTTAAGACTCCTGGGTGGGCTAGGCCATCTTCGACTTACGATATTTTCGACTTACGATGGGGTCGTCGTAACGCATCTCCATCGCAAGTAGAGAACTACCTGTAGTAACTGGTGCGGTGTGTAAATATCAACACTGGGGAGACAAAGGCGTCTGGGTGTGGTATTGACCACTCACTCCCTTGTGTGTCTTCATTCGGTGCTTGCTAACAGCACTTGCCCCAACAGCCTGTTAAGGCTACATGAGGGAACGTTGTTTTGTCTTTGTGTACAGGGCACAGTGGGGGGGGGACAGGTGGTGCTTCATCTGTCAGTCAGTTAACCCACAACCCCTGGGTCTGTCCCGTGACCTCCTGCCAGCAGCCAGTGCCTTCCGCACTTCACGTGGCGCACATCAAAAGTGCACCTCGTCTGGCAGAAGCGTCACGGTGATGTCACCACCACTTTGGTAGCGAATCGCGGCCGTTGCCGTTGTTGTTGTTGTTGGTGAATTGAGCCGGTCAGCAGACGTGCAACGCACACACTTAAACGCACAACCAGAGGGCCGCGGCACCGATGTCACGGTGACACATTTAGATTTGGGATCATCGGACATTTAAATGTGGGCCTGACTGATATTTGTTTTTTGGAGTGTTACAAAAACCGGGAGCACATCTCTCATGTATAGGAAGTGCAAAACATTAAAATCGAAGGGTATCTTACGATTCGATTGTGATCTTGATGCACGTCATGTTCTTGTCCCTCTGCTTGTTGTCGGCAGCGTTCACTGAAATTGACACGGATCGGAGTAAACTGCGTGCGCTCCTCTGCACGTGCGACGTTCTTCATCACGGGACCGAGAGACAACGCTTTTTGTATTAAACAGTTCTCTCAAACGACCACTTTCGCCGGCATTCTTAAGGAATCCTCCCCAAACCCCCGGTTGACTGCTGCTTGAACGGAGGAGGCCGCTCTTGGCTCATTTGCTGCACCCACACAGTTTATCGTCTGATAACGAGCGAGTGAGCGACTGAGGGATGGCTCGAGTGTGGCCGATAATGTGGATAGAGGCGAGTGAGACGAGAATGGGTGCGAGTTATACGTTTGTTGTGTCCAATTAATTTACACAAAAACACGATCAAACGAGTAATAAAAATTATTGCACGAACATGAATAGATGTTAAATCAGAGCTAAATATTAAATTCCCAGCAGAGAAAATCGCCTAGGGCAGATTACCATGAAAAAGTGCAGCAAGTGAGAGAGCGTGGGTATGACAGCGAGTGGCAAGTGAGCGAGCAAGCGATGAATGAGTGAGCGAGCAAGCGATGAATGAGTGAGCGATACGCGTACACAAGTGAGCGAGTTGTCGAGTATGCGAGTGAGCGAGCGATTTATCGAACGAGTGACAAATAAGCGAGTAAGAGACATGATGACGCCTATCACACACACAAAGACAAAGATCCCCCCTATAGCCTTAACAGATTGTTGGGGCAAGTGCTGTTAGAGAGCACCTATGAAGGCCGGCACGGCACATGAGGGGGTGGGTGGCGATGTTTACACACCTCTCCAGGTACTCAATTGAGGCTGAGTGGACCTAGGGGAGGCCCAGGACTGGTCAGATAATCATCACTGGTGTTGGCCATGAGCGGGAATCGAACTTGGATCGCCAGGTTCATGGCACGACACGCTAACCGCTACACCACCACTCCCCACCACACACGAATACCAATTCCCGCCATTCGCCACTAAGTGACGGTGACGTCACCATGGCGCCTGTGCCAAGCAAGGTGCACGCGCACACACACACACCGAGAATCTCATCGAAGATCTTGTAGAGGCCCGGGACGAAGGTGATCTCTCGGTTATTGAGTCCCATGTCCTCGTCGAAAATCCACATGTTCTGTGTGAGGAGACAGCCACAAGGCCAACCGCTTACCGACAACCTCGCCATGCACACACGCACAACTCCCGTCACGGCTAAGCCTTGCGCGACATTACACGCTTCACGACACAAGTGGCAATTTGAACGCAGTGACGTAATCGCAATGTCAGTTCGCCATAACTGTGCGGTTGTATTTCACATTATCCCGTCCCGCTTTTGTGCTTCGTTCAACTCGAGCACAAATAAAGGTGAATTAAAAGTTCTTAAACTGCAGTCTGCCGTAGGAATTTGATCATTGCAAATGTAGAATCCACACCGTTAGAAACCGCTATAAAGAGCGTGCTCCAAGTGTCTGCATGGCAGTACAATAAACGTCGCGGTGGCGAGATGTTAACAAACTCGCCTTGTATACGGGAAGTCGTGGGTTTGATCCTGACCCTGACGCCTGCATATTGCGTGTTTTCCCCGTGGTCGTGTGCATTTTCCTCCGGGTCCTCCGGTTTTTCCCTTCACATTTAAAGTATTTGGCTGCGACACAATTCCACGTGACTACAAGCCCACTTCGTTAAGCCATCATTTGTGATAGCCAGGTCACTTCTCAAAAATAACTCTATAGTGGCTCAGTGGGCCTTACCTGGTAAAATACAAATAAACTTGTTTGGTTTTAGTTTTGCATCAACGCAGGGCATGAAGCCGCCGATGCTTGGTCGCCGGCGCACACCTGAGTGGTGGGCTCTATGGAGCCAATGTAGGTGTCGGGCCGCAGCAAGATGTGCTCCAGCTGCGTCTTCTTCTGGTAGATCCGCTCCACCGACAGCCGCTTGGAGGGGTCGCCGCCCGCCGCGCCGGCCGGGGCCGTCTTGCCGCCCTCTGCATGTTGCGTGTCGAACACGGTCTGCGGAGGTGGGGGGGGAGGCAAGACGCCGCGCTTTCTGTTAAAGAAGAGGGGAATGTGGCTGGAGGCCCCCACCCTCATCCCCTCAGAGCCACGAGGGGGGGCAGAGGTGGCTCCGAGTCGCGCTCCGAGTCGCACTCCCTGCACGGAGCAACCACGCAACAACAACTCACTGTGTGAGCAAACAACTCACTGTGTGAGCAACAACAACAACTCACTGTGTGAGCAAACAACTCACTGTGTGATCAACAACAACATCAGCAGTAGCAACACCGCCGTGCGTCTTCGCCGGTTCTGCTGCATAGTTAGTCAGTTCTTCATTTAATTAGAGTCCAGTTGTTCTTAACCTGCACCGCAGCCTTGCAACCCCGTCAAATGATAAAAATGCATAATGTGGTCACGTGGATTTTTTCTCCGAGTCCTCCGGTTTTTCCCTCCACATTTAGAAACATGCGTTGAGATTATTTTGCTGAGCTAAATGTCCAAATGATCGGCCACTTTGTTAAGCTATCATTTGTGGTGGCCAGGTCGCTTCCGAATATTTTTTTTAATACCTCAGTGGGCTTTGCCTGGAAGGATGGGGATGGTTTAGCTGTCTTTGTATGTGTTTTGGGCGATTTGTTTACCTTTCTTGTACTTTGCACTGCTATCGTGTTTTGTACTGTTTGTTGTTGTCACGTTCTATCGCTACACCCACGGCTGCTTTTCTGTGAACTGTGCTCACCGATTCCCCCACCCACGAGACTTATAATCATTATTAATAGTAAGGATAATAATGTTGAGGACTCGGGTCTATCAGACTGACTTTTTCGTCTCGTCCATATTTTGTTCAGCCACCATCACACTGCAGGTCACAACAACACAGTCACCTACTCACTCACTCACCCACTCAACCACTCAACCACCCACTTTATTTACTCTCTAACCACACTGTAGGTCACCTCACACTTCTCTTTCCGATTCTTCCCTCGCACAGCTCCACCTCTGATTGGAATTCCCCCCCATCATCTCGTTTCCCAAGCTCCAACAATAACCTTGCTTAATTAAAGAAATGCATCGACTCTCATCCGTTACAACCTTCAATGGCGCCGCTTGTTTGCTGGCCGCCCGCTTCGCACGTTTGGGCCTCTGGGGCCTGGGCTTGCGATCAGCAAACCGTAACGAAAAACGCAAACAACTGGAGACACTGCATCCCAAGAGAGTCAATTCAGTCACGGGGCAAGGGGGAGAAAGGTCTCCAGCCTGGTTTTCAGTCACAGCCTCCTTCACTGGTGAAGGGGCAAAAGGCGGCATTGCGGGCGGGCATCATGCACGCGCAGCGGCCACGCCGCAACGGTCGGAGTTAAATGAAGCAGCCAATGCCGCTGCTGCGCTGGACCATTCGAGGTCACCTTTCCCGGGCTACTCTTAGAAACTTTCCATCGACGGTGCCTTCATGTGCCCCTTTGAGCCTTAGTTTGTCTACAGCAAATTCGAATAATTTTAGATACAGTTTAGTTTGATGGTGCTCAAGCCAGGTGTTTCTACTCAAACTTTGGAATCTATAATACGCATTACACTGGGACTTTTGAGTCCAGATATTTTTCTCCGAACTCTAAGAATGCAACATTTTCCCCTGGCTTTTGGACAATTGTGTGCTATACTTTCCATTAATAACTGCAATACGAAATGCTGTCGTATCTCATCGTGGCGACTGCTCAGCTTTTGTTGTCAATTTATTTTTTAGATACATGTGGAGGCCCGGTGGATCTGTGGTAGAGTGAGCGGCTCGCAATCGGAAGGTTGTGAGGTCAAATCCTGGTTAGGGGAGGGAGGTGGGGGTCGTGACTCAAACCACCATCCCTCCCTCCGAGGCCGATACGAGTACCACTTTGAGGAGAAAATAACAAGTTGTTGTCCTATGGATCAATCACCCAGCCAAAGAAATGTAGAATCTCCACCACTGGCCCGTGGCAGTAAACAGGAAATGTGTGCAAACCTCAATGCCCATTTGAGCAGGAAATCATGTTGACATTGATAACGGCAATTCAGGTTTTTACAAAAATATAGGAAAACGAGACATCACCAAAATGAGAACGATACCCACAATGTCCCAAACTTGCCCAACACACACAGGTGTATATGTTGGCTTAGTCTTGATATCAGTCTTTACCGTTCATTCTCTTCACATCAGATGGTGTTCAGGCGTAGGTGTCAAAAGCAGAACTAAAATTAAGAGTGAAAAGCCTGGTGGGCAAAGCGCCAACAAGGGGAAGCTGTGACTAGGCCGAGTAATAGGGCTACAGAGTAGTCAAATTACACTCTTTGTTTCTTTCGGTAAAGTCACGTAGTTATAAAATAAAATAAAAATACATCACGACGTTTCGGGCGCAACACAAGCGTCCGTCATCAGGTGGGAAAGCATGGTCTGCTGCTGAGGCAGACTGTTTTATAAGGTTTGAAATGGGTGTAGCCCAAGGGTCATAAAGAAGTGGCTGGGGCTAGTGATGTTAATGTGAGAAATTAGCATGTAACTGTAGAAAAAGAGGGTGAGCATGAGAGATCTAAGAGAGAGGCATAGAGAGAGAGACACAGAGAGTCGGAAATAACAGCTGACATAGGCAGGTAGGATGGAAACATCACAGTCAGTTAAGACTTTACCTGGTTAATAACGTCCTTCCAATGATTGCTCAGTTTGTATCCATCCTCTCGGTTGAAGTTGTGTCTGTGTTTATATATCTGGATGGCTTCATGAACAAATCTCTGAAGGTAGCCGGTGGGTTTGCATAGTACCTTCGTCTTGGAGAAATCAATTTCATGTGTGCCCACAGCGTTAAAACAATGATCAGCTACGGCAGAGGTGTTGGTCCTACCGTGTTTCAAATCCGCCGGGCTGACCGTGTTCGTGAACACAAGGCAGATCTGAAACACGGTAGGACCAAAACACCTCTGCCGTGGCTGATCATTGTTGTAACGCTGTGGGCACACATTTAATTGATTTCTCCAAGACGAAGGTACTATGCAAACCCACTGGCTATCAACAAAGATTTGTTCATAAAGCCATCCAGATATTTCAACAGACACAATTTCAACCGAGAAGATGGGTACAAACTGAGCAATCATTGGAAGGACGTTATTAACCAGGTAATGTCATAACTGGCTGTGATGCTTCCATCCTACCTGCCTATGTTATCAGTTATTTCCGACTCTCTGAGTTACATTATCTTGTAGTACAGGTAATAGGTTTTTACCCTTTTATCTGGCACCAAAACGGACATCTTTATACAAGGGATCATTTTTGCAATAACCACAACACAAGCAGTCAAAATGCAAGCAAAAAGAGACAACTCTGATAATGATATGCACTGTCCTTGAAATTGATTGGTCCACACCCGAGACGGCTTTTCTTAGAGCCTAGTCTCCACTGGTGTTGGACCAGATGACACCCAAAGGCGTAATCTAGTCTTTACATTAACTTGTTAAATGTCTTTACATTAACAGGCTAAATGTCTCCCTTTTCCTCGATGCGGCGGTGGCGCTCGTTGTTTAATAGGCTGAATGTCTCTCATTAACACAGCCGCTGCTGCGGGAACCGTCTCACATTGACATGCTAATCTCTAATCTCGAGCAAAACAATGGCTTCTTCAGCACCGAAGCCGAGGGGTTACATTAACAGATTGACATGCTAATCTCTAGTAATACAATGGCCGAGGTATACCGAGATCTGCGATCTTACATTTACTTGCAAATTCCATCTCTAGCCCCGCCCACTTACCCTCGGGTTGTACCCATCTCAAACCTTTATAACCGTTGGCTGCAGTAGCTCTCTCGCTTTATTTATTCCTGCCTCAGCAGTCCGCCGGCTGTATTTTTTCACCTGAAGACGATTGCTTGTGTTGCGATCGAAACGTAGTGATTTTTTTTTTCTACGCGACTTTACCGAAAGACCCAAAGAGTATAGTGTAGTTAGGGTTAGGGCTAGCGTCGAGTTGGCTAGTGTAGTTAGGGTTAGGGCTAGGGTCTTGTTGGCTCGTGTAAGGGTTATAGATAGTGTCTGGTTGGCTAGTGTAGTAAGGGTTAGAGCTAAAGGTCTGGTTGGATAATGTAGTTAGGGTTAGAGAAAGTGCTCGTGTCTGCTTGGCTGTGCACTGACAGCGAAATGCTAACGAGGCTGCGACAGGAATTAAGCCGTCTCTCTCATGATAAGAACCTTAAGTTTTAAGTCTGCCAACCACTGGCACACTGACAGTGATTATTAAGACGACACCAGTCGGTGGTCATGGCCACATACGAATATAAAACAGCTCAAGTCACCGGTAAATCACGTGACCTTTGTGTGGCCACCCACACTCTGAATCCCTCCACCTCTCCCCGCCCCCTGTGAAAACAGACCCTGCTCCATGTACGTACGTACGTATGTTGAACTTATTTCGCACCGTACATAGCCAACCATGATTTATTCAAAGGTAAGCTCACTTCTTGTACACGAAGCCATACAAATATACAAACACAGACATCATTTCAACCGTGATGATGGGTACAAACTTAGTAATCATTGGAAAGATGTTATCAACCACGCAAAAAAGACTTAATTACACTTTTTTGGACCATCTTATCTGACAGGCACTATTTTACTTTACTTTACCGAGTGTTAACATCCCCAGTTATTTTTTAACAGTACTCTCTTCATTGTTCAGCCAGCATTGGTATAAACATGGGCATTTTCGTTCTTTTGTCTATCATGTGTATCAGGCCTCCCCTCCCCCTCTCTGTCCATTGTGTTGGCGTGTGCAGCAGCAACCGCGTCCAAGCCGTCGTCCATTCTTTTGGCCCCGCCCCCCCCCTCCCGATGCGTTGTACTTAGCACTCCGTGCTGTCTTTGAGCCCCGCCCCCCTCCCTCCCGATACGTTCCATTCATTGGCTACCACATTCTGATGAGCTCCCCCCCCCTCTCCTCCCCCCTTCAACTTGCTTATAAGGGATTACATCTTGAATCATTGCCTCACTTGATGCAGCTAATTCGGCTGTGACGGTCCCACCTGATGACGGAGACTTGTGTTGCCTCCGAAACGTCGTGATTTTTGTTTTATTTTATTTTCATTAATTTTGATGTTTTACCTACGTGACTTTACCGAAAAAACCTAAGAATATGAATCCTTGCAGTCACGAAAGCTTCAAATCTAGAATTAATGCCCTCTACGGGGAGGAATTCCACCTATCTGTTAGAGTTTTTAACAGACGAGACAAGAAGTCACAGCTTCTCGAGAAGCTGGCCTTCCTCAAGAGATGCCGAGATAACAAGGTAATACCCATCGCTTTCACACTCACATCCGCTGCTGTGTCCTCACCGAACTCTAAACAGATCTTATTTAAAGCTAGCCTATCACTAATCTCGGAGAGAATAAGGTTACTCCGATCTGAACTCGATAATTTAGACAAGACTCTCTTACAAACACATTTAATGTTAACACAAAAAATGTCACCTTCTGATTGGAACCACGTTGATAACATGACTTCTGCTTCTGCTGACTCAATGTCAGCCAAATGCAAAGCTAACCTGATTTCTAAATTCAACCTCCTATCTAAGAAGAAACCAGAGCCACACATCGCAAAGCTGGATGTTAACAAGACCGTGATTAATCAGAGTAACATCCCAATTTCTGACACTCTAAAAACGGTACTGGCCAAAGGACTAAATTTCGCCGTCACCCCTAAATATATACCAGTAGAGGATATGATTTCTCAGATTGATGTAGCCCTCAGAGGCATAGGACACATCCATGCGGATGTAGCAAGAGCTGAAATAGCTACTATTCTTAAGAATGCTAAGAAACCCACTCGTAACATCAGCAAAAACGAACGCTCTGAACTCGCGGACCTAAAAAAGAGAGATGATATAGTCATCCTCTCGGCAGACAAGGGCAATGCCACGGTCATCATGGATAAAGATTCATACAACAACAAAATCCTGGGCCTTCTTAATGATGGGAGTTACTCCAAAATTAAAAACGATCCCACTAAAAGCCTAACGACGAAAACCAACAGTATCATCACGAGTTCGACTTCCCTAATCGAACCAAGCAAACGTCCCTCTCTAAAACCATCGGCGGCAAGACCTCCCAGACTCTATGGTCTTCCCAAAATCCATAAGGAAGGCACCCCGCTACGACCCATTGTGTCGACGATAAACTCTCCTACGTACAAACTAGCCCGTTTTCTATCAGATACTCTGCTCCCTTTCACAGGCAAGACCTCTTCGGCAGTACTCAACTCAACCCAATTAGTCTCTATGGTTAAGGACATGGTACTATCTCCTGATGACATCCTCGTCAGCTTTGATGTAGTATCTTTGTTTACCAAAGTCCCAGTACCGGACACCCTAACAATAATTGAGGACTTAGTCCAACATGGATTGAATTCTGATGCACCTGCGCTGGTTAGGCATTGCCTCACCAACACCTATTTTACCTGGAATGGCACCTTCTACAAACAGAATGAGGGTACCCCTATGGGCTCCCCTTTGTCACCAGTTATAGCCAACATGTTCATGGAAAAGTTTGAATCAGACGCCATCCAGACATCCACCCTGCGTCCTTCCCTGTGGAAGAGGTATGTGGATGACACTTTCGTCATCTGGCCACATGGCCTCCCAGCATTGAACCACTTCTTGGACCACATCAATTCTAGACACCCATCCATCAGATTCACCATGGAAGTGGAGAAAGACGGTAAACTACCATTCTTGGATATTCTGTTTGAGAGGAGGCCTGACGGATCCTTGGGACATTCTGTCTACAGGAAAGCCACCCACACAGATTCCTACTTGAAACCGGATTCCCACCACCACCCATCTCAAAAGAATTCTCTCATCAAAACGCTATACCACAGAGCCCATGGCATTTCTGACAAACACCACCTGACCGGTGAATTAAGACATGTACATCGGGCCCTCAGGATGAACGGATACTCTGACCGTACTATCCGCCAAGCTGTCTCTCCCACCACACAGAAACAGCCACATGAAACTCCGACCAAAACCATCACGTTACCATACATAGCAGGCGTGACCAAAAAGATCTCCAAAATTCTAAACAAACATAAGATCCAAGTCCGATTCAGTACAGTGCATAAAATCCGTGATCTGATTCCATCTGTGAAGGATGTCGTTCCTGACTTACAGTATCCTGGAGTCTACAAATTGAGTTGCATTTGTGGTGATTGCTACATTGGAGAAACGAAACGTCATGTTTCTGATCGTGTCCGCAAGCACAAGTCAGATCTGAAACACGGCAGAACTGATTCTTCTGCCGTTGCCGATCATTGCTACAACTCGGTGGGCTCTCATGAAATTGTCTTTTCCGAGACCAAGGTTCTCTGCAAACCTCCCGGCTACCATCAAAGGTGTGTACACGAAGCCATACAAATATACAAACACAGACATAATTTCAACCGTGATGATGGGTACAAACTTAGTAATCATTGGAAAGATGCTATCAACCACGCAAAAAAGACTTAATTACACTTTTTTGGACCATCTTATCTGACAGGCACTATTTTACTTTACTTTACCGAGTGTTAACATCCCCAGTTATTTTTTAACAGTACTCTCTTCATTGTTCAGCCAGAATTGGTATAAACATGGGCATTTTCGTTCTTTTGTCTATCATGTGTATTAGGCCTCCCCTCCCCCTCTCTGTCCATTGTGTTGGCGTGTGCAGCAGCAACCGCGTCCAAGCCGTCGTCCATTCTTTTGGCCCCGCCCTCCCCCTCCCGATGCGTTGTACTTAGCACTCCGTGCTGTCTTTGAGCCCCGCCCCCCTCCCTCCCGATACGTTCCATTCATTGGCTACCACATTCTGATGAGCTCCCCCCTCTCCTCCCCCCTTCAACTTGCTTATAAGGGATTACATCTTGAATCATTGCCTCACTTGATGCAGCTAACTCGGCTGTGACGGTCCCACCTGATGACGGAGACTTGTGTTGCCTCTGAAACGTCGTGATTTTGGTTTTATTTTATTTTAATTAATTTTGATGTTTTACCTACGTGACTTTACCGAAAAAACCTAAGAATATGAATCCTTGCAGTCACGAAAGCTTCAAATCTAGAATTAATGCCCTCTACGGGGAGGAATTCCACCTATCTGTTAGAGTTTTTAACAGACGAGACAAGAAGTCACAGCTTCTCGAGAAGCTGGCCTTCCTCAAGAGATGCCGAGATAACAAGGTAATACCCATCGCTTTCACACTCACATCCGCTGCTGTGTCCTCACCGAACTCTAAACAGATCTTATTTAAAGCTAGCCTATCACTAATCTCGGAGAGAATAAGGTTACTCCGATCTGAACTCGATAATTTAGACAAGACTCTCTTACAAACACATTTAATGTTAACACAAAAAATGTCACCTTCTGATTGGAACCACGTTGATAACATGACTTCTGCTTCTGCTGACTCAATGTCAGCCAAATGCAAAGCTAACCTGATTTCTAAATTCAACCTCCTATCTAAGAAGAAACCAGAGCCACACATCGCAAAGCTGGATGTTAACAAGACCGTGATTAATCAGAGTAACATCCCAATTTCTGACACTCTAAAAACGGTACTGGCCAAAGGACTAAATTTCGCCGTCACCCCTAAATATATACCAGTAGAGGATATGATTTCTCAGATTGATGTAGCCCTCAGAGGCATAGGACACATCCATGCGGATGTAGCAAGAGCTGAAATAGCTACTATTCTTAAGAATGCTAAGAAACCCACTCGTAACATCAGCAAAAACGAACGCTCTGAACTCGCGGACCTAAAAAAGAGAGATGATATAGTCATCCTCTCGGCAGACAAGGGCAATGCCACGGTCATCATGGATAAAGATTCATACAACAACAAAATCCTGGGCCTTCTTAATGATGGGAGTTACTCCAAAATTAAAAACGATCCCACTAAAAGCCTAACGACGAAAACCAACAGTATCATCACGAGTTCGACTTCCCTAATCGAACCAAGCAAACGTCCCTCTCTAAAACCATCGGCGGCAAGACCTCCCAGACTCTATGGTCTTCCCAAAATCCATAAGGAAGGCACCCCGCTACGACCCATTGTGTCGACGATAAACTCTCCTACGTACAAACTAGCCCGTTTTCTATCAGATACTCTGCTCCCTTTCACAGGCAAGACCTCTTCGGCAGTACTCAACTCAACCCAATTAGTCTCTATGGTTAAGGACATGGTACTATCTCCTGATGACATCCTCGTCAGCTTTGATGTAGTATCTTTGTTTACCAAAGTCCCAGTACCGGACACCCTAACAATAATTGAGGACTTAGTCCAACATGGATTGAATTCTGATGCACCTGCGCTGGTTAGGCATTGCCTCACCAACACCTATTTTACCTGGAATGGCACCTTCTACAAACAGAATGAGGGTACCCCTATGGGCTCCCCTTTGTCACCAGTTATAGCCAACATGTTCATGGAAAAGTTTGAATCAGACGCCATCCAGACATCCACCCTGCGTCCTTCCCTGTGGAAGAGGTATGTGGATGACACTTTCGTCATCTGGCCACATGGCCTCCCAGCATTGAACCACTTCTTGGACCACATCAATTCTAGACACCCATCCATCAGATTCACCATGGAAGTGGAGAAAGACGGTAAACTACCATTCTTGGATATTCTGTTTGAGAGGAGGCCTGACGGATCCTTGGGACATTCTGTCTACAAGAAAGCCACCCACACAGATTCCTACTTGAAACCGGATTCCCACCACCACCCATCTCAAAAGAATTCTCTCATCAAAACGCTATACCACAGAGCCCATGGCATTTCTGACAAACACCACCTGACCGGTGAATTAAGACATGTACATCGGGCCCTCAGGATGAACGGATACTCTGACCGTACTATCCGCCAAGCTGTCTCTCCCACCACACAGAAACAGCCACATGAAACTCCGACCAAAACCATCACGTTACCATACATAGCAGGCGTGACCAAAAAGATCTCCAAAATTCTAAACAAACATAAGATCCAAGTCCGATTCAGTACAGTGCATAAAATCCGTGATCTGATTCCATCTGTGAAGGATGTCGTTCCTGACTTACAGTATCCTGGAGTCTACAAATTGAGTTGCATTTGTGGTGATTGCTACATTGGAGAAACGAAACGTCATGTTTCTGATCGTGTCCGCAAGCACAAGTCAGATCTGAAACACGGCAGAACTGATTCTTCTGCCGTTGCCGATCATTGCTACAACTCGGTGGGCTCTCATGAAATTGTCTTTTCCGAGACCAAGGTTCTCTGCAAACCTCCCGGCTACCATCAAAGGTGTGTACACGAAGCCATACAAATATACAAACACAGACATAATTTCAACCGTGATGATGGGTACAAACTTAGTAATCATTGGAAAGATGCTATCAACCACGCAAAAAAGACTTAATTACACTTTTTTGGACCATCTTATCTGACAGGCACTATTTTACTTTACTTTACCGAGTGTTAACATCCCCAGTTATTTTTTAACAGTACTCTCTTCATTGTTCAGCCAGAATTGGTATAAACATGGGCATTTTCGTTCTTTTGTCTATCATGTGTATTAGGCCTCCCCTCCCCCTCTCTGTCCATTGTGTTGGCGTGTGCAGCAGCAACCGCGTCCAAGCCGTCGTCCATTCTTTTGGCCCCGCCCTCCCCCTCCCGATGCGTTGTACTTAGCACTCCGTGCTGTCTTTGAGCCCCGCCCCCCTCCCTCCCGATACGTTCCATTCATTGGCTACCACATTCTGATGAGCTCCCCCCTCTCCTCCCCCCTTCAACTTGCTTATAAGGGATTACATCTTGAATCATTGCCTCACTTGATGCAGCTAACTCGGCTGTGACGGTCCCACCTGATGACGGAGACTTGTGTTGCCTCTGAAACGTCGTGATTTTGGTTTTATTTTATTTTAATTAATTTTGATGTTTTACCTACGTGACTTTATCGAAAAAACCTAAGAATATCACTTCTGCCTGCTTCTTCCTCCTCTCTGCCTCCATTCCGTCCGCTCTCATCCCCAACATCTTGACCCAATCATTCCTTCTCCCCCTCCTCCCCTTCCCGCCTTACCCGTGGTACACCACCAGTGAAGAGTTATATTAAGATACAAAACATTATCAGCCACTTTATTTATACCACAGAGGATAACAACATTGTGACAATGGCATACAATAGCGATAACAATAATAGATTTACGACATCACCTACGAGGATAACGATGTGCCTTTACGCACGCATCAACGAGTAGTGATGTACACTTGATGACGTCGACACTGTTGACTATGACAGGAATTACAATTTAACACGAAGGCTTTCGTGACCAATCTGGATGTCGCCTGATGATGCTAGTTGTAATAACTGGCGAAACCTTGTACTCGAATTGTAAATGTTGTGGGTTTTACTCTCCAACACATCGGTGTGATGTACTTGTAACGAATTGGCACTTTTTGTTTACGTGACAAACTTTACAAATTGGCTATGTCGTGTGGTGGCGGGTTTAACGACACATTTATATTTACGCGATATAACTCAAAAACCTCTATTAAGGAATTACGATGTCAATGATGTGTGAATTCTGTGATGATGGTGAGCTATGGTGTATTTGATGAGGGCAACATCATTGTTACAGGATTGTGGTTGATGATGATGTTTGGCGTGATGCTGATGGTTATAGGTGATGATGTTACACTCGACAGACACTGTCAGTGATCGAGTTGAATGAGGGTTGTTACAGTGTGATCAGTTACGTAATGTTTATGACATCAAATACAATGACTGCAGTGAAGAAGGCCATGGCCCGAAACGTCGCCGATTATATTTTCAATTCGAGGCCACGGTGTTACTGAAGGCGTTTTCATGGCAGTGAGATGAACTGAAAATTAACTAAATGATGTGTTAATTGAAGTACACATTACCATTTTTTTCCTCAGAAAATGATTTAAGTGTTTTAAAGAAAGGACATCGCCCGAAACGTCCCATATTATATATTTTTTTCTTTTTAGACCACGGTGTTATTGACGAATGTGTTGAGTTGTTATTTCGTACATTCCTGTATAATTTGGCATCTGTTATGTGGGTGCAATGTTAATAATGCCAATAATAACTACACTACTTTCTATAACATAGCTTGTTTAGTATGTTGATAGAGACACCAATGTTCAGACGAACTATTGACAGTTACAAGATTAATCAGGCAATCGTTTGCGTATATTTTGCCACTCATTTATAGACTATTAAGCACGCTGAATATCAGCTATCAATCTAATTAAATCGTCCATTAATTGAATAGGTTTTTGATAATGCCTCGATAGATTACACCCTAAATTATATTGATTTAGGCACTATCAATACCGTGTCATTCCCCAATGATGAGGTCAATCAGTAAAGCTAGAGACTGCACATTATCGACGCGGCACTTGAAGGATATTTATGACTCAATCATAGTCAACTGATGTCTGATGCCTGGTTTGCTATCCATTTGCTAACTGGAGCAGGCGCCCTTATTTCAAACCATTTAGATACTCACTCCTCATCAATGTTTGCTCGCAAAGATGACCGGAGAACAGGTGCGTCCTTTATTCATGTTGAATAAATCCACGCTGGATAGAGAAATTGAACTTTTAAAGGAAATATGCCACGTGCAGTGGGCTCATTCCAATCACAGTCACAATCAAGAAGCGGCCGTGAAATCAGCTACGTGTGACCATATTCCATCCCATCAGACGAGTATAATCAAGACACGTCCTGTGACATTAAAACTCGCATTTGTCAAAAAACCTCCGATGAGCACGGTTGGCTACGTACGGTGCGAAAGAAGTTGAACATGCATACACCGCACCTCCAATTACCACGGTTGGCTTACGTACGGTGCAAAAGAAGTTCAACATACATAACACCGCGGCCTTAAAATGATATGTACGTACAAGCAGGCGTTTCGGGCAATGACCCTTCTCCAGAACAACAATTCGTTTTGGAAAATGAAAAACCAACAACTGACCTTATTCAATTATATTTTGATTTTAACAAAAAGTCGAGTTTAATTATCCTACTTAATTATCCTGCTCATTGGAAGCCCAGTGCTGCAATTAATCAACGAGGCAATCAAGGGCAACGCTTTTCAACCGCAGCCCATAGTTTTTTAGCCGTATGCTTGGAAGACGAGAGGGCCCATTCATGATTCACAGTCCAGCGTTGGCCTATGAACTATGGTCAAATTAGCCGCACGAAGCCGCACGGCGTGGCATGCGGGGGGCCACTGCCTTCCAGCAGTAGACTCACAAAGTGGTGCCTTCGTTTCATTGTAGTAGGTTTTTACCCTTTCAACTGGTACAAAAACTGACACCTTTAAACAAGGCATCATGTTTGCAATAACCACAACACAAGCAGTCAAAATGCAAACTAAAATAAACAACTCTGATGATGATAATGATATGCACTGTCCTTGAAGTTGATTGGTCCACACCCGAGACAGCTTTTCTTAGAGCCTAGTCTCCATTGGTGTTGGACCAGATGACGCCAGACATCTGCTGGCTATCGAATCAGGTTGACCACGGCTCATCGTTTGCCTAGTCAGTCGATCGCAGTATCACGAAACAAGGATGCGATTGGTCGCTCGCGCACACTTACACGTGAACAATTACACAACAACAACAAAAGGCCTTGACAGACGTGTGGGGCATGCGGTGTTAGCGAGTTGGGGCCGCCTATGAAGGCCGGTACGGTACACATATGGGCTGGGTGGCCAGCACCACGCCCGGCCCCCTTTGTCTCCCCAAGTGTGGATGTTTACACACCTCACCAGGTACTCCTTTGAGGCTGAGTCGATCTAGTGGAGGCCCAGGACCGGTTTAGATAATCGCCACCCGTGTTAGCGGGAATCGAACTCGGGTGGCCGGGTTCGTACCGCCACACAAGAGGCATCAGCTCACAACAAGACACTTTGACGAGACATCAACAATACACTTAAACACATTGCAGTATACAACAACCAGCAGCCATGGCACACACATTCATACTCAAGGAGTGGACAGGAGCTACTCGGCATCTGCTTGCTATCGAGTAATCGACTATCTATAGAGATAACGTCGCTCAAAGCTTATCCATTAGTCGGGTTTTGCAGGCGATTGACCTATGATCTACGATCAAAAACGATTATTCGAGACTATCGATTACAGACTCGTCATGGATGTTTGTTTGAGGCCCACGTTCATGACACAGATTTGCGTGTGTCGTCAAGGCTTCGACCACCCGACGCTGTGTACAAGCATCTAACGCCGCTCACCGGAGATTTTAACAATTCTCGCATTATATGAGCACTGGCATTGTGTAAGAATTCACGTCAGGTGGTGGTTGGGGACGGTCTTGACAACACACACTTTTTTTAATATACAAGGTACACAGTTTGGGTAACGAGTCGCAAACATCGGACTTGATCAACATTTGAACCCCCTGCACGGTTAAACGAATATCGATTAACAACCCGATTTGTCACTTATCGATTCGTCGGCGACCGTGGCATTTGATGAAATCGATGACCCGACACTCACCACCCACTTGAGCCCCGCGTCGCCGTTGCTCTTGGACATCTCGCTCGCGGCCGGCCGTCCGTCCGTAACAATAATTACACAAAGAATACAAACGGCGTCGAACCTAAAGCCTCGACGAAACGGAGGGGAACAACAAAAATGTAAACCCCCACCACGAAAACAACGCTATTGTCTGACGCGCTACTGCCAAGGGCCCATAGCCCCGAAACGTCGCCGATTTGATTTATTCTCGACACAAGAGGCAGTGCGGACTTGTCGACAGCGGCGAGCGATAATTATGATTTTGTTGTTGTTTGTAATTTCTTCTCCCCCCGGTCGGCTTAAGTTGTAATCGCGATTCGTCCAATCGACGAAACCGCGGCGAGAACAAAGCGGAGAGAGGCTGAGTGAGGAGGCTGAGGGAGAGGGGAGAGAGGCAGAGGGGAGAGAGGCTGAGGGGAGGAGAGAGGCTGAGGGGAGAAGCTGAGGGAGGCAATGAGAGGCTGAGGGAGAGGGGAGAGCCGCCCCAGCGAGGCGGGAGGCCGCCGCCGGAGTCGCCGGGGGGGTCTGTGGCCAAAGGCGAGGGCCGCCGCCTCCTCCTCCCCCTCACGCGCTAATACTACAACAGCGAAAGTTGTTTAATTTTAAAAAGCTACAATCGTACACAAAATAATAATAAACGTGACGGGGAAGGGGGGGAGGTGTTTGATTTGGCAGTGGGGGGGGGGCGGCGGTGGAGAGAATTTTTTTGTTTTAATCCGCGGGACCGAGTCGAGGCCGCGCGGGGCTGAGACGCGGCGCCGCTGGCGGGAGCCAATCGCAGAGCCGCTTGGATGCGCGCGACGCGCTCGGAGAGCCAATCGCAGAGCCGCTTGGATGCGCGCGCCGCGCTCGGGGAGCCAATCGCAGAGCCGCTTGGATGCGCGCGCCGCGCTTGGGGAGCCAATCGCAGAGCCGCTTGCTGGTCGTCCGCGCGCGGAAGGTCACGTGGGGCTCGGCTGTGCGAGATGAGTTTACCCACGAGGCACTGCGGCACTGACCCCCCCCCCACCGTCATTGGCCCCCCACTCTCACTGGTTCCTCCTCCCCCCCCCAGGGCCCCCCACTCTCACTGGCTCCTCCCCCCCAGGGCCCCCCACTTTCACTGGCTCCTCCCCCCAGGGCCCCCCACTCTCACTGGCTCCTCCCCCCAGGGCCCCCCACTCTCACTGGCTCCTCCCCCCAGGGCCCCCTTCTCGCTGCCCCCCCCCCAGGACCCCCCACTCTCACTGGCTCCTCTCCCCAGGGCCCCCCACTCTCACTGGCTCCTCCCCCCAGGGCCCCCCACTCTCACTGGCTCCCCCCAGGGCCCCCTTCTCGCTGCCCCCCCCCCCCCAGGACCCCCCACTCTCACTGGCTCCTCCCCCCAGGGCCCCCCACTCTCACTGGCTCCTCCCCCCCAGGGCCCCCCACTCTCACTGGCTCCTCCCCTACCCCCCATTGAACCACGTGATCCGTGACACATCGGCACTGCGCTGCCGCCCAATCAGGAGCGAGCATGAGGAACCCAGGCGCGCCGACTCTGTGGCGAGCCGACTCTGTAGCGATTCGACTCGTTATCGAATCGAGTTCTCGATCCATACCACAATTCTATTCAGTAATCGATTATTTTGTATTGGCTTCGCGGTGGCGTGCAGAATTTATAGAAGCTGTAAGGTTCTCGCATGAAAATGGTTCACAGTATCAATTGTAATTATGCAGCCGCTATCGATTCCACACGTAAAAAATGATCGATGCAGGCCTCACTTCGATTCCTCGATTAATGGTAATTTCGTACTAATACGAATCTAAACCAACCTCGCGCATACATCTATGAGCACAGGAATCGATTCCAGTCTCAAGAGCATCAACCAAAATCCCAACGCGCACGAATCGCGATCCGAATACTGAATCGATTTATCGCCTAAATCGATTAATCGCCAGGTGCCCTTTGCAGGCGCAGCTCTGTAATTGCTTTGCTCATTCTCCTGCTGGCGGAAGGGCCTCTACACTGGAGGGAGCTCTGAGGCCCTCTCAGAGGTGCTTTGGCCTACTCTTCCACGCTGGCCATGTGCCTCTGAAGTCGCTTGGTGTCTTTCAACGCGGCGTTCTAAATCAACAACAACAACAATCATTCGGCGGCGAGAGGGCACGAGTCGCATCGTTGTGTTGGTGCTGCACCAGAAGGCTCGTGTTGTCTAAGCGCGCACGTGTTCTGCTGCGGGGGGTGACACCCAGAGCCCTTTAACTCGCACGTGTTCTGCTGCCCTTTAACTGGCGCGAGGTCACGCGTGGAGCAAGCGCCGGGACATCACCAGGGCAGCGTGACAGCTCCCTCCTCTCGGCCTTCCCTTCTCCCTGCCCTTCCTCATCGCTGCCCTTCACTCTCCGCTGCCCTTCACTCTCCCGCTCCATTCTATGCACTGCCCTTCTCTAATCCATCGCTGCCCTTCTCTCGCCGACCCTGCCCCCCGGCATCCATCTCATCCCGCTGCACCCCCCCCCCCCACTCCCGAACATCTCCTCGCCACGACATCGTGGACCATGTCCCCCTCGCCCTTCCTCCACCTGCGTGCCTGTCGCAGCCTGCTCAAGCTCCCGGCCGCCTCTCTCACGTCAACGTCGTCGCCCCCGGCCCGCCCCGGCACGAGCGCCGCTCCGCTACCGTCGCCGCCTCGCCGCCGCGTGGTCATCACGGGCCTCGGCTTGATCTGCCCGCTCGGCGTGGGCACGGACGCCGTGTGGCGTCGCCTTCTGCGGGGCGACACCGCCACCGTGGCGCTCGACCACGCGGCCTTCGCGTCGCTGCCGTCCCGCGTAGCCGGCCTGGTGCCCCGCGGAACGGGGGGCGGCGACAGCGCCACGTTCGACCCGTCCCTCTTCGTGCCCGCGTCTCAGGCCAGGCACCTGTCCCCCACCACCGTCATGGCCTTGGCGGCGGCCCGCCTCGCCTTGGACGACAGCGGCTGGCGGCCCCGCGGCCCCGAGGAGCGGCTGCGCGCCGGGGTGGCCGTCGGGGTCGGGGTGGCCGATCTGGAGGAGATCGTGAACGCCGGCGTGTCGCTGCGTGAGCTGGGAGCCCGCAAGCTGAGTCCCTTCTTCGTGCCCAGGATCCTCACCAACATGCCCGGGGCCCACATCAGCATCGCGCACGGCCTCAAGGGCCCCGTGCACTCCGTGTCCACGGCCTGCGCCACGGGAGCGCACGCCCTGGGCGACGCGGCTCGCCTCGTCGCGCGCGGGGACGCAGACGTGATGGTGGCGGGCGGCGCCGAGGCGGCCGTGACCCCCTTGGCCGTGGCCGGGTTCTGCCGGGCGCGCTCGCTGAGCACGGCCTTCAACGGGAGGCCCGGGGCGGCCTCTCGGCCCTTCCACCCGGAGCGCGACGGCTTCGTGATCGCCGAGGGCTCCGCCGTCGTGGTGCTGGAGGAGATGGAGCGCGCCATGGGGAGAGGCGCGCGGATCCTGGCCGAGGTGATGGGCTACGGGATGTCCGGCGACGCCAACCACATCACGGCGCCCAGCGAGGATGGTGACGGTGCCTACAGGTGGGTCTGTGTCTGTGTGGGTGGGTGCCCATACCTGTCAACCCCTTATCGGCGACCTTACCTTATTGCAGACAAATTCAGGTCACTCGTGGCCTTATACATTTCAACGTTCATCCTACAAAGTGTCATCACAAGGGAGAAACAAGTAGCCAATCGCCACCACTACACTCGCCACTACATACCTGTCAACCCCCTATATCAGTGCCCTTACCTTATTACAGACCAATTCAGACATTATTGGTCACCACGTGCCCTTGTCAATCTCAACGTTCATCCTACGAAGTCCCATCACAAGCGAGAAACACAAACAAATAAGACAAGAATTAAGTTACTGAACAATAACTGTTTTCTGTATTCATTTTGATTATTGGTGTCAATGATGCTACTGGTCATGCTGCTGTCCGTGATCTTGCATGCTGACGCTGCTTACTTGATATGTCGATGCACGCACTCGGCCATATGGATTTGTGTTGCCCGTATTGAAACGGCTGTACGCCTTGTGGTCCTGAAAACTCAATTTCCCAGTACAAGAATACGGGCAAACCGTATTGGTTGACGGGTATGTGTGTGTTGGTGAGTGAGTGTTGAACTAGATCGACTCGGCCTCAAATGAGTACCTGGTGGGGTGTGTCAAAACATCTCCACTGGGGAGACAAAGGCGGTCGGACGTGGTGTTGGCCACCCACTCCCTCGTGTGCCGTGCCGGCCTTCATAGGTGCTACTCGCTCACAGCATTCTCCCCAGCAGTCTGCTAAGGCTATACACGGGCGATCGGTCACGTGTAGAACTTGGTATGGAACTACTCGCTATATCACGTGCAGGACCTGGAGTTCAACGCATCACTCTGTCACATGGTGTTGAACTGGTCTCTGTGTCACTTGGAGGACCTGTGGCTACTTTGATATAATTTCCCTTCATGCACATGATTTAAATGACAAACTAACTTGGGTGTCCAACCGGCTTGTAGCACGTGGAGTTGAACTGTTAACTGTGACACGTGTCGGACCTGGCGGTGAACCGGCCACTCGGCCACCTCCTCTCACCGCAACTCCCACCACTCCACTGCGCACGCAGGTGCATGGAGGCCGCCCTGCTCGACGCCGGCCTCAGCCCCGGCGACGTCGGCTACGTCAACGCTCACGCCACGTCCACTCCGCTAGGCGACGCGGCCGAGCTCTGCGCCATCCAGCGCCTCTTCGGGTCTCGCTGCTCCTCCTCCTCTGGCGGCGTTCCGGCCCTCGCCATCTCATCGACGAAGGGCGCCACCGGTCACCTGCTCGGCGCGGCCGGCGCGCTCGAGGCGGCCTTCGCGGCCCTGGCGTGCGCGCGCGCCGAGCTGCCGCCCACCGCCAACCTGGACCGCATGGAGCCGGGCTGCACCCTCAACCTCGTGCCGCTGCGCTCCCAGCCGTGGCCGCACGATGACCGTTGCCGCCGCCGCCGCGTGGCGTTGACCAACTCGTTTGGGTTTGGCGGCACCAACGCCTCGCTCTGCCTGGGCAGTGTGGACGTGTGATTCGCCTGTCTGGGACGCTCTTCCCGCTGATGTTCAGAAGCCGCTGGAGCTATTCACTTTTAAATCTAAAATCGGTAACTAATTTATTCAGAACTACTTTTTGTGTTTAGTTTGTCCTTCCGCCGCACCTCCGATTAGCACGGTTGGCTACATACGGTGCAAAAGAAGTTCAACATGGTTGGTGACAGTGGTGGTGGTGCAGGGAGGTGGAAGGCTTCGTCGAAGAGCGGCGTTAATTTCTTTATTGGCATTAGTGACAAACATATTTGCCAATAAAGTTTTATTTTTATTTTAGTCAAAAACGGTGACTATGAGTGGATGACAATCATCAAGCGTGACGATGACTACCGGAGCAGAGAGAGTGTGAGGAGTTGAAACTCATGAGTCTGAATGAAGACGCGCACGTCGGTAATTTAGTGAAATTATGAGAGACTACCTTCACAGGGGATGTGGTGGAGACACCCATCACTCATGCCTGGCAACCCAAACAGCCGTCCATAAATGACATTTTGAACGATTTTTGACCCCCCCCCCCCCGTCGTCACACGGCATCACAAAAAGTCAGACCCCCCTCAAATATGACGTCACAAAGCTCTGCCCCCCCCCCAAAAAAAAATACTTTTGCCATTGTAGTGCGTATTTAATGTGGCGCTGCACTCTGATGTTTTTGGAGAAAACATTAAAAGTCTATTTAATTAAGTAGAACGTGTTGTCTATATTTATTTAAAGTTGCGCATTTTGATGTGACGTCACATTTCTCAAACACCCCCCCCCCCCTCGTCACACATCGTCACAAATGTCTGACCCCCCCCCACCCCCAGGTGCGTGACGTCATTTATGGACGGCCCCTTATCCGTATTCTTGTACAGGATGTTTTCAGGTTCATACGGCGTACAGCCGTTTCAATACGGGCAAATATATTTTTTTGTCTATTTGTTTGTGTTTCTCCCTGGTGAATGAACTTTGTAGGATGAATGTTGAGATTTATAAGGTGACAGAAAAGTTTCACGAAATTGTGGAGACTTTTTTTAAAGGAGGTTTTCCTGCTTTGGGATGTTTGTCTCTTTCCATTTATCATGAAAGAAACTCAACAAATGTGTCAAAACACACGGCCTTAAAAGTTAAAGAAATAAGTATAATGCTTGACGTTTTGGGCAATAGCCCTTCTTAGCACATGTGCTCAGACATTCGTTCACGGTGTCATTATTGTAAGAAGATTTGTATATAAGCAGTGTAAATTTGTACAACCCAGAAGAGTTTTTTTCGGAGCTTGTGAATAATGTAAATAAAAAAAGCCAAGTTGACTTGTGCAAATTATCATCAGCGTCCTGAGGGTCATTTGTCGAAGTTCAAATCGTTTGCGTGCCGAGTGAACGCAGCGATAATGGTGGATATTCCACATTCCTATGGCGAGGGCCAGTCACTGCGCGGGTCATCCACTGTCCTTATTTGATGACCTCCGGAGACGATGGCTTTAAGTTCGTGCTCTGTGTCTATGGGCCTGCTCGATGTTGAACTTTTTATCCACCATACACCGTCAACCGCGCTGATCGGAGGTGCGGGGGGAAGGACAACAAACTAAACAAACAAAAAGTGGAACAATTCGTGCAAGTGCGTTTATAATGTTTTATTATTTTTAAAAAAACTTGAAAATTAAATTACTATTCTTCGTTCTTTCGGTAAAGTCACGTAGAAGGGAAAAATATTTGTATTATTTTATTATGTCCCTTCAAAGTGACTTTACCGAAAGAACCAAGCACATTGATCCCTGCAGTCACGAAAGCTTTAAATCTAAATTAAATTACTGTACTGTCATATAAAAGCGTTTTTTAAAATAAATTTCGCTAAATAAACCATCCCGGCTTCCGTAGATACTACGCCTCATGGGGGAGGGGGAGAATCCGCCTTGGATTCGTGACGTCAACGCGTTTAGCTCCGACGTCACCACGCTGCACGTCACCCGCCTTCGCCTCCTGAATGACATGACGGCGTTGAACACCAACGTCACCACGCCGACTGAGCAAATTCGCCGTTCAACGTCACCACGTTTAATCCTGACGTCACCACGCCGCATGCCCCCCCCCCGTCAACGTTCATCGCCGCCGCACGTGACCACCAACTCTGCGCGATGACGTCATGACGCCGTTTTACGTCAACGCCTTCCTTGCGAGTGACGTCACAGCCGAAGCGGTGACGTCACGGCGTCGAGACTTCCCCCCCAACGAACTCGGACCCAGGCCGTAGTGGAGATGGCGGTGTCGCTGGGACAGCTCCCGCTGCAGCAGCTGGAGGCGCTGAGGACGCAGCTGGAGCAGGTAGCGGGCCGCCTTCGGGGGCTGGGGCGGCAACGAGGGGACCCCCCCCCCCCACAAACGGGGCTGGTGGCGGGGGGGTAACCGCGCCGCGGGGTGGCTGGGGGTGATGGCCGTGAGTGAACCTGTCATGGCGGCGGTTTCTTAGGGTTCATTCTGGAGGGCTGCAGTGCGAAATGCGGGGCTGGAGGCGAATGGGAAGCTCGCTCAGCTCGCTCCGCGGTTGTTCTCGGGGCCCGGGGCTCTCGTTCCTGCGGCGCTTTGATTGACAAGGGCCCAGCACCGCGTGGGAGCGAAGCACGCCCTCAGATGATTGCGTGTTGTGTTGCTGCTGCTTCTGCTGCTGTGAATGTCTCCACGTGACGGGAGACACTTTGTAGAGCGGCGATCATTGGTGGTCGCCAGGTGGCTTCTGAAGAGACGACGTTGATACCTCGGGGTGGGCTTCGCCTGGCAGCACGGCGGCGGTGGCTTCGTGCTGTTTGTTTGTGTGTTGGGTGACTGGTTTAGCTTGTGCCCGGCACTGTATCGTGTTCTTGTAATGTTTGTTGTTGTAACAATAGGTAACATTAACACGCTGGCTTTCGCGAACAATACCCATAAGAGGTTTTTTGGGGTTAGATCGTGTAAATATATAAATGTGTCGCTAAAACCCGCCACCACCCAAATATGGCTGTCGCCTGATGAAGCTGGTTGTAATTACTGGCGAAACGTCGTACACTCAGATTGTTAATGTCGTGGCTTGGCTCTCCAACACAACCGGTGTGCTGTACTAGTATACTATACTACACTATACACTACACTATACACTACATACGAGTGCTGTACTAGTATACTACACTATACACTACACACGAGTGCTGTACTAGTATACTACACTATACACTACACACGAGTGCTGTACTAGTATACTACACTATACACTACACACGAGTGCTGTACTAGTATACTACACTATACACTACACACGAGTGCTGTACTATTATACTACACTATACACTACACACTAGTGCTGTACTATTATACTACACTATACACTACACACGAGTGCTGTACTAGTATACTACACTATACACTACACACTAGTGCTGTACTATTATACTACACTATACACTACACACGAGTGCTGTACTAGTATACTACACTATACACTACACACGAGTGCTGTACTAGTATACTACACTATACACTACACACTAGTGCTGTACTATTATACTACACTATACACTACACACGAGTGCTGTACTAGTATACTACACTATACACTACACACTAGTGCTGTACTATTATACTACACTATACACTACACACTAGTGCTGTACTATTATACTACACTATACACTACACACGAGTGCTATACTATTATACTACACTATGCACTACACACGAGTGCTGTACTAGTATACTACACTATACACTACACACTAGTGCTGTACTAGTATACTACACTATACACTACACACTAGTGCTGTACTATTATACTACACTATACACTACACACGAGTGCTGTACTAGTATACTACACTATACACTACACACTAGTACTGTACTATTATACTACACTATACACTACACACTAGTGCTGTACTAGTATACTACACTATACACTACACACTAGTGCTGTACTATTATACTACACTATACACTACACACGGGTGCTGTACTAGTATACTACACTATACACTACACTATACACTACACACTAGTGCTGTACTAGTATACTACACTTTACACTACACACTAGTGCTGTACTAGTATACTACACTATACACTACACACTAGTGCTGTACTATTATACTACACTATACACTACACACGAGTGCTGTACTAGTATACTACACTATACACTACACACTAGTGCTGTACTATTATACTACACTATACACTACACACGAGTGCTGTACTAGTATACTACACTATACACTACACACGAGTGCTGTACTAGTATACTACACTATACACTACACACTAGTGCTGTACTATTATACTACACTATACACTACACACGAGTGCTGTACTAGTATACTACACTATACACTACACACTAGTGCTGTACTATTATACTACACTATACACTACACACTAGTGCTGTACTATTATACTACACTATACACTACACACGAGTGCTATACTATTATACTACACTATGCACTACACACGAGTGCTGTACTAGTATACTACACTATACACTACACACTAGTGCTGTACTAGTATACTACACTATACACTACACACTAGTGCTGTACTATTATACTACACTATACACTACACACGAGTGCTGTACTAGTATACTACACTATACACTACACACTAGTACTGTACTATTATACTACACTATACACTACACACTAGTGCTGTACTAGTATACTACACTATACGCTACACACTAGTGCTGTACTATTATACTACACTATACACTACACACGGGTGCTGTACTAGTATACTACACTATACACTACACTATACACTACACACTAGTGCTGTACTAGTATACTACACTTTACACTACACACTAGTGCTGTACTAGTATACTACACTATACACTACACACTAGTGCTGTACTAGTATACTACACTATACACTACACACGAGTGCTGTACTAGTATACTACACTATACACTACACACTAGTGCTGTACTAGTATACTACACTATACACTACACACTAGTGCTGTACTATTATACTACACTATACACTACACACGAGTGCTGTACTAGTATACTACACTATACACTACACACTAGTGCTGTACTATTATACTACACTATACACTACACACGAGTGCTGTACTATTATACTACACTATGCACTACACACGAGTGCTGTACTAGTATACTACACTATACACTACACACGAGTGCTGTACTAGTATACTACACTATACACTACACTATACACTACACACTAGTGCTGTACTAGTATACTACACTTTACACTACACACTAGTGCTGTACTAGTATACTACACTATACACTACACACTAGTGCTGTACTAGTATACTACACTTTACACTACACTACTATACACTAGTGCTGTACTAGTATACTACACTATACACTACACACTAGTGCTGTACTAGTATACTACACTTTACACTACACACTAGTGCTGTACTATTATACTACACTATGCACTACACACGAGTGCTGTACTAGTATACTACACTATACACTACACACTAGTGCTGTACTAGTATACTACACTATACACTACACACTAGTGCTGTACTATTATACTACACTATACACTATACACGAGTGCTGTACTAGTATACTACACTATACACTACACACTAGTACTGTACTATTATACTACACTATACACTACACACGAGTGCTGTACTAGTATACTACACTATACACTACACTATACACTACACACTAGTGCTGTACTAGTATACTACACTTTACACTACACTACTATACACTAGTGCTGTACTAGTATACTACACTATACACTACACACTAGTGCTGTACTAGTATACTACACTTTACACTACACACTAGTGCTGTACTAGTATACTACACTTTACACTACACTACTATACACTAGTGCTGTACTAGTATACTACACTATACACTACACACTAGTGCTGTACTAGTATACTACACTTTACACTACACACTAGTGCTGTACTAGTATACTACACTATACACTACACTATACACTACACACGAGTGCTGTACTAGTATACTACACTATACACTACACTATACACTACACACGAGTGCTGTACTAGTATACTACACTATACACTACACACTAGTGCTGTACTAGTATACTACACTTTACACTACACACTAGTGCTGTACTAGTATACTACACTATACACTACACTATACACTACACACGAGTGCTGTACTAGTATACTACACTTTACACTACACACTAGTGCTGTACTAGTATACTACACTATACACTACACACTAGTGCTGTACTAGTATACTACACTTTACACTACACACGAGTGCTGTACTAGTATACTACACTATACACTACACACGAGTGCTGTACTAGTATACTACACTATACACTACACTATACACTACACACTAGTGCTGTACTAGTGACGAATTGGCCACGTTCTGTTTACGTGACAACCCTTACTAGTTGGCTGTGTCGGGTGGTGGCAGATTTTAACAACACATTTATTTACATGATCTAACAACAACAAAACTCGTATGAATAGGTAACTTGTTCATTACACTCATATACTCATTTATCCTGTAACTTTCTATGGAGCTCTCACAACCCAGCCACTCCCTTTCCCCTCCAGGCTGAACCGCCTTGCAGCTGCTACTTCACCCCTTTGTATCGCGACCCTCCAACTCCCTCCATTGCCCCAACTCACAGCCCCGTGGCTGCCCACCCGAGTCGGGAGTCCCATCCCCCCCCCTCCCCACAGCTCCCTGCCGTGGTGCCACCACACAAGGATCGTGCTTCAACGACACTGTTGTAACGTTCTTAGCCCGTGCCCCTACTGGACATGTGTGGGAAAGAGCTTTATAGCTCTATTTAAAGCTTTCGTGACTGCAGGGATTCATCTTCTTGGTTCTTTCGGTAAAGTCACGTAGAAGGGAAGTAATAAAATAATAAAAATAAAACATAATAAAACAATTCTCACGACGTTTCGGCTACAACGCAAGCAGCCGTCTTCAGGTGAAGAATGAGACACTGCCAAGCTAGGAGCTTATATATAAGCTCCTAGCTTGGCAGTGTGAGACACTTTATTATTTTTATTATATATTTTTTTATTATTTTATTACTTCCCTTCTACGTGACTTTACCGAAAGAACCAAGAAGATGAGGTTTATAGCTCATCGGATTCCTACGGTGTAAATAAATATTGTGATTTAGAGTTGGTGGTGGCGAGCGGTGGTCGTGTAGCCGTTAGCGCGTTGCGTTGCTACGATCTCGAAGACCCGAGTTCGATTCCCGCTCACGGCCACCGACTCCAGTGACGATTATCGGAACCGGTCCTGGGCCTTCCCTAGGTCAATTCAACCTCAAATGAGTACCTGGTACGGTGTGTAAACATCGTCACTAGGGGAGACAAAGGCGGCCGGGCGTGGTGCTGGCCACCCAACCCCCTCGTGTGCTGTGCCGGCCCTTAATAGGAGGTCGCTAACAACACGGGGATCTTTGTTGGTAGATTCGACTCTATTCTTGCTTAGGATGGCAGAAGTGCGATTCAGGAGCTAAATACCCATGTCGAGGTCTGGTAGCCACGGCTTCGGTAGAGACAGAGTTCGTGTAGGTTTGCTTCGGTAGAGAGAGAGTTGGTGTAGGTTTGCTTCAGTAGAGAGAGAGTTCGTGTAGGTTTGCTATTCCTCCGTTGAATGAGTGTGTGGGTGATCGAGTCTGTAAGAGTAAATATACAGGCAGTCCCCGGGTTACGGAAGGGTTACAGTTCCTGAGAACGATCCCTAACCCGAATTTTCCGCATGTCGGAAACTGAACAATTTCCCCCTAAAATCAATTTCCCCCCAAAATCAACGACAGAATCCCATAGCCGGAAATAGTTGTGCCTCCCCTACCGTCTTCTCTCTACCGCATCGCGTTTTGTATTGCTGCCTGTATCGCTGCCTGTACATACACTCGGCACTTTGATTATTTGATTTAATCGAATATCGACACTAACACTACCCATAATTGGAATAATGGAGTATGTACTGTATCCAAACAGGTTCTTTCAAGTTGTTCGACCTCCGAATTTTGATTCGATATCCGGGGCAAAAATTTGTTCAAAATTTTGTTCGATCACCGAATTGTTCGAGTTCTGGGGCGTTCGATCTCCGAGGTTCTACTGTAGTTCCGAATGTTAGTTACCGTGCATTAGGCTAGGCCTAGACTTCACATACTCACACACATACACACGGATAACAACAACAACCGCCATTCTCTACTAAGTGGCGGTGAGGTCCCCACAGCGCTTGTGCCAGGCTATGTGCACGTTGAGGCCAATTGAAGTGTCCAACGCCCGCTGGCAGGAGGTCACGGGGCAGACCCAGGTGCCACGGGTCGACTGACTGAGATGACTGGTCGATGCACCACCTGTGCCCCCTACTGTGCCAACTTGCTGTGCTTTAGCCACCCGGCGCTCCGCTCGTTGTTGAACGTCGCTCCTCCGCCCTCCGTTGTTGCTGGAGGGCGACTGCCTCCAACTGCCCAGTAGCGTCCTTCACGAGCCTCCTTCACAGAGGCTGATCTTGACACCGCTGGTACCAGTCTACGGCAAGTCCACTCAGCTCCACGTCCTCCTGTACCACATCACTCCATCTCTTCTCTAGCCCGTGCCCACACCCGTTCAGCCCCCTCCATCCGGCCGAACAAAAGCTCTTTAGGCATTCGGTGGCTGGGCATGCGGGCTACATGACCCAGCCAACACAGCCTTGCCTGCTGGAGGAGCTCATCGATGGGACTTTGTCCAGATCTTTCAAGGATTTGTGAGCTCCTCGCACAATCCAGCCTAGTAAAACCAAGGATGGATCGTAGGCAGGCCATCCTAAATGTTTCTAACCGGCGAAGATGTTCCATTAGGGGGGTCCACGTTTTGCAAGCGTAGAGAAGGGAGGGCATGACTGTGGCCGAGAAGACCTGAAGCTTCGTGTGGAGCGACAGACCAGGTAGCTTCCACACAGCGTTACGCAACCGATGAAAAGATAATGCCGCTCGACTGATTTGGAGTGAGACCTCTGCTGTCAAATCGAAACCGCTCATGAGCACACTTCCCAGGTATGGGAAGCTCTCCACTCTCTCCACAACTGCCCCATCACCGATTCGGAGTTGTGGGGTTGGAGTGTCCGATGGTACAAAATACCCAGGCAGGTGCTTCGTTTTGGTGGGGCTGATAGTAAGGCCCCACCTCTTAGTAGCACGCTCCAGGTTCAACAGCAGCGCCTCCAACTCCTCCTCTGAGTGAGCAGCAATTAGCAGATCATCAGCATACATAACATGGTTGACCAATAGAGAGTCATCCCTTGACCGCACCCGGACATCGATCAGCCTCCCATTGTATCTGTACCAGATGGAAATTCCTCCGGTACAACAATCGAAGGCTTCTCGAACTACAGAGAGTCAGGGACTCCGAAAGCACAAAGAACAACCCAGAGCCCAGGCCTACTGATGGTATCATAGGCCTTGACCAGGTCAATAAAGCCATATATATACACATACACACATGCACGCAGATACACACATATACACATAGTACATACAGTAAATAACTCATGAAATAAACTTAAAATGAAGAAAACATGGGAAAAAAATAAGTTCTAAGCATAGAAAACAAACAATTACGTAATGCTCAAAAGGAAAAGAATTATGTAACACTACAAAAAACCTATTTAACTTAATCCTAGTAAAGCTCGGGCTCCGTGGAGGTGGCAGTTTAGCGAGTACGTAAGGCGGCCCGCCTTACGCCTCACTCTGCGGTATTCATCCGCAACCTCACCACGCTACACTATTTATGCTTGTGTAATGAATGCAAACATTTACGCATATTTTAATTTGTTTTAACATGATTTATGGGGTCTTTAGTAACCCGGGGACTGCCCGTATTGGCGAGTATATGTGTGTGTGTGTCCACACGAGTGTGTATCCTCGCGAGTTTGTGCAAGTGAGTGTGTGTCCACACGTGTGTGTCACCGCAAGTGTGTGTGTGTATCCACGTGAGTGTGTGTCCGTCCACGCGAGAGTGTGTGTCTATCCACACGAGTGGAAGCCCTCGGCCAGCGGTATGGATCGGTTGTCGCATGGCGCCCTGACACGCGCCCCTTTCTCTCTCCGTCACCCGCATCGCAGGAGTTGGATTTCCTTTCCACGTCGGTGCAGCAGCTGAAGGTGGCTCAGACCAAGTTCGTGGAGTCCAAGGAATGCCTCAGCAAGCTCAATAAAGACAATGCAGGTGCGTGTCAAGGTCACACGGTTTACACTCCAACAATAAACAACACGCTGCCCGCCTTGGCGCGTCGTGAGGGATGGGAGAATCGGGATCCTTATTTAGACTGGAGGAGGAATCCAATGAGCTATGAAGCTCTTTCGTCACTGATGTCCAGTAGGGACGGGTCAGCAAAGTTACAACCTGGGGGTGGGGGGGGGAGTGGCTAACATATGGGAGGCCATGGAGCTGCGCGTGTTGGCTGGTGGGGGGCCGGCGGTGGGGGGGGGTCACTAAATCGTTGAAAGACTTTCCGCCTGTGAGACGGCGCTTCTTCTGCCAAACGAACGGCCGGCGTGCGGTTTCTCTCCGGCGTCCACTTTGGCGCCTGCGTCAGGAGCGTCGTCAGAAGTCGACTCGTCCTTCCCGTGCCGCCGTGTCCGTACGCGTGCATGTGTTTATGTTCGCACCGCACCTACCCGGCCGTGCTAATCTGACTACTTCCCGTGCGGCATGACCGCTCACCCGTTGGTTTATTTTGTTGCAGGAAAAGAATTGCTGGTGCCGCTCACAAGCTCCGTATCCTTGGCCTCGACATCTCCCCTGCACCCTGGCTCGTGGTGGTGGTGGTGGTGGTCATCTGGCGGCGACGGCGGTGGTTACGTTTTGTTGGCGGTGGTTTTGATGGTATTGTGTGGTGGTGGTGGTGTCCAGCGGTGGCGGTCGTCTGGTGGGTGTGTTTTGTTGCCGCTGGTGGTTGCGTCATGTTGTTTGTTTGGTGTGGTTGTCTGGTTGTGTTTTGTTGCTGGTGGTGGTTGTTGTGCCTGGTGTTGGTTTTGTGTGGTTCTGTCTGGTTGTGGTGGTGACTGAGTTGCTGTTTCCGGTGGTGGTTGTGTCTGGCAGTGATGGTATTGTGTTGTGGTCTCTGGCAGTGGTTATGTTGCTACTGCTGGTTGTTGCTGTCTGGTGGTGGTGGTTATGGTGGTGGTGTGATTGCGTTTTGTTGTTGCTGGTGATGGGTGGTGGTGGTTGTGTTGCGTCTTTTTGGTTTGGCTGCACACCGTGACCCTTAACCGCACAGCAGATGTACGTGCCGGGGCATCTGAACGATGTGGAGCACGTGATGGTGGACATCGGCACGGGCTACTACGTGGAGAAGGTGGGTCTCCCTTGCCTCTTGTCCATCACCGTCTTATCCCAAAGTGTCGCCCAGCCCGCTGGGCTTTAGTGCTCGGCAACTCGACGGGACGTTTAACGCCTTGGCACAGTACGTGGAGAGTTTGATCATGCGGCATGCGGAGAATGTAAATGTGGGATGGGGTAATCAACTTCGAGGTTGGGAATAGTGCGTGGTAGTAAGGCGTTGTGGATGTAATTGGAAAGAGGAGGAGGAGGAGGTTACTAATAGGGGTTTTCCCCTTTTTTCTGGCAACAAAACTGACACCTTTTGCAAGGAATCATGCTTACATTAACCACAATACTTGCAGTCAAATGCAAACATAAAAACAATACTCTGATAATTTATGCATTGTCCTTGAAACTGATTAGTCCACACCAGAGACAGCTTTTCTTAGAGCCTAGTCTCATATGGTGTTCGACCAGATGACGCCAAAAGGCGTCCGTATGAGACTGCAAGTATTGTGACTGCAAGTATTGTGGTTAATGTTAACATTATTCCTTGCAAAAGGTGTCAGTTTTGTTGCCAGAAAAAAGGGGAAACCCCCTATTAGTATATCTTGGTACTGGCAGAGGAGGCCTCATAATGATGAGGAGGAGGTTGTGATGGGTGGGACACGTGTGCAGGGGTGGTCACGATAAAACTCTGGAGCAAATTCTGGAGAGTCGGGTGAGCACTAGAGGATTAGGCAGGAGGAAGGAAGCAATGGCGGTGTGTCCACGGCATCGAAAAGCGTTTGCCACGATGGTCTGTTCACCTTGACTGTATTCTTTTATCCTGTTGTCCGTGAAGGCCTGCAAAGCTTCGCGTGTGTGTGGCCCCATCGGGGATTGTGTCTGCTTGTGTATGTATCAGGGCCTAGTCTCAATCAGTATCAGACCAGAGGACGCCAAAAGGCTGTCTTTGGTGTAGACCAATCAGTTTAAAAAACAATGCATACATTACTAGAGCATGGTTTTTTGCATGTTCACCACCTGTTTTATTTCCAGAAAGGGTAAAACTTATTCTTATGCTCTGATATTGGCAGGAAAGGTCCCATGTTGTGTGTATGTATGTGTAGGACTCGTACTCCGCTGTCTTTCTGTTCTCTTTATTTTCCGCTTAAGAGTCCACCTCCGCTCCGCGTCACTCCGTGCCCTCACTCCGCTCCGCGTCGCTCCGCGTCTCTCTCGCCGCGCCGCGTCTCCTCCGCCTCTCTCTCTCGCTAGGTTTGTCGACTCCACTGCTATTCTACACTGCATCCTTCAGATGCATGGCTACCCCTGTTCGCACACTGCATTCTCGCTATCACTGTCTCTCTATACTCTACTCCGTCTGTCGCCGCTAACCCACTCTTTCTCTGCTCTACTACCGTCACCGCCTGCTCTGCGATTCCCCGGGCACCGTCGCTGCAGCTCCATCCAAGACGCCGACCAAGACAAGAAGCCCCTCTCTCCGTCGCGCTGTGGCTTATATCCCCGTACCAATTAATACCTATTAATTATCTCAACCCCCCGCTTATTACTCGCCCCCTGGCCCCCGGTCTCACGTGACCTTGTTATTGCCGCCAGAGTGACGCCAGCTAATAACCAATTACCCTCTTAGCCAATCGCTGGCATGTTCCCCCGGCTACCCCGAACACCTGTCTCAACACTTAACGACCCTCTCACCTAATGCCACAACAACAACCGTGTCCTCACATACACCCCACTGTACTCTGCTCGCTGGCATAGCAACAGTAAAAGAGAATGCGTGGCGCGCTATAACTCAAGTCCTACATATGTACTGATGTATGTTGAACTTCTTTCGCACCTTACATTGCCAACCGTGCTAAACGACGGTGTAGGGGGGCAGGACAACAAAACTCAACGGGGACATTGTGGAGGGAAACTGGAGTGCCCCGGAGAATACCAGTTGTGCGTAAGCGGGGGGGGGGGGGGGATCACACTTGTGTGAATCCACACTTGTGTGAATCCACACTTGTGTGAATCCACACTTGTGTGAATCCACACTTGTGTGAATCCACACTTGTGTGAATCCACACTTGTGTGAATCCACACTTGTGTGAATCCACACTTGTGTGAATCCACACTTGTGTGAATCCACACTTGTGTGAATCCACACTTGTGTGAATCCACACTTGTGTGAATCCACACTTGTGTGAATCCACACTTGTGTGAATCCACACTTGTGTGAATCCACACTTGTGTGAATCCACACTTGTGTGAATCCACACTTGTGTGAATCCACACTTGTGTGAATCCACACTTGTGTGAATCCACACTCGCATGCTGGTCGAGTGACGCCAGTCGTGCCCTCCGACTCTCGCGGTTCTGAAGTGGAGGCACGTGTCACTGACGATTCCCAGACCGTGGAGGAGGCCAAGGAGTTCTTCCAGCGGAAGATCGACTTCCTCACCAAGCAGATTGAGAAGATCCAGCCGGTGTTGCAGGAGAAGTTTTCGCTGAAGCAGGGTGAGCGAGCGACCATCGGCACCATCGGCACCATCAGCACCAGCACCACCGTCAGCAGCAGCAGCAGCAATATCGCTATCGCCAACATGAACGCCATCATCACGTTCATCACCATCATCCCAATCGTTCACATCAAATACCATCAGCGTCGTCGTCGTCACCATTCGCTCCATCGTTGGCATCAGCACTATCCTCACTGTCGCTCATGTCAACAACATCAGCGCCAGCTTCAGCAATGTCATCACTGTCACAACACCGTCAGTTACGATCATCGGTGACGTCAATATACCATCATCATCAGCACCATCATCACTGCCACTAATATCAACGCCATCGGCACCATCATCGTCATCATCACCTTCAGTATCATCGCAGCGAATGTGGCGTGTGCATCGGTGGTGTAACGGCGGTGGTGTTGGTGATCTCTGTTCTCCCACAGCTGTGACCGAAACATTCAACGCGAGAGTCCAGCAGCAGCTGCAGGCCATGCAGCAGCAGCCGAGCGCGTCCAAGGCATGACCCCACCGTGCGCGGCTCACCCATCCCCTCCCCTCCTGGCATCTCCGGAACCTTTCCCGGCCTCTCCTCACTCTGAATGACGACCTCTTCCTGACTTCTCCTGACCCGTTCTTGCCCCACCTGATTGTCCCCTGACCTGTCTTGACTTCTTCTGACCCCTCCTGACCCCTCTGCACCCCCCCCCCCACCCCTGCCACCCCCCTCCGCTCCCCCAATTATTTAATGCCGGCGTGTTCACGCCCCGCTCTGATGACCGCTCGCCGTCTCCCCACGCCGGGCATCGCACGCAAACATTTCTCTCTCTCGCGCGGGTTTTCATTTTTATTTCACCAACGTTCGTTCCGCCTGCCGCTCAGCCACGGGTTCGGTCCCCGATCAGCGGCGTGCGGCTCGCACCACGCGGCCGACCTCTGACCGTGTCATCCGGTTCGCTTCCCGGTAACGTCGGCGCACACTGCGGACGGAACCAGGTTTTCCGCGTCGGCTTCCCGGTCGCTAACCCGCCGCCGAGCGGCGTGGTGACGCGCGGTTAAATAATCGCCGTGGCCTGACGCTGATTGGAGGAAGCCCTTATAAGGCAGTGGAGCCGTTGCGCTGCCGGTGGCGAGATGTTAACCACCTCGCCTAGTATACAGGAGGTCGTGGGTTCGATCCAGACCCTGACGCCTGCTGCTGTATATTTGGAGCTTGCGTGTTCTCCCCGTGGTCGCCTGGATTTCCCTCCGAGTCCCCCGGTTTTTCCCCTCCACATTTCGAATGAACATCACGCGTTGAGAGTATTTGGCCGCTATAAATTTCCACACGATGATAAGCCACTTGGTTGAGCTATCATCTGCGGTCAGGTGAATTCTGCAAAAGAGCTGCTTAGCAGCTCAGTGGGGCTTTACCTGGTGAAAATAACCAGATGGATCGTCTCGTCGGCGTGACGCGTTACGAGAGAAGGGGCCCCGCCAGCCAAAGCCGACGGTCGTGGAACCGCTACCGAGGTAACTTCTGGGCGAGCTTTTGTCTCCAGCAGGGGGCGCTGCACGATGCGGCACAGCCACGGACGTCGTCGCGATTGTGGGCACGGCGCCACGTTTCCGTCTCGTCCGTGAGCTCAGAGCTGGCGTTGAACAACTTGTGAAGTTGGTGCCACCTGAGGGGTCGGGTCAAATCGAGCGGCTTCAGTTTGTGTGGCCAACAACAGCGGATTATGTCATAGCCGTGTGCGAAACGAGTCCTCATACAATGGAACGACCGTTGACCGTATTATTGTGCCGCTAAAAAAATAAAGTTTGTTGCCTGCAAGGTCGCGTGTGCTGGTGTTCTTCTGCCTGTGGCGCCGCAGCCGCTGCGAGTTTAGAGACAAACCCCGCGGTGTTTGCCGGGTGCTCGACGAGAGCCGAACAGAGCGTTGCGAAGGAATCGTGAGCAGCCTGGAAGTGTGTGAACAGAGTCGATCTAGGTTCTCGGCCGCCGACTTTCACACCGAGAGTCACGCGTCGAGAGGAGGGAGGAAATCCCGGGAAACGGAGGCTTCACTTTTCCGTGTCGCACATTGAGTGGCACTCTTACGCCGTACGACGAATAACATCTCGTCCTGTGCTGAAGTCGTTCTGCCGTGGGCGGTGACGATTTGTGCTCTCGCCCGCGGACTCTTCTCGGGCCTGGAGTTTCACCAAGTAAAGTGACGAATCAAATCGGCTGTGCCGGGTTTTTTTGTTGTCTCTGTGCGGTTCTATTTGCTCGTAGCGCACGATGGCAGCGGCCATTCGGTTCAAGAGCCGGAGATGCCAGAGAGGGCTTCGGCAGAGAGAGAGAGAGGGTTCGTGTTGTTTTGCTGTTACTGTGTGTTCCGTGGTTTTGGATTTCATGAACACAATTGCACGCCTGTGGCTTGTCTTGAATGCATCTCTTTATCTCTGTATCTCCGGGTCTATATGCATCTCGATGGGTCTACGTGTCTCTACGAAGTCTCTGTGTATGTATCAATATTTATGGATAGATTTATAAATCTGGGTCTATATGCATCTGCAGTATAGGGTATATGTATGTATATGGATCGACGTATGTATATGGGTCTCTGTATCTCCGAAATCTCTATCTGTGAATCTGTCTCGAGTATCTTTGTGGGTCTTTGTGGGTCTGTATACATCTTCAGTATATGGGTCTACGCATGTCTATGGGTCTCCGTATCCCTGTAGATCTCGGTGTATCTATATGTGTCTCGAGTATCTTCTGTGGGTCTCTATGCGTCTGTATTCTCTGTGGGGTCACCGTCGGCTCCACGGCGTGAGCTGCATGGCCACGGCCGCGCTGCTCGTCGTATTTAGCGCCGTTATTTAATTACAGGGGACGGGCGCGCGGCGCGCATGTAAAGTTGCGGCGGGGGAGCGGCGCTCCATTTGAATTCTGTGCTGCCGCTGCTGCGTTAATCTCTTAGGGGGGGGAGAGGGGCGGGGGGAGATGGAGTTGGGGGGTGGAGCAGGTTCGCGAGCTGCGCTACGAACCCGGCGGCCCGAGTTTGATTCCCGCTCACGGCCAACACCGGTGACAATTATAATTATCTGAACCGGTCCTGGGTCTCTTCTAGGTCGCCTCGGCCTCAAATGAGCGCGGTGTGTAAGCATCGCCACTAGGGAGACAAAGGCGGCCGGGCGTGGTGTTGGCCACCCACCGCCTCGTGTGCCGTGCCGGCCTTCATAGCTGCTCGCTAACAGCACTTGCCCCTACAGCCTGTTCAAGGCTGTACGGGGGATCTTTGTCTTTGTACGGGGGATCTTTGTCTTTGGGCGGAGGTGGTAGGATGCGGTGTTGGAAGGCGAGCCCGGAGAGAGCCGTTGCGAGTTGAACCGTTCCCTGTAATTAGCCCGATGAGACCCCCGTGGGAATTCATTAATCATCGCGCGGGGCCAGGCGATCGATTCCGCGGGGAGGGGTGGGGGGGGAGCCGTGTGTGGACGAGCGCCGCTGGGATGATGTTTAGATGGGTTTGGGCTGCTGCTGCTGCTGTAAATTGTCCACAGGACGAGGACGATGATGATAAGGATGATGAGGCACTTCGTTGAGCTCCCACGTGTGATCGCCAGGGCGCTTCTGAAGAAGGTCATCAGCTCAGTGGGCTTTACCTGCTAAGGGGCCGTCCATAAATGACGTCACGCACCTGGGGGGGGGGGGGGGTTGAGAAATGTGACGTCACATAAAAATGCGCAACTTTAAATAAATATAGACAACACGTTCTACTTCATTAAATAGACTTTTTAATAAATGTTTTCTCCCACAACATCAGAGTGCAGCGCCACATTAAATACGCACTACAATGACAATAGTTTAAAGCGATTTGAAGCATGTTTTATTTATTTTGGGGGGGGTCAGAGCTTTGTGATGTCATATTTGAGGGGGGGGGGTCTGACTTTGTGACGCTGTGTGACTAGGGGGGGGGGGTCAAAATCGTCCAAAATCGTGTGACGTCATTTATGGACGACCCCTAAGATAAAATAGCTTGGTTGTATTTGTATGTCACGTGATTTGCTTAGCGGCACTTTGCATTCCCGTCGTGTTTTGTGCTGCTTGTTGCGACCTTCCCACCCGCCCCTACTGCGGACATCTGTTGTAAAGAGCTTTATAGCTCATCGGATTCCTCCAGGATAAATAGATATTCTGATTACTATCGGAACTGTCATGAGTTAAGGATTTGCATTAATTGGGTCCCCAGATACCACCACCCACCCACCCCGCCTGAGATCACAAAACCTCAAGCACCTTCGTCAGTAGCACGGCCCCTAAAAGGTTGTACTGTACTGCATGTGCACCGCAGTGATCGCTTCAACTTGTAGCTCTGCGCCGCTAGCGCACGGCAGTTGCTCGCTCTTTCTCCCAAGACGTCTCTGTTGGCCAGAGTGGAAGAGTAGGCCAAAAACAACGGTGTACTCCAACCTCTTCACCCGAGACGTCTGTAGGTCAGAGTGGAAGAGTAGGCCAAACACAACCCGTTTGAACCCTAGCGCTCACTGCGTGTGGATTTGAGAGGCGCGTGATGCATCATTTAGAGGCGTGGTGGGGGGGGGGGCCCCTCAAGCGAGACTCGGCGGGCTCTGGCTGGACGCAGAGACGAGAACGGGCGACACCAAAGCCGCCTTCGTCTTACCTATGGGGGTGGGTGCCAGGAGGCCCACGCCTCCTGCCTCGCTCGCTCGCTCAGGGGCCAGCGCCAACGCTGGCGGCAACTGGGCACGCGGAGTGTAATTGGCCTACTCTTCCCGCGTTGATCTGCCGGCGTGCTGGAAGGTGGGGGCCGTGCCCCACACCCCCCAACCACCGCACGGCACCTGCCCATCGGCTCGTGCTGCCAGGTGGACAGGAAGAGGCTGAAGCCGGCTTCGAGGTCAGAAATCGTCCTTCAGAATCCACAAAGCAATGACTGCTGATGAGATACTGGATGTGGAAGCCGACCCCTGCCTCGAAGCATCTGGCAGTTCAGCAGCATTTGTTCAAGCGAGCATGACTGCTGACGAGACACTGGGTGTTGAAACCGGTTGAAACGTTTTGTTTGCTTGTGGTTCGGAAACTAATGCTGCTTACTCAAAGTCGTTAACTCGCAGAAGACGCGTATTCATTGCTGATGGGATGCGTAAAACGTACTCTGATTACATTTTTGTTACGTGGGAATAAAAAAAAACCACCCAGATGTGTGATGCAGTAGTCGACACGGGATCTGCTCATCTCTTTCGCTATTGGCATTCTGCACGACGACATTGCGTGCGATGGGGGAGAATCCTGTGGAGCGGTGGGGCAACGGTTAGCGCGATACGTTACCAACACCCCCCCACCTACACACCGTCGCACGTTCAATCCCAGGCTACGGGTAAATCCTCCGGCTCGCGAGTCACGGGTGAGCAACCTCCGGCTCTCTACAGCCGCTTCGTGGCGTAATGCGTGTAGAACAACAAGACAAAGATCCCCCGTGTAGCCTTAACATACTGTTGGGGCAAGTGCTGTTAGCGAGGAGCCCCTGTGAAGGCCGGCACGGCACACGAGGGGGTGGGAGGCCAGCACCACACCCGGCCGCCTTTGTCTCCCTAGTGGCGATGTTTATACATCGCACCGGTTACTTATTTGAGGCTGAGTCGACCTAGAGGAGGCCTACGACCGGTTCATATAATCGTCACTGGTGTTGGCCATGAGCGGGAATCGAACTTGGGTCGCCGGGTACGTACCACGGTGTGCTAATTGCTACGCGAAACACTCACATTGACACAAAGACAAAGCTCCCCCGTATGGAATTATACAGAATGCTGGGGCAAGTGCTGTTAGCGATCACCTGTGAAGGCCGGCACGGCACACGAGGGGATGGGTGGCCAGCACCACGCCCGGCCGCCTTTGTCTCCCTAGTGACGATGTTTACACACCGCACCATGGCACTCATTTGAGGCTAAGTCGACCTAGGGGGGGCCCAGAACCGGTGCAGATAATCGGTCACCGGTGTTGGCTCTTGAAAATGTTAAATATTGATTGTTACGGAATTCGCAAACAAAAAGTGTCTCTTCTTGTTATTTTGGTTGCGGTGTGTACCAGAAACATCAGCACTGGGGAGAGGCACACAAAATAATAAAGAGCTTCATAGCTCATCGGATTCCTCCGGTCTAAATAAATAAATATTCGGCTTCTGAAATGGGTGGTCGGGCGTGGTGTTGACGCGCACCACCCTCTCGTGGCACTTGCGCGGACAGTCTCCCGAGACTCTATGGGGGACCTTTGTCTTTGCCTGTATATCGGCTCCCACCCCCACGTGTAAAGCCATACGCGTGTTTTCTAATGAGCGAGCCGTAACGCGAGGAGTCGCATTTAAATGTGGATTAAAGGGTCGCACTGAATAATTCACGAGCTCAGAGACAAAACCCTCCTCTATCGCGTTCCCCCTCTCCCCGCCAGGTCCCCGAGAAGACCCTCCCCCCACGACCCCCGCCCATCCCGAACCCCCTTAAAGCTTCAACATCGGGCACTTCACCAGCGCTCGTTCAAGCGAGCTGCTGATGAGACCCCTGAATGTCGAACCCCGTCCAGAGACGCGTTCTTGCCCTTCTCGCGGTTGAGCCGATAGTTGTGGATTCCACTCCGTGAAGGGCGCGCGACACCTTGATGAAGGGGGTTTTTGTTTTTCCGAATCGTCGCAAACGAAGCGAGCGGCGGCGTTGCGTGACTCGGTGCCTCTCGCGTGGTCGGCGGGGCGGGGCCGACGCCGCAGCAGCAGCAGGGAAGGGGACGGCTCCGTCGCGTCCGATGCCAAAATGTCTACAGCTCTGCTCCCTCCATCCACCCTTCGCCCGCTCCCTCCCGGCCTCTCTCTCTCTCTTCGCCTCCCTCCCTGGCTCCAATCCCCCCCCCCCACATCCCTCCTTCCCCTCCCCTCCCTTTTACACCTCCTCCTCCTCCACCCCCTCCCTCCCCTCTCTCACCTTCACTTATAATTAATGGCGTCAAAGGAAGCCACTCGAGATGATGGCCATGGCTTCTGGCACCGCCCACGCGGAGCGGCCAGGATAGCGGAACAGCACTGACGCGGGGAGACGCCGCCTCACGATGATGATTGTGGGAATAGTGATGATCATGATGATGATGATTGTGGGAATAGTGATGATGATTATGGAAATAGTGATGATCAGGGTGATGATGATCAAGGGTGATGATGATTGTGGTAATAGTGATGATGATCAGGGTGATGATGATTATGATAATAGTGATGATGATGATGATCAGGGTGATGATCAGGGTGATGATTATTAAACTAGTGATGATGATCAGGGTGATGATCACTGATAATAGTGATGATCGGAATAATGCTGATCGGGATAATGATGATTGTGATAATAGTGATGATGATCAGGGTGATGATGATCAGGGTTATGATGATGATTGTAATAATAGTGATGATTAGGATGATGTTGCTCAACATCGCCATCCCGACCATCATCACTTCTCATCCCCCTGATCATCACCACTATCACCACCATGAAAAGGTGAACAGCTCTTCATCGAAAGGTCGCGAGTTCTAAATCCAAGTTGTGGGGATTCACTCAGCCCATCATCCATCCCTCTCGGCCTCGGCCAATAAAACGAGTACCGCTTTGCGTGGCGAAGCCAACAGCGGTTGTTGTCCAACGGATAAACGTCGTCCTCGCCAAAGTAACGTGGAATTACCACCACTCGCTCTATACGAGGGGGGGGGGGGTGCCTCAACAAGGAGACGACACGAACCCCTACCCTTGAGAGAGTTGAGATACGACTCTACCGAGTGAATGGGCAGAGTTAAACCGGGCCAGGTAATAACACAGAGACACTTTCACACCCCGCCCCTCCTCCTCCTCCACCCCGTGAGCCATCAATACTTCCCTATGGCATCACATGCAGTCGTTAATAATGCCCGGCACAGGTGGAAGGCATTCACTGCCGAAATATATAAATGGCTAAATGAATTGGATTTTGTAGACGTGTCAAAGGCGCAAAGGCAAGGCCCTGCAATTGCCTTGCTCACGCCCGGCCGCCTTTGTCTCTCCCCCCCCCCCCCCCTCCCACCGCAGTGCTGATCTACGTCGAAATAATTTCGCGGCGTACGTGGCCGGCCGTACTCATTTCAGGCTGAGTCGACCGAGGGGAGGCCACGGACCGGTTCAGAAAATCGTCACCGGTGTTGGCGGTGCACGTTTAGTGGGTTCCAGGAGACTTGCGACGTAACTTGGAGGCAACACTTTTATCTATAACAGCGTAACACAGTACCCCACTCTTGATGGAGGTACAGCCTCCGGGCTAACGTGCCCTATCACTCGGGGTAACTAGAGCCCTCTGGCTCGGGGTGCCCTAGGGGAGACTGACTGACCTGACCCAGCCAAGGTGCGGGTCCTGACCACTGGTCCACACTCGGGTCCGGCCCTTACAAGAACGTCGGGTCCCGGGGTCCCAGGGTCCTAGCCGAGCTGGTCTTCAGTCTTCGTCTTCGTAGCACTGCCTCGAGCCGACCTGAGAGCCGCCTTTTATACTTGTCCCGAGGACTCCCCGCCCCCGGTACCGCCCCCAGTACCGCACCCTTTCTGGAATCTTCCAGAGGATCCTGGAAAGGCCCCTCGCCTGGGGTAGGGGAGGGGAACCCAGCCTCTCTCTGGTCCGGCTCTCTCTCTCTATCCCCTTGTACAGGCTGGCATCCCCTACAGACCTCTGGCCGTAACTGCAGGTAAGTGAACACAGGCGGTGTGTGCAGACGCGTTTCCCACGCTACATCACCCCCCCCCCCCACGTCTCGGCTGTCAATAATAACAATAAAAAAACTTGTGAGGTCAAACCCGAGTATGTGTGCCTCAATAACACAACACAACAAGAAGAAGAACAGAACAACCCACAATAAATAACCCAACCCACCTGTACAAAAATACACTAAGTACACAAGTATACACGACCCCTCGTTTGCAACCCGGCGCGCCCACCCCCTTCCGCGGACGCGAGCCACTCAACCCGGCCAAGAAAGCAGACGCCGGACGAGCATGGCAACGTTCATGAAAAGTTTTAGATTTCGACCGGGTCCTGGTCGACGGTCCATCGTAAGCAGCGGGTGGAGGACGTGGCCTTGGGGTCACATGAAGCGGAGGATGGCGGCCTTGAGGAGACGTGTCAGCCGAGCGTGAGGCGCTCCCCGTGGCCGGAGCAGTGCGCCGTGGAGGCGCTACTCCCGAGGTGTCTGAGGGGGCAAGCGCACGGCTGGGCTGAAGGTTCGGCCTGGCGGTCGCACGACTCGGCTCGTCGGACACGTCACGCCCTCGGCCCCCGCGTGGAGTGGGTGTAGTGAGGTAAGGAAGGAAGGGTTTCAGGCGCGACGGGTGCACAAACCAGCAGCGCCTCCCATGGCGGACCTTAACACATTGCGGACGAACGACCCGTACGATATCGACGGGCTCTCTCCAGGGTTTCAAAAGTTTTGGTGACGTAGACACGGGCACCTGGGGGCAGTGAAGCCAGCCCTGTCACCCTCCGACCACTTGTGGGTGGCAACCCTGAGACTCCGCAGGCACTCATTAGCCAATTGGCGGGCCTCAGAATTGTGTTTAGCCGCCTCTCGCGCCTTTACCAACTTCTGGACATTTGACCGAATATGTTGGGTAATTTTGGACTTAGGGGAACCCTGAGTGACGTGGACCAGGGGGTTGGCTTCTCTGCCATACATTAAATAGAAGGGGAAAACCCCGTGGCAGCATGAGGTGCCAACCGGTAGGCAGCCAAAACTCCGGGAATGTGAAGATCCCAATCTACCTGTGACTCGGACACCTGGTGGCTCAGCATGGTGGTGAGCGTCCTGTTCAGCTGCTCAACCATACCGTCTAATTGCGGATGGTAAGGGGAGGTGCGAACCTTATGAGTGCCCAACAGATCGCAGACCTCCCGCAGCAAGGTGGACGAAAAATTCTTCCCTTGATCGGTCAGCAGCCGATCCGGAGCGCCCTTATTTCAAGACGTATCCCTGGAGAAAGGCCTCCGTGACGGCTGCCGCCGATTGGTTGAGGAGCGGCCAAGCCATAGGCCAGTGGGTGAAGTACTCGACCCCAACCAAGCCTCCGGCACAGTGTCGTCGCCGTCCGGACTCTGATTTCGGCCTCTTCTTCGTGTCTCCATGGTCACTTCTGGCACCAAATGTAGTGGGTTCCTAGAGACTTGTGACGTAACTTGGAGGCAACACTTTTATTTATAACAATGTAACACAGTACCATGCTCTTGATGGAGGTACAGCCTCCGGGCTAACGTGCCCTATCACTCTGGGTAATTAGAGCCCTCTGGCTAGGGGTGCCCTAGGAGAGACTGACTGACCTGACCCAGCCAAGGTGGGGGGTCCTGACCACCGGTCCACGCTCGGGCCCGGCCCTTACAAGGACGTCGGTTCCCGGGGTCGCAGGGTCCTAGCCGAGCTGGTCTTCGTCTTCGTAGCACTGCCTCGAGCCGACCTGAGAGCCGCCTTTTATACTTGTCCCGGGGACTCTCCGCCCCCGGTACCGCCCCCTTTCTGGAATCTTCCAGAGGATCCTGGAAAGGCGCCCCCAGCCCCTCACCTGGGGTATGGGAGGGGAACCCAGCCTCTCTCTGGTCCGGCTCTCTCTCTCTATCCCCTTGTACAGGCTGGCATCCCCTACAGACCTCTGGCCGTAACTGCAGGTAAGTGAACACAGGCGGTGTGTGCAGACGCGTTTCCCACGCTACATCACCCCCCCCCCCCCACGTCTCGGCTGTCAATAATAACAATAAAAAAACTTGTGAGGTCAAACCCGAGTATGTGTGCCTCAATAACACAACACAACAAGAAGAAGAACAGAACAACCCACAATAAATAACCCAACCCACCTGTACAAAAATACACTAAGTACACAAGTATACACGACCCCTCGTTTGCAACCCGGCGCGCCCACCCCCTTCCGCGGACGCGAGCCACTCAACCCGGCCAAGAAAGCAGACGCCGGACGAGCATGGCAACGTTCATGAAAAGTTTTAGATTTCGACCGGGTCCTGGTCGACGGTCCATCGTAAGCAGCGGGTGGAGGACGTGGCCTTGGGGTCACATGAAGCGGAGGATGGCGGCCTTGAGGAGACGTGTCAGCCGAGCGTGAGGCGCTCCCCGTGGCCGGAGCAGTGCGCCGTGGAGGCGCTACTCCCGAGGTGTCTGAGGGGGCAAGCGCACGGCTGGGCTGAAGGTTCGGCCTGGCGGTCGCACGACTCGGCTCGTCGGACACGTCACGCCCTCGGCCCCCGCGTGGAGTGGGTGTAGTGAGGTAAGGAAGGAAGGGTTTCAGGCGCGACGGGTGCACAAACCAGCAGCGCCTCCCATGGCGGACCTTAACACATTGCGGACGAACGACCCGTACGATATCGACGGGCTCTCTCCAGGGTTTCAAAAGTTTTGGTGACGTAGACACGGGCACCTGGGGGCAGTGAAGCCAGCCCTGTCACCCTCCGACCACTTGTGGGTGGCAACCCTGAGACTCCGCAGGCACTCATTAGCCAATTGGCGGGCCTCAGAATTGTGTTTAGCCGCCTCTCGCGCCTTTACCAACTTCTGGACATTTGACCGAATATGTTGGGTAATTTTGGACTTAGGGGAACCCTGAGTGACGTGGACCAGGGGGTTGGCTTCTCTGCCATACATTAAATAGAAGGGGAAAACCCCGTGGCAGCATGAGGTGCCAACCGGTAGGCAGCCAAAACTCCGGGAATGTGAAGATCCCAATCTACCTGTGACTCGGACACCTGGTGGCTCAGCATGGTGGTGAGCGTCCTGTTCAGCTGCTCAACCATACCGTCTAATTGCGGATGGTAAGGGGAGGTGCGAACCTTATGAGTGCCCAACAGATCGCAGACCTCCCGCAGCAAGGTGGACGAAAAATTCTTCCCTTGATCGGTCAGCAGCCGATCCGGAGCGCCCTTATTTCAAGACGTATCCCTGGAGAAAGGCCTCCGTGACGGCTGCCGCCGATTGGTTGAGGAGCGGCCAAGCCATAGGCCAGTGGGTGAAGTACTCGACCCCAACCAAGCCTCCGGCACAGTGTCGTCGCCGTCCGGACTCTGATTTCGGCCTCTTCTTCGTGTCTCCATGGTCACTTCTGGCACCAAATGTAGTGGGTTCCTAGAGACTTGTGACGTAACTTGGAGGCAACACTTTTATTTATAACAATGTAACACAGTACCATGCTCTTGATGGAGGTACAGCCTCCGGGCTAACGTGCCCTATCACTCTGGGTAATTAGAGCCCTCTGGCTAGGGGTGCCCTAGGAGAGACTGACTGACCTGACCCAGCCAAGGTGGGGGGTCCTGACCACCGGTCCACGCTCGGGCCCGGCCCTTACAAGGACGTCGGTTCCCGGGGTCGCAGGGTCCTAGCCGAGCTGGTCTTCGTCTTCGTAGCACTGCCTCGAGCCGACCTGAGAGCCGCCTTTTATACTTGTCCCGGGGACTCTCCGCCCCCGGTACCGCCCCCTTTCTGGAATCTTCCAGAGGATCCTGGAAAGGCGCCCCCAGCCCCTCACCTGGGGTATGGGAGGGGAACCCAGCCTCTCTCTGGTCCGGCTCTCTCTCTCTATCCCCTCGTACAGGCTGGCACCCCCTACAGACCTCTGGCCGTAACTGCAGGTGGGTGGACATAGGCGGTGTGTGCATAGTGCAGACGGGTTTCCGACGCTACACACGTGAGCGCGAATCGAACTCGATTCGCCGGGTTTGTAGCGCAGCGTAGCGCTAACCACCGCGCACCCCCCTCTCCCCCCACACACAGACGCACGTGTACACACACACGTACACACACACGTACACACACACGTACACACACACACACGTACACACACACGTACACACACACACGTACACACACATACGCACGTACACACACACACGTACATACATACACGTACACACACGTACACGTACACACGTACACACACGTACACACACACGTGCACACACGTACACACGCACGTACACACACCCACACGTACACGCACACACGTACACACACGTACACACACACACGTACACACACCCACACGTACACACACCCACACGTACACACGCACACGTACACACACACGCACGTTCTCCCGCCTGTGCGAGACGGAACGCGCAGCTGGTGGGCGATGAAGCCAAGGCGTGGCGAGGGTGATATGATGTGGGTGGGTGATGTGGGGTGAGTGATGTGATGTGGGTGGGTGATGTTGGGTGGGTGATGTGATGTGGGTGATGTGGGTGATGTGATGCGTGGTTGGTGATGTGGGTGAGTGATGTGGGGTGAGTGATGTGATGTGGGTGATGTGGGTGATGTGATGCGTGGTTGGTGATGTGGGTGAGTGATGTGGGGTGAGTGATGTGATGTGAGTGATGTGATGTGGGTGATGTGGGGTGAGTGATGTGATGTGGGTGATGAGATGAAAGTGAGTGATGTGATGTGGGTGATGTGATGTGGGGTGGGTGATATGGGTGATGTGGGTGAGTGATGTGATGTGGGTGATGAGATGAAGGTGAGTGATGTGATGTGGGTGATGTGATGTGGGGTGGGTGATGTGATGTGGGTGGGTGATGTGATGTGGGTGATGTGGGTGTGTGATGTGATGTGGGTGATGTGATGTGGGGTGGGTGATGTGATGTGGGTGGGTGATGTGATGTGGGTGATGTGGGGTGGGTGATGTGTGGTTGGTGATGTTGGCGCGTGTTGTGGTGTTGTGTGGTTTGTTGGCGCTGGCCGAGGTACGTATGCCTATCAGCTTGCATTGACACACACACAGACATACACACATAGTGACACAACCACACACACACACCGACATACACACACAGTGATACAATCACACACACCGACATACACACACAGTGACATAACCACACACACCGACATACACACACAGTGACAACCACACACACCGACATACACACACAGTGACAACCACACACACCGACATACACACACAGTGACACAACCACACACCGACATACACACACAGTGACAACCACACACACCGACATACACACACACCGACATACACACACAGTGACACAACCACACACACCGACATACACACACAGTGACAAAACCACACACACACACACACCGACATACACACACAGTGACACAACCACACACACACACACACCGATATACACACACAGTGACAACCACACACACCGACATACACAGTGCCACAACCACATACACACACCGACATACACACACAGTGACACAACCACACACACACCGACATACACACACAGTGACACAACCACACACACACACCGACATACACACACAGTGACACAACCACACACACACCCACATACACACACAGTGACAACCACACACACCGGCATACACACACAGTGACACAACCACACACACCGCCATACACACACAGTGACACAACCACACACACACACCGACATACACACACAGTGACAAAACCACACACACACACACACACCGACATACACACACAGTGACAACCACACACACCGACATACACACACAGTTCCACAACCACACACACACACCGACATACACACACAGTGACACAACCACACACACACACCGACATACACACACAGTGACACAACCACACACACACACCGACATACACACACAGTGACACAACCACACACACACCGACATACACACACAGTGACGCAACCATATACACAGTGACAGATCGACAGTACAATCCCACACACACGCAATGTCCACACTTCCATAGTCCACAGGCGCTCACGCGAGCAGTACACACACCCATGCAGACAGTATCGAATCCCACACACACAGAGACAGTCCACACACACGCACTGCAATGCACAATCCCATACACACACACGGCACAGTATATAGCCCCGTAGACACACGCGTATCGTTTGGAGCGGTGGTTCAGTGGTAAGCGCATTGCGCTATGAACCCGGGGCGCGAAGGTTCGATTCCTGGCCACGGCTAATGCCCGTGGCTAATGATATCTGAACCGGTCATGCCTCACCCCCCCTACCCCCCTTCCCTCCAGCCCCTTCCCAGACCTCGCCGGCGTGGCGAAGTATATCTCCTGCCAAACCACCGGCGGCACGGGTAACGAAGTGGTGCGCAGGGACTCCTTCATCCAGCAGTGGATGAGCCATCCGCAGACTATTAACTCAAACGTTGTTTTACGCACACACACATCTACAAAGACAAAGATCCCCCGTATAGCCTGCACAGACTTGTCGGGGCAAGTGCTGTTACACATACACACACACATACACACGCAGATACACACACACACATATACATACACACGGCAAAGGCAAAGCTCCCCCGTCTAGCCTTAAAGCCTCGCGATCCTCCTCGCGCCCGCACACAGACGCACGTGCCGCTCATCCCACACAATGCGTGACCACACCTCCGCGTCTCCTCGTGTCTCACACCTGCAACCTCCTCCTCTTCACCACCACCGCCACCACCACCTGCTGCTCCTCCTCCTACTGCTGCACCTGCTGCACCCGCACGTCGGCCCACCCATCCTCTGCTGGGCCATCCGTCCAACCTTCACGTGCCCCACCAGCTGCTCGTGCAGCAGCAGCAGCAGCGGCACTCACAGCGCGGGCAGCAGCAGCAGCGGCGTGGGCGGCGTGGGCGTCTCGCCCGTCCACGTGGTGGACGTGGCGGGCATCCACGTGAAGTGCAGCGGCGCCGGCTTCTCGTCCGTGCCCGAGGACCTCCCCGCGGCCACCTCGCGCCTCCTCCTCGACGCCAACCTCATCGCGGCGCTGCCGCCCGCCGTCCTGCGCCACCTGCCCGCCCTCCGCGAGCTCGACCTGTCGGGCAACCGACTCGAGGCCATCTCCCCGGGCGCCTTCGACGGCGCGGCGCGCTCCCTCGAGCTCCTCGACCTGTCGGCGAACCGCCTGCGCTCGCTGCGCCCCGCGTCGCTCGCCGGACTCGGCCCCGCCGTGGGAATGTTCCTGCACGGCAACCCGTGGCACTGCGACTGCGAGCTCGCGGCGGCGCTGTCGCGCGTCACGGTGCTCGGGCCCGGGGTGAGCTGCGAGACGGCCGAGAGGGGGGAGCACGCGGGACGCGGGGGCGACTCTGGGGTAGGAGTTCGAGAGGACGGTGGTGGAGGTGGTGGAGGAGGAATGGTTGCCCGTGTTGGCTTTGGTGGTGGCGATGTTGAGCGTGGCGCTGGCGATCTCGGTGAAGGCGCTCATGACCACGCCGACGACGACGACGCGACCATGATGATGATGACCATGATGATGATGTGCGGCCCACCTGCCAAGACCACGGACGTGGCCATGCTGGTCACCATGTTGGGGTGGTTCTCCGTGGTCATCGGATACATCATCTGCTACGCCCGCCAGAACCGCGAGGAGATGAAGAAGGAGGTGGCGCCGCAGCTCCCCGAGGGGGGTCCCGGGACCCCCTTTGAAGACGACGTGGGGAGCACCACTCTGTGACCCCCTTAAGGGGGTCCTTCCTTCCACCTCTTCAAGGATCTGGTGGAGCGCACCCCACCCCCACCTAATGGGTTGTTCCATTGCCATTGAGCCCCCCCCCTTCAACTCATTTGGGGGTTTACAATGGGGATGAGACGGCGCGGGTGGGGGTTGACGATGGCCGTGTCGGCGGTGGGAGGATAGTAACTGTGCAGTTGAGACCCTGAATGACCAGGTTGGTAACTGTGCAGTTGAGATCCTGAATGACCAGGTTGGTAACTGTGCAGTTGAGATCCTGAATGACCAGGTTGGTAACTGTGCAGTTGAGACCCTGAATGACCAGGTTGGTAACTGTACAGTTGAGATCCTGAATGACCAGGTTGGTAACTGTGCAGTTGAGATCCTGAATGACCAGGTTGGTGACTGTGCAGTTGAGACCCTGAATGACCAGGTTGGTAACTGTGCAGTTGAGATCCTGAATGACCAGGTTGGTAACTGTGCAGTTGAGATCCTGAATGACCAGGTTGGTAACTGTGCAGTTGAGACCCTGAATGACCAGGTTGGTAACTGTGCAGTTGAGATCCTGAATGACCAGGTTGGTAACGGTGCAGTTGAGATCCTGAATGACCAGGTTGGTAACTGTGCAGTTGAGACCCTGAATGACCAGGTTGGTAACTGTGCAGTTGAGATCCTGAATCTCCAGGTTGGTAACTGTGCAGTTGAGACCCTGAATGACCAGGTTGGTAACTGTGCAGTTGAGATCCTGAATCTCCAGGTTGGTAATTGTGCAGTCGAGACCCTGAATCTCCAGTTTGGTAACTGTGCAGTTGAGATCCTGAATCTCCAGGTTGGTAACTGTGCAGTTGAGACCCTGAATCTCCAGGTTGGTAACTGTGCAGTTGAGATCCTGAATCTCCAGGTTGGTAACTGTGCAGTTGAGATCCTGAATCTCCAGGTTGGTAACTGTGCAGTTGAGATCCTGAATCTCCAGGTTGGTAACTGTGCAGTTGAGATCCTGAATCTCCAGGTTGGTAACTGTGCAGTTGAGATCCTGAATCTCCAGGTTGGTAACTGTGCAGTTGAGATCCTGAATCTCCAGGTTGGTAACTGTGCAGTTGAGATCCTGAATCTCCAGGTTGGTAACTGTGCAGTTGAGATCCTGAATCTCCAGGTTGGTAACTGTGCAGTTGAGATCCTGAATCTCCAGGTTGGTAACTGTGCAGTTGAGATCCTGAATCTCCAGGTTGGTAACTGTGCAGTTGAGATCCTGAATCTCCAGGTTGGTAACTGTGCAGTTGAGATCCTGAATCTCCAGGTTGGTAACTGTGCAGTTGAGATCCTGAATCTCCAGGTTGGTAACTGTGCAGTTGAGATCCTGAATCTCCAGGTTGGTAACTGTGCAGTTGAGATCCTGAATCTCCAGGTTGGTAACTGTGCAGTTGAGATCCTGAATCTCCAGGTTGGTAACTGTGCAGTTGAGATCCTGAATCTCCAGGTTGGTAACTGTGCAGTTGAGATCCTGAATCTCCAGGTTGGTAACTGTGCAGTTGAGATCCTGAATCTCCAGGTTGGTAACTGTGCAGTTGAGATCCTGAATCTCCAGGTTGGTAACTGTGCAGTTGAGATCCTGAATCTCCAGGTTGGTAACTGTGCAGTTGAGATCCTGAATCTCCAGGTTGGTAACTGTGCAGTTGAGATCCTGAATCTCCAGGTTGGTAACTGTGCAGTTGAGATCCTGAATCTCCAGGTTGGTAACTGTGCAGTTGAGATCCTGAATCTCCAGGTTGGTAACTGTGCAGTTGAGATCCTGAATCTCCAGGTTGGTAACTGTGCAGTTGAGATCCTGAATCTCCAGGTTGGTAACTGTGCAGTTGAGATCCTGAATCTCCAGGTTGGTAACTGTGCAGTTGAGATCCTGAATCTCCAGGTTGGTAACTGTGCAGTTGAGATCCTGAATCTCCAGGTTGGTAACTGTGCAGTTGAGATCCTGAATCTCCAGGTTGGTAACTGTGCAGTTGAGATCCTGAATCTCCAGGTTGGTAACTGTGCAGTTGAGATCCTGAATCTCCAGGTTGGTAACTGTGCAGTTGAGATCCTGAATCTCCAGGTTGGTAACTGTGCAGTTGAGATCCTGAATCTCCAGGTTGGTAACTGTGCAGTTGAGATCCCAAATCTGCGTCTGGATGTCTCTTACCTCGTCTCTCTATCTGCCTCTCTCTGTCTCTTTCTCTCTCTCTGTCTCTCTATCTGTCTCTCTCTCTGTGTATCTATCTCTCTGTGTTTCTCTCTGTCTCTCTCTGTCTCTCCGCCTCTGGAGGGACTCGTAATCTCCGAGACACTGAACTGGCGGCAACATCCTGGCCTCTTCTGCCCGTGAAACTCGCGTGGCGAGAAGAGCTCGTCGTCCACGCCACGTGTCGCTCGACTCTTGCCCAACACCCCCCCCCCCCCCGGGCTCCACACCCGAGGCCATCGCTCGCTCGGCCGAATGGCCAACGTCGAAATCGCGCAACTCGAGTCGTAGCCGAGCGAGATGGTGGCGCGGCGAAGGCGATGAAACGTCGAACAATCGAGCATCGCAACGGCCAATCGTGGCGAACGAACGCGTCACATGGCGACGAATGGAAGCTGATCGCCGCTCGGCGGTCGCGTCCGTCTCTACCCTGAGCAACCGAGTTGCGCAACTGCTCGCAACCGGTTGCATAGGACGTCTACACGCGAGCGATTCGGTTGCGTGCAACCGAGTTGCTGAAATGCTCGCAATCGGTTGCAGAGGACGTCCTCTGCAACCGGTTGCAGAGGACGTCTACAAGCAAACGTTTACACGCAACCGAGTTGCACGCAACTGCATTGCACAGGTCTGGGACCCGGCTTAAGCGGGCCAGTTGCGCGCAACCGATTGCTGCCGTGTGTGTTCACTGTGAGCGATGGGTGGGACGCCCATCGCTTAAGCGAAGCAATTCGAGAGGTGGCTCATCGATAATTTCTCGGAGTTGATGAAAACAAGGCAACTCACGGAGCGCCTCGCTCGGTGACCTTGAGGGGCGTCCAAGGTCGTCTCGCTCCAAGAGCGGTCGCCTTGCTGGAGCCTCGGCGTCGGCTCGCGTGTGACGTGGACGCTTCTGTCTCGTGATGTACAAAGTTCACAAAGTGATGTCCTCCTCAACTGAGCGTGCCCCTCCCCCCCCTCCTCCTCCTCCTGACGATGTTCCCGCCGCTGCTGCTGCTGCTGCCCAGTGATTTCACATCGAGGTGGTCGATGAGCCAGACGATTGCGGAGTCAGGAGGAGCGGAGTGGTGCATCATCATCATCGTCGTCGTAATGATCGCTGCTGTGATGACGACGACGATGATGATGATGATGACGATGATGACGATGGTGCATCATCATCATCATCGTCATAATGATCGCTGCTGTGATGACGACGATGATGACGACGATGATGATGACGACGATGATGATGACGACGATGATGATGACGACGATGATGACGATATAGATGATGACGACGATATAGATGATGACGACGATGATGATGATAATGACGACGATGACGATGATGATGATGACGATGATGACGATGATGACGACGATGATGACGACGATGAAGACGATGATTACGAAGTCCATATTACGTGTCCCATGGTTCTGTTCCGGTGACCACAGCCGGAGAGATGATGATGGTGATGATGATGATGGTGATGATGGTGATGATGGTGGTGGTAATGATGGTGATGATGATGGTAGTGGTGATGATGATGGTGATGATGATGATGGTGATGATGGTGATGATGATGGTGGTGATGATGATGGTGGTGATGATGATGGTGGTGATGATGATGGTGATGATGATGGTGATGATGATGGTGATGATGATGGTGGTGGTGATGATGGTGATGATGATGGTAGTGGTGATGATGATGGTGATGATGATGATGGTGATGATGGTGAATGAAGATTGTATCATGATGATGTTGCTGATGATGTTGATGATGAACGGGTTTAGATACAGTGGTGGTGATGATGATGAAGAGGAGGTTGACAATAAACACATGTTGACGGCTTTGATAATGGTGCCATGCTGATGAGTCGTGGTGACGATCGTGATGGTGATGTTGGTGGTGATGTTGGTGGTTCTGACTCGCACCCTCATCGTCAATGTGGAAGGAGGTCGGCTCGCTGCTGGAGCGTCTCACAAACACTCCCGATTCAAGGCCGTGGGCATTCACCAGCGATTGACCTGCGAGATGCACTGGCCTCGGTCACGAGAACGTGGAATTTCCACCAAACTGGGTCGAGGCAGCGGACAGCCGGTGATGGGGGGTGAGCACAGAGGGAGGAAACACGGCTCCACCCCCCCCTCTCTCACGGCTCCCCCCCCCCCCCTCTCACGGCTCCCCCCTCCCTCACGGCTCGCCTCCCTCCATTTCCTCCTCCCCCCTCCCTCCCTCCTTATGAAAGCGAGCACACACCACGTGGTGGTGTCCAGCACGTGCGCGGAATCCCCAGCCCCGCCCCCCCCACCCCGACCCACTCGCCACCAACGCACCACCCCGGTTCGCCTCGCAAGCCAAGCAGGCCCCGGGGGGGGCCGGGGGGGGGCGGGGGGGGCGGGGGGGGCGCCGGGGGGGGCCGGGGGGGCCGGGGGGGGCCGGGGGGGCCAGGGGGGGGGCAATCCGTGGCCTCCACGCGCACGGCAGACCGCGTGGCAGTGCCAATGGAGGCCGCTGCAGGCTCGACCCGCGGTGGATATCAAAAGGTGGGGGCGGCACGCGGATGGATTCTTGAATCCACCCGTGCGGTGCTTCGTCTTCGTCGTCACTGTGTGCGTGCGAGACGCAGATCTCTGCAACTGTATTGGGCAGCGGGGCACCGCGTCTTATAATCCGGTCAATGCGTGATAAATGTGCGCGTGATTTCTTTCGAACACGTAATCTCTCTCGATGTCCTCTGGCTGTGTGTCTGACGCGGCCATTGCGAGCTCTTCACCGGAATGAAACACAAAGGTCCCCCGCTACAGCCCTTTCGCAGACGTGTGGAACACGTGTTGTTCACGAGTGGCACGTGCGACGGAGGGCGGCACGGCGCATGAGGAGTGGAGGGTGGCGTGAGGCGAACAACACCACACCCGGCCGCCTTTTGTCTACCTCGTGTCGATGTTGTATATGTAGTGGTGATACGCGCGGGTAGTAGGGATCGTGGGGTAGCGCGTGGTGATTGGCTGTGTGTTGGTGACGCGCGCTGACGGTGAGGGATCGTAGGTCAGCGCGGGGTCATGGGTTATGTGATGGTGATTGGCTGTGTGTTGGTGACGCGCGCTGACAGTGATGGATCGTGTGGCAGCGCGTGATGATTGGTCAGCTAGGGTGGGTGCTCACATCGCGGTCCGCATAGGCTCCGTCTCCTTGGAGCGGAGGGCTATATAAGGCGGTGCGCGCAGGCGCTCGGGGAGAAGTTGGTGACCAGTGAAGACGGAAGACGGAGGAGGAAGAGATAGGGCCCTGAGACACCTAGTCCCGCTGTCCTTGTAAGGACCGGGGCCCTGTGTGGCTCAGAGGCGGGACCTTGGGACCTGGGGGCCGGACGTCCGTGTGAGGACCGGGCCGCGGGACCCAGTGGTCGTGATCCGTACCAAAGCTGGGGTGGGTCTAGAGGTTCCCCCGGATGCTACGGGGCTGGAATGCCCGTGTGTGTGTAGCCGGGTGGAACGGGTAGCGTGAGCTGTAGTAACCACCCGTGTCAGGTGGAACGTGTAGCGTGAGCTGTAGTGACAACACGTGTTATTGTGACAACCCAAGTGTGAATAAAGTGTGCTACCCGTCAAGTGGTCTCCCGCCGTAGTTTACTATACTACAACTGGCGTCAGGAGTGAAACAGTCATCCTGCCATGGATACCAGGAAGACTCATCGGACTCACGAGTGTGACCGGGAGGAAAACCACGACGACTCGGGCCAGCAGGCATCAGGGGGAGAAGAGGAAGAGACGCCGGTGCCACAAGACCCTTCATGGGCGCCCAACGAGCGGCTGGGGGCTGACGCCGGACTCCGCGACGCGCACTCCCGCCTGGCGGAGCTACTACTCGCCGCGGCGTCCATCCTAGCGGAGATCACCACGTCTGGAGGAGCGAGAACGTCGACGGACATTGAAAGGGCTCGCGTTGCTGATTCCCGCCAAAATGACTTTGAAATTCCCGCCATTTCTGCTGAGCGGCCATCTTTTGGCGGGAACTGCGAGCAACACGTGGCGGGAGTCCACCAATCCCTGCCGCTTACGTCATCAATGCGCGCTACGGGCCGCCATCAGCCACCCGCCATAAGGGCCGCCATTTTGCAGCTCGACGGTGCGGCGCGGGAGAGTCAGGAGCCAGAGGACGACATCATTTTCCAGCAGCGTCTTCCCGCGTTGACAGCCTTCAAGGCGGACGGCGGGGACTGGGGCGCATTCCAAAGAAGATTTCGCGCCCATCAAGAGATGTCGGCCTGGTCCGACGCTACGGCGCTGCGGGCACTGCCTGCCATGTTGGACGACGACGCGCTTGCGACCTTCAGGTCCGCATCGAGATCGGCCCGCTCCACGCTCAAGGCTGCGCTGGGCCTCATGGCCAAAGTTTACGGACCACCTTCGGCCTGCCGCCACCAATTTTACGACCGACGGAAGGCGGACACGGAGACCGCGCTCGCCTACCGCACGGCGTTGTTGGCTCTCGCCGACGCCGTGTTCCCTCGTATGGACGAGGAGGGGCAGGACACTATGGTTTTGGAACAACTGCTCAAGTTGGCACAGGACCTGGGGGTCCCCATCAACACAGCCGACGAAGTGGATATATGTTCGTTGCGTGTTGCAACGAGTATTCAGGCGCACGAGGTCCTGCAGCGGAAACAGGTGGTCGTCTGCACTGCTGCCGGGGTCTCAGCTCCGGGCCCAGTGGTCACCTAGCCCCAGGTCGTTCGCCCACGGGAGGAGGCGTTCGCGGCTGCACGACCGGGGGATTGGAGGTCGGGGGGTCGGTCGCCTCTGCGATCGACCCGCAAGCTGGAGCAACCGAGACCTCCGACGTCCCTCATCACGTGCTACAACTGCGGCCTTCGGGGCCACGTGGCGTCCGGGTGCCGCGCTCCACGTCAGCGCGCCACGGGACCTCGGCTGGACGATGACCACGGCCCCAAGTCGTCCCAACTACCCCCGGCAAGTCACGGCACCTCACATGCTCGGCCTACATACACGACACACATGGGCCGTCGCTTTGCGGCGGAGGATGTGCGATTGGGGGTCGGGGAATCGGTTCGGAGAGGGGGGTTCGTACGGGGCCAGGGGGACATTGAATGGTCCGAGTTGGGCCACAGAATTGTGGCCGCGGCGGCCGGTTCGTCGGTCGTTACGGGATTCATAGACGGGGTCGAGGTCAGGGTGTTGGTGGACACGGGAGCGTCGGCCACTATAATTTCAGACCTCATTTATAACATTCTCCCCGTCCAATGTCGACCTCTGCTTCCGGTGGACGTGCCATTTTACGCGGCAAATGGGGGCTCATTGGGTATTATCGGTCAGATTCGGGCCGCTATTTGCATAGGGGATATTAAATTGGCGGGACCTATTTTCGTCTCCTCTTCCCTAGCGGTTCCTTGTCTGTTGGGCACAGATTTTTTGGCTAAGATGCCCATTAAAATTCTCGTGGATCAACGTTGTATTGAGCTGACATCGGGTCGCCGTATTTCTTTTTTGTCTAACCCTACTGAAATACGGACGGCGTGCGCGACGATCCAAGCACTAGCGACACAGACGGTGCACGTGCCCCCGGGTTCGCAGATGTTGATACCCCTCCGGTTGCGGAAGCCATTGGGTGGGGAGACTGCGGGACAAGGCGTGCTTTTGGGTCATTCGAATAGAGCTGTCAGGGGTCTGGATTTGGCGGTGGCTCAAACGTTGGTTCGGGCTGACGGGGACCCGTTCGTTATGGTGTTAAACGCTGGTTCAAGGCCGGCCATTATTCCGCAGGGCACCGTGCTTGCTCACGCGGCACGGGTCCCTGCGGAAGAGCGCCTTGTTGCACATGTTGATCCCGTCCCGGCGCAGAAAATTACATCGGGTGATGACCTTGAATGGGTCGATTCGCTGTGTGCGGACTCAAGTGATTTGTCAAGGGTCCAATTGGGTGTGCTGCGCGCTCTGCTGATCGAATTTTCCGATGTGTTCAGCACGCACAAATATGATATTGGGTGCACGGACCTGTTACGCCACCACATTGAAACAGGCGATGCAGCACCAGTCCGGCAGAATCCCTTCCGGCTGAGTCCTGCCGAGAAGGAACACGTTCAATCGGCCGTCAATGACATGCTGACGGCCGACATCATTTCGCCCTCATCCAGTCCGTGGGGAGCACCTATCGTTCTGGTTAAAAAGCAAGACGGCTCCTTGCGATTTTGTGTGGATTTCCGTCGCCTGAATAAAATCTCCGTGGCCGACGCGTATCCGCTCCCCAGGATGGACGAGTCCCTGGACGCATTGTCCGGGGCGCGGTATTTTTCTACACTTGACTTGAGTCTAAACCTAAGACAGCATTCCGGACCCCAGGGGGCCTGTTCCAGTTTAATCGGTTGCCCATGGGACTCCACTCCGCTCCCGCGACGTTTCAGCGCCTTATGGAATTGGTTTTGTCGGGTTTGCAATGGGATACTTGCTTAATTTATCTTGACGATGTCATTGTTTTCAGTAAAACCTTTGAGGAACACCTCCAGCGATTAAGAGGGGTGTTCTTGCGGATGCGTTCGGCTAAGTTAAAGTTTAAACCGGCAAAATGCCACCTTCTGCGGAAATCCGTAAGGTACTTGGGCCACATTGTCGATTCTTCGGGGATCTCTACCGATCCCGCAAAGACAAACTGTGTCAGTTCATGGCCAACGCCCACGTCGGTTTCTGAGGTCCGCAGCTTCATTGGTTTTGCGTCATACTACCGCCGATTCGTGGAGCATTTCGCCACCATTGCCAAACCCTTGCACGCTCTAACAGCCAAAGGAGTCAGGTTTCGATGGGGGCCAGAGGAGGAGGCCGCGTTCTGCTCCCTTCGGAACGCCTTGGTGGGTGCCCCGCCCTTATGTTACCCTGACTTTACGAGTCCCTTCTTGCTGGATACTGATGCTAGTAACACGGGCATTGGGGGGGTGCTCTCACAGGTCGTTGGGGGAGTTGAACGGGTGGTCGCCTATGGTAGCAGGGTTTTGTCGCCTGCGGAATAGCGCTACTGCGTCACCCGTCGCGAGTTGCTGGCTATTGTTTTTTTTGTGCAGCAATTTCGACCTTATTTCTATGGCCGTCATTTTACGGTCCGGACGGACCACGCGGCGCTTCAGTATTCATTGAGGGTCGCCCAGCCCTCGGGCCAATTGTCACGGTGGTTGGAAGTCCTCCAGGACTATCAATTTACGACCACTTACCGTAAGGGGTTGCGCCACACCAACGCGAATGCCCTGTCGCGGTTGTCGCCTAGTCCTGAATGTGCGTGCTTGATGGGGTCGGCGCACTGTAAACCGCCAGGTGCTGTGCCCGAGAGTGAGTTGGTCGCGGCCACGAATGCGCCGATGGTTGACGTTCCCGCTACCCCTGCGGGCGGGGACTCGCTACTCTCACTGTCTCTCGTTGAGTGGGGCCGACTTCAGATGGCTGATAGCTCCCTGCTCGCGTTGCGTCGTAGGGCGGGGGGTCCCGAGGAGGGTCGAACACGGGCTGGCTCCTGGCTGCTCAAGCAGGGCCTGCTAATGAGGTGGGACAATATGTCCCGGCGGCACGCACTCGTCGTGCCTTCCGCTATGCGGGGCAAAGTTGTTTTGGCTGCACACGAACGCCTCTTTCATCTGGGGGTAAACAAAACGCTTGCTCTGCTCCAGCGGGACTATTATTGGCCGGGGATGGGGAGTGATGTGGTCAATATACTGAAGGGGTGTGTGGATTGCGCCAAACGGAAACCACCGCCCGTTGCGCCAAATCCACCGCTGCAGTCTATTCAGGTCTCGCGCACCAACGAGCTCGTTGCGCTGGATATTTTGGGGCCTTTTCCTGTCACGCCTAGGGGTAACAAGTACCTGTTGGTTGGTGTGGAATACTTTACCCGATGGCCTATGGCGTGGCCACTCGCCAACCAGTCAGCGGCGGCCGTGGCGGACGCTTTTGTCCAAGGCTACGTCTTGGACAAGGGGGCTCCCGAACGCTTGCTGACCGACCAGGGAAAGAATTTTTCGAGTAAATTGCTGCAGGAGGTGTGCGACCTTTTGGGTACTAAAAAGGTGCGTACCTCCCCGTACCACCCACAGACTGACGGGATGGTGGAGCGACTCCACAGGACTTTAACCTCCATGTTGTGCCAGCAGGTGTGCGAGGCACAGGTTGACTGGGACTTGCAGGTCCCGGGGGTCCTCGCCGCGTATAGAATGCCCCCCCACGCAGCTACGGGGTTTTCCCCATTTTATCTGATGTATGGTCGGGAGGCCGATCCGCCCATGGAGACTCAGCTGGGACTTTCCGTGACACGGCCTAATTCCAAATTGGACGACCATATTAAATTTAACATAGCTAAACTCGCCGAGGCACGGGAGGCCGCATGGCTTAATTCGAGATCTCGGCAAGTCGCCAACGAGCGCTTGCGTGCACGGAAGGTGTCCGTGCACGATTGGAAACCGGGCGATAGGACCTGGCTGCACTGCCCTCATGCACCTTTGGCTACGTCACCTAAATTGTTGAGGCCATGGCGGGGACCCGTGGAGGTCGTGCGGGTTGCACGCCCCCAGTGTGTTCAGATAAAATGGGGAAAGCGCCGGTGGTACGTTCACCCCTCCCGGCTAAAACCGTTCTCGCCACCATATGGCCTTCCTTTGTGTCGTGATGACCGAGCAGGTGATGTGACCGACGACCCGGGGAGGGAGATTTCTTCGCCTGATCCTCACATGTTTTCGCCTGATCCGCTCCCAGGTGTCCGGGAACTGACGGCTGCCGACCACCGGCGACCAGATCCCCGGGGCACGGCCGGTTCTTCCAGGCCCGAACCGTGCCTTCCTGGGCTGCCGGTGCCACCGGACGGTCGACAGCGTCTCGTCCCGTACGACGGACCGGCCAGGCGGACTCGCGCTTGGTCGCGCAACTTTTCCTGACCGAATAAATGGGGTGGGGATGCGGGCCGACGTGGCCGGAGCGTCTCGTCACTACGTTCCCCGTCCGCTCGACCGCTTTATCACCCGTTCAAGGAGCGTGCGGAAGGGGGATCGGTAGTCAAGGAGACACTGGACACGTTTTTTTTTCTCGGAATAACTTTATTGTGTTGCTCGTTGGTTTGTACATCGGTTGTTGTTGTGTTGTTGTGTTGCGTTGTTGTTGTGTTACGGGGCACACTTCGGGAGTGGGGTTTTTTTTTTTGTTGGTTTGTTGTTGTTGGCAGCCGGGCCGGCTGCGAGCTATGTGGGGGGGGGGTGATGTAGTGGTGATACGCGCGGGTAGTAGGGATCGTGGGGTAGCGCGTGGTGATTGGCTGTGTGTTGGTGACGCGCGCTGACGGTGAGGGATCGTAGGTCAGCGCGGGGTCATGGGTTATGTGATGGTGATTGGCTGTGTGTTGGTGACGCGCGCTGACAGTGATGGATCGTGTGGCAGCGCGTGATGATTGGTCAGCTAGGGTGGGTGCTCACATCGCGGTCCGCATAGGCTCCGTCTCCTTGGAGCGGAGGGCTATATAAGGCGGTGCGCGCAGGCGCTCGGGGAGAAGTTGGTGACCAGTGAAGACGGAAGACGGAGGAGGAAGAGATAGGGCCCTGAGACACCTAGTCCCGCTGTCCTTGTAAGGACCGGGGCCCTGTGTGGCTCAGAGGCGGGACCTTGGGACCTGGGGGCCGGACGTCCGTGTGAGGACCGGGCCGTGGGACCCAGTGGTCGTGATCCGTACCCAAGCTGGGGTGGGTCTAGAGGTTCCCCCGGATGCTACGGGGCTGGAATGCCCGTGTGTGTGTAGCCGGGTGGAACGGGTAGCGTGAGCTGTAGTAACCACCCGTGTCAGGTGGAACGTGTAGCGTGAGCTGTAGATACCACACGTGTCAGGTGGAACGTGTAGCGTGAGCTGTAGTTACCACCCGTGTCAGGTGGAACGTGTAGCGTGAGCAGTAGTTACCACCCGTGTCAGCTGGAACGTGTAGCGTGAGCTGTAGTGACAACACGTGTTATTGTGACAACCCAAGTGTGAATAAAGTGCGCTACCCGTCAAGTGATCTCCCGCCGTAGTTTACTATACTACATATACACACCGCACCAGCTACAGGACGATACTCACAGAGACCCACATACACACACAGAGACCCATAGACTCACACAGAGACCCACAGACTCACGCAAAGACCCATAGACTCACACAGAGACCCACAGACTCGCACAGAGACCCACATACTCACGCAAAGACCCATAGACTCACACAGAGACCCACAGACTCACGCAAAGACCCATAGACTCACACAGAGACCCATAGACTCACACAGAGACCCACAGACTCACGCAAAGACCCACAGACTCGCACAGAGATCCATAGACTCACACAGAGACCCATAGACTCACAGAGACCCATAGACTCACACAGAGACCCATAGACTCACACAGAGACCCATAGACTTACACAGAGACCCATAGACTATCACAAAGACCCATAGACTCACACAGAGACCCACAGACTCGCACAGAGATCCATAGACTCACACAAAGACCCATAGACTCACACAGAGGCCCATAGACTCACACAGAGAGCCATAGACTCACACAGAGGCCCATAGACTCACACAGAGACCCATAGACTCACAGAGAGGCCCATAGACTCGCACAGAGGCCCATAGACTCACACAGAAACCCATAGACTCACACAGAGACCCATAGACTCACACAGAGACCCATTAACTCGTACAGAGATCCATAGACTCACACAGAGACCCATAGGCTCACACAGAGACCCATAGACTCACACAGAGACCCATAGACTCACACAGAGATCCATAGACTCACACAGAGATCCATAGACTCACACAGAGACCCATAGACTCACACAGAGACCCATAGACTCACACAGAGATCCATAGACTCGCAAATAGACCCATAGACTCACACAGAGATGTATATGGAGGAGGCGTCATCATCACAGCGGCGATGATTCGCCTTTCCGCTACTCCTGACACATTCATCTGGCTCATTAACCACCTAGATTTAAACTTATCGCTGGCGAGATGTTAACTACCTCGCTTGGTATGCAGGAGGTCGTGGGTTCGATTCCGACCCTGACGCCTGTTGATGTATATTTGGAGTTTGCATTTCTCTACCCCCGTGGTCGCGTGGATTTTTCTCCGGGTCCTCCGGTTTTTCCCTCCACACTCAGAAACAACGTCACGCGTGTTACGAGTATTTCGATGCTCTTATTAATTTCCGCGTGACGATAACCCCACTGCGTTGAGCTTCCATTCGTGACCTGCCAGGTCGCATCGTGCATCTCGGTGGGCCTTTACCTGGCAAAATGAAAACGAGTCTCGTTTCTAGATCTAATTTAAGAAGACGATGCAGCCAGCCCACCGCCACAGTAATGAATTGCAGCTGAGACATCAGCATTGAGCATAAGTGAAACCAAGTCTTTAATTGTTTATATATTTTAAAAAAACGTTTGCCGCAACAGTCCATCGCTGACTATGCGTGGTGGTGAATGAATGAAATTAATTAATAAAACACACACACAGCCCGCTTATAAACACACAAGTGCGCACACACACGCGCGCACACACGCACGCACATACAAAGACAAAAATCCCCTGTATAGCCTTAACAGACTGTAGGGGCAAGTGCTGTTAGCGAGCACCTATGAAGGCACATACACACGTGTGCACGCGCGCACACACACAGCCCGCTTATAAACGCACACGCGCGCACACACGCACACACACGAACGCACGCGCAAACACACACACATGCGCACACACGCGCACACACGCAAACATAAATACTACATTTACACATTGTGCTTGCACCACCGGTGGTGAGGTATTGGGTGCTTGCGTGGCTGGCACTGCCCAGCGGTTGATGCGGCACGGCCAGGAGTTGAACTCGCGACCTTTTCCCATCGTGAGCCCGCTCGCTCCACCGCTGAGCCGCTGAGCTGCTGAGCAGCTGAGCCGCTGCACCGGCGCTAATTCACGACTTCTTTGTTGACGTTATTGGGCTTCGTTTCACTGGGCGCTGTCGACTAACGGGTAACGGCTAGTCTCCTCTGGCGACGCTAAACTACGACCGGGAGCTTTTACACCATTGGAACCTCATTTGCCAGTAAAAATATGATAATTGGTTTTTTACCCTTCTATCTGGCAACAAAACTGACACCTTTTTTTACAAGGAGTCATGTTTGCATTGACCACAATACCTGCAGTCATAATGCAAACAAAAAACACAACTCTGATAATGTGCACTGTCCTTGAAGTTGATTGGTCCACACCCGAGACAGCTTTGTCTTTGAGTTGTGCGCCTTTTGGCGTCATCTGGTCCAACCCATGTGAGACTAGGCTCTAAAGAAAGCTGTCTCGGGTGTGGACCAATCAACTTCAAGGACAGTGCACATTATCAGAGTTAAGTTTTTTGTTTGCATCATGACGGCAGGTATTGTGGTCTATGTAAACATGACTCCTTGTAAAAAAGGTGTCAGTTTTGTTGCCAGATAGAAGGGTAAAAAACCAATTATCATATTTTTACTGGCAAATGAGGTTCCAATGGTGTAAATGCTTACCCCGAGCTCTCATACTCTGATGGTGCATTGTCTTTGAGTTGTGCGCCTTTTGGCGTCATCTGGTCCAACCCATATGAGACTAGGCTCTAAGGAAATCTGTCTCGGGTGTGGACCAATCAACTTCAAGGACAGTGCATACATTATCAGAGTTATGTTTTTTGTTTGCATTATGACTGCAGGTATTGTGGTCTATGTAAACATGACTCCTTGTAAAAAAAGGTGTCAGTTTTGTTGCCAGATAGAAGGGCAAAAAAACAATTATTATACGAACGGGAGCTTTACGTTCCGTTGCTCGCGCGAGGTTTTATCCCGCGGGGGCAGCGAAAATGTTTACATCGGTGCAGACGATGAAAACGAGCGGAGTTGAATCGCGGCGTGACGTTAGACATCGCGCCCAATGGACGACAAGGTCGCCACGCGGAGTGGACGTGGAGCGGAGCAGACACGGAGTGGACAGGGAGTGGACAGGGAGTGGACAGGGGGTGGACAGGGGGTGGACAGGAGGTGGACACGGAGTGGACAGGGGGTGGACACAGAGTGGACAGGGGGTGGACAAGGTGCCGTGTCTACACCGCGGCGACCGCCGCATTCGCGGCAGAAAGCGCAACAAGTCCTAAACTTCGCAACGAAAACAACAACATAAATAAGGTTTAAAAAATAAAAAGAAATCCCGCGCGATTAAATTAATTAACCTAAACGACCCAAGGTTCGGAGTTAGATAACGGGAGCTGGACGGCGACGGCGATTGAGGACGAACTCGCCGAGAGCAGCACGACTAGCGGAGCCGCCGACACGTCCCCATCGCCCCCTCCCCTCTGCCAGGCGCCAAACGAGCGTGGAGCGCGTTGTTGGCGCCTGCACGACGGCCCCCCGCCAACCCCTGCCTCCCGGCCAGCTTCCCGGGGCAGCGGCCGCCGCCAACAGCCGGGCGATCGGGCAAATCGCCAATCTCGGAAATGGAGCACGACTTGAATCGTCGGCCCCAAAACCACCGCTTTGTGTCCACGTCCGAGCGAGGAGTTGTGGTCACCAGGCCCCCCCCCCGCCCCCACCCTAGGTGGCCCCCTCAAAAATCAATCACAAAAAGAGGGACAGCCGATTACAGATTTTCTAATCGATCACCCGACCTGCGTCGACTCATCGGCCCGGTGAGGCCGTGGATGTGGGTGGACAACCACTGGACCCGCTCGCCCACCCACTCACCCACTCACCCATCCTACCCTCTCACCCATCCCACCCACTCACCCATCCCACCCACCCACCCCACAACCACCACCCCCACCACCACCACCTTATCATCGAGATCTACTCGGCCATCTTGACCCAGTCCCAGCTCTTCTTGCGAGCTCGCTGCATCTCCAGCTCCTCCTTGAGGTTCCGCTTGAAGAATCCCAGCTTTGAGGAGACACGGGGAGTGGGGGCGGAGGGGTGGAGGGGTGGGGGCGGCCGGGGTGAGAGGTCACAGTGTCAGTCAGATCGGGATTCGCCAGGTTTACGCGACCGGGGCTCAACTCCTCGCTTGACGTTTTTGTGTAAACGCACGACGTCGGATTTTGACGGTGCAGAGTTTCCCGCGCGCCGCTACCAGGGACGGTTCCCTTCGGGAGAGAAGGTTCCAGACGGTGAGAGTTGACGGGGCAGAGGAAGATGGGGCGACATCGAGAAGACGCGGCGAGAGGTTGCCACCCAGGTCATGATGACGATGACGACGACGATGATAACAATGACGACGATGATAACGACGACGATAACAACGACGAAGGCGACGATAACGATGACGACGACGATGTCAACTTGTAACACCGCGCTGCAACCGCACGGCATCTGCTCGTCGCTCTCGTAGAGAGAGAGAGAGAGTGGACGACTCAGAAAGAGAGAGGACGACTCAGAGACGCCAGGAAGAGGAACCGCAGATGAGGAGCGGGAAGGCAGCAGCAGCAGCCACGCTGTGAAAATCGGCCACCAGATAACCACCCCCAAGCTCTGCGGTCCTCTACGTGTGAAGGTGATATCGGCCCAATTAATGAGCCGTTTGTAAGCGTGGGAGGCAGCCGGCTCACCCGGAGGAAAGCCCACGCGTGCGAGGGGGCAACGCTGTATGCGGCGCACGAGAGTGCCGCGGCGACCGTCGAGAGAGGCAGAGGAGCCCGGGGAGCGTCGCTGGGTGGCTCCAGACCGGGCGCCGGACGAATGCGATGTCACGAGGTCGCACGCACCGCACACGCAAAGTGCCGGGCCACAAATCGACCACAACGACACCCTCGCTACCGACCTCGTCGAGGAGCCATAAAACCATCGTCACGTCGACTCCGCTCATCCTCGCGGCGGCGGCGGCTTTTGGCTGCGAGACGTCGAGCAAAGACGGTGGTCTCCGGCATCGCAGATTGCGCTTCTGCGGCCGTCTGGAACGCGCTCTTCCTTCCGATATTCGGAAAGCCGCAGGGAGCTGTGCATTTTAAAATCATCATCTAGATCGACAAACTCATTGCTTTACAAATGCTTGTTGTTGTTGTTGTCGTGTTTAGTTTGTTGTCCTTCCCCCCCGCACCTCCGATTAGCGCGGTTGGCTGCGTACGGCGCGAAAGAAATAAAAAATCCGTACGCACGCTCGGATGGAGGAGGAATAATAATAAGAAGAAGAAGATTATAAAGAATCTCAAGTTTCTCTGAAGACGGTTTGCCGCACACCGACCTTCCAGAGCAGCACGATGAGGAGGATGAGGATGAGGAGGCCGATGATGAGACTGATGGCGATGATCCAGACGGCGATGAAGCCGCGGGGTCTGAGGTCGTGAAGAGCTTCGAACACCACCTGCTCACCCACACGGGCACAGAGACAATTGTCCCCCGCGTAGTCTCGCGGCCTGTCGGGGCAAGTGCCGTCTTGGCGGGTGGCGCGGCACACGACGGGCGGGGTGCCGATGTGTGCACGCTGTAGCGGGTACTCGTTTAAGTCTGAGCCGACCTAGGGGAGGCCCAGGAGCGCGTGCCGTTGGTGGCGTGCGAGGACATTTGCTCACGCGTGCAAAACTGACGGCGGCTCAGCGGTGGAGCGAGCGGCTCGCGATCGGAAGGTCGGTGAGTTCGTGGCGGTGATGGCGGCGATGGTGGTGATGATGGTGTTGATGCTGGGGATGGCGGTGATGGTGGTGATGATGGTGTTGATGGTGGTGATGGCTGTGATAGTGGTGATGGCATTGATAGTGGTGATAGCGTCGATGGCAGTGATGGTGACGATAGCGGTGATGGCGGTGATGGTGGTGATGGCGGTGATAGCGTCGATGGCAGTGATGGTGACGATAGCGGTGATGGCGGTGATGGTGGTGATGGCGGTGATAGCGTCGATGGTGGTGATGGTGATGATAGCGGTGGTGGTGACGATGGCGATGGTGGTGTTGATGGTGGTGATGGTGTTGATGGTGGTGGTGGTGTCTCACCGCGATGGTCCCCGGCGCGCCGGTGGAGAGCTCCACCACTCGGTCCGAGTGCGGCACCCGGAGTTCGGCACGCGCCGAGAACTGGATCACCGAGGAGCTCTCCTGCACAAGCACAGGCACAGGCGCCCCGGGTAGGCCACGCATGCTGCTGGGGCAAGGGCAGCTCGCGAGCCGCGGCGCAGCCAGAACCACGCCCGCCTTTGTCTCCCCCATTGCCGACGTTGAACTTACAAGGCGGGCCAGGTACTCGGGGGGCAGGTGGGGGGAAAGGGGGGGCCAGGTGGGGGACTGGGCGTGGGGGGGGGGGGGTACGTCGGGGGAGGTGGTCCGGGTGGGGGGGACGTGGCAGGGGGGGTCCGGGTGGGGGGGAGGGGGGATGTGGGGGGGGGGGCAGGTGGGGGCGAGGGGGGGCTACCTGCTGCAAGATGTCGGTGTTGAGCAGCGCCTTGACGCTGACGCTGGGCGTCTCCCCCGGGGCGAAGGGTCCCAGCTCGCAGCGCACCGACACGCAGCCCTCCGGCCACGACGCACAGTCCTACCCACAATGCAGCGCCGTTTACCCACAATCCCCCGTACGCGGCCGCGGGCAGCCACCGGCGATGACGTTGTGCCAGGCTAGGTGCACTTTGCGCGTGCGTGTACCGGCCTTAACAGGCTGCAGGTACAAGTGCTGTTAGCGAGCACCTACGAAGGCCTGGCACGGCACACGAGGGGGTGGGCGATGCTTGCACGCCGCATCAGGTACTGTTCTCATTTATGGGTGATTTTGGCCGTGAGCGGGAATCAAGCTCGGGTCGCCAGGTTCGTAGCGCAGCGCGCTAACCGCTACACTACCGCTCCCCACACACGTACACACACACACACCGACACACACACACCGACACACACACACCGACACACACACACCGACACACACACACCGACACACACACGGACACACACACCGACACACACACACCGACACACACACACCGACACACACACACGGACACACACACACCGACACACACCGACACACACACACACATTGACACACACACATTGACACACACACCGACACACACACGGAAACACACACACACACGGAAACACACACACACACCGACACACACACACCGACACACACACACACATTGACACGCACACATTGACACACACACCGACACACACACACGGAAACACACACACACACACCGACACACACACACCGACACACACACACCGACACACACACACCGACACACACACACACCGACACACAGACGCCCACTCACCAGCACTGTGCGGCCACTCTTGCTGAAGAAGCTGAACAGCTGGTAGACGCTCTCGCCGCTGTGCTCGGGCGTCACGCACACGGCCCCCAGCGCCGGGGCGGAGCACGACCCCCCCCCACCCCCCGGGGACACCTGCACAGCCCGGGGGGCACGGGGCGGCGGCGGGGATCGTGAGCGCCGCAGAGTCTCCGTGGAGACAACGACGATGCAGACGACGATGATGATTGTGGTGACGCTGCTGATAATGCCGATGATGATAACGCTGATGATGATGATAACGCTGATGATGATGATGATAACGCTGATGATGATGATAACGCTGATGATGATGATAACGCTGATGATGATGATAACGCTGATGATGATAACGCTGATGATGATAACGCTGATGATGATGATAACGCTGATGATGATGATAACGCTGATGCCGATGATGATAACGCTGATGCCGATGATGATAACGCTGATGATGATGATAACGCCGCTGCTGCTGATGATGACGCTGATGATGATGATGATAACGATGATGATGATGCCGCTGCTGATGACGATGATGCCGCTGCTGCTGATGATGCCGCTGCTGCTGATGATGCCGCTGCTGATGATGATGATGCCGCTGCTGCTGCTGATGATGATGATGATAACGCTGATGATGATAACGCTGATGATGATAATAACGCTGATGATGATGATAACACTTATGATGATGATAACGCTGATGAGGATTGTGATGATAGAATAATGATGATGATAACGCTGATGATGGTAACGCTGATGATGATGATGCCGCTGCTGCTGCTGCTGATGATGATGCCGCTGCTGCTGATGATGATGCCGCTGCTGCCGCTGCTGCTGCTGCTGTGCTCACCTGCACCTCGTGCAGCTGCAGGGCGTGCGGCCCCTCGGGGTGCAGGCGAGACGGGATGAGCACCTCGAGAAAGGCCCCAGGGGCCCGACTGGGGCCCAGGTTCAATGCCTGCGAGGGCCCAGACACGGGGGACACCACGGGGGGGGGGGGGGGAAGTCACGGGGGGGGGGGGTCACGGGGGGGGTCACGGGAGGGGTCACGGGGGGTCACGGGGGGTCACGGCGGGGGACACCATCGCGTGGACTCCGCTAATCCTCCCTGCGGCCATCGAAGGTGCTCACCGCATCGTCACCGCGGGCACTTCCAGAGGCGCTCCCGCGGTCGTCTGGACCGAGTGGGTGCGGACGGGTTGCCGGCCCGAGTGGGTTGCTGAGAGCTGGGCCACAAATCGAGCACAACACCTCGCTGCCGATCTCGTCGAGGAGTCATCAACCATCGTCACGCAAAGTCCGCTCATCTTCGCCGCAGCGGCAGCGGCTTTTGGTGAACCGTCGAGCAAAGATAACGGACACCGGCGCGTTCAGACGCACTTCTGCGGCCGTCTGGAACGCTCTTCCCTTCCGATATGAGGAAGCCGCTGGGAGCTGCGTGCACTTTTAAATCATCGTCTAGATTGAGAAACTCACTCCTTTTGTGTTTAGGTTGTTGTCCTTACCCCGCACCTCCGATGAGCAGGGTTGGCTACGTACGGTGCGAAAGAAGTTCAACGCACGTACACACATGGGGGACGTAGATACAGAGACATGGAGATGTTGGGACATGGGGACACGGGGGAGACGAGGTCAAAGGGACACCAGGACACGGGGTCATTGGGACATTGATACACAGAGACAGAGCGACAGGGAGACACGGGGACATGGGGTCTTGAGTTGAAAGACATGGGGACATGGGGACGTAGAGACACGGGGACACGGGGACACGGGGGCCATGGGGACGTAGAGACATGGAGACACGGGGGACACGGGGGACATGGGGACGTAGAGACACGGGGACACGGGGGACATGGGGACGTAGAGACATGGAGACACGGGGACACAGGGGACATGGGGACGTAGAGACACGGGGACACGGGGACATGGGGACGTAGAGACACGGGGACACGGGGACACGGGGGACATGGGGACGTCGAGACATGGAGACACGGGGACACGGGGGACATGGGGATGTAGAGACACGGGGACACGGGGACACGGGGACATGGGGACATGGGGACATGGGGACATGGGTACAACACGGGAACACGGGTGCCCACAGCCAGACAATCCCACCTCCCTAAAGCAGGTGAGCGGCTCACCCAGGTGAGTTACAAGAGCTCACCAGGTGAGGGTGAGTCGGCTCACCCAGGTGAGTTACGAGACCTCACCAGGTGAGGGTGAGTCGACTCACCCAGGTGAGGTACAAGAGGTGAGCTCACCAGGTGAGGGTGAGTCGGCTCACCTGGAAGGTGAAGTTGAGCCACTGGAAGTGGCACGGCTGGCCGGGCAGAGCGACGGCCTCGCGGTCCGACGCGTCGCCCCCGTACAGGATCGACGTCTGGGACACCGAGCTGCACTCACGCACAACATCATCATCATCACCAGCAGAAGTATCATCATCAGCAGCATCAGCATCATCAGCATCATCAGTATCATCATCATCACCAGCAGAAGTATCATCAACAGCAGCATCAGCATCATCAGCATCATCAGTATCATCATCATCACCAGCAGAAGTATCATCAACAGCACCATCAGCATCATCAGTATCATCAGTATCATCATCATCACCAGCAGAAGTATCATCAACAGCAGCATCAGCATCATCAGCATCATCAGTATCATCATCATCACCAGCAGAAGTATCATCAACAGCAGCATCAGCATCATCAGTATCATCAGTATCATCATCATCACCAGCAGAAGTATCATTATCAGCAGCATCAGCATCATCAGCATCATCAGTATCATCATCATCACCAGCAGAAGTATCATCAACAGCAGCATCAGCAGCATCAACATCATCAGTATCATCATCATCACCAGCAGAAGCATCAGCATCATCAGCAGCATCACCAACAGAAGCATCATCAGCAGCAGCACCATCAGCATCATCATCAGCAGCACTATCATCAGCATCATCATCACCAGCAGCAACATCAGCATCATCATCAGCATCATCACCAGCAGCAGCACCAGCAGCATCATCATCAGCAGCAGAATGTAGTGAGAGATCTTCCGCGGATGTCTACAGACACGCGGTGTGTGGTGAGGGAGCTTCCGCGGATGTCTACAGACACGCGGTGTGTGGTGAGGGAGCTTCCGCGGATGTCTACAGACACGCGGTGTGTGGTGAGGGAGCTTCCGCGGATGTCTACCGACCCGTGCAGGGTGGTGTCCACCTCGTAGCGGAGGGGGATGGACAGCAGCTCGTGGTTGTCGCCCAGGGTCTCGTTGTGCTCCATGTTCTGACTGAGAAGAGGAGAGAAGAAACTCCTCATAGCAGGCTCATAGCAGGCTCATAGCAGGCTCATAGCAGGCTCATAGCAGGCTCATAGCAGGCTCATAGCAGGCTCATAGCAGGCTCATAGCAGGCTCGCAGCAGCCCACACGTACACACAGCTGGATAGATGACGCACACACGGAAGATGAGCGCCAGGCGGGTGATCACGAGGGGCGGTGGGCACACCGCGTGGGTAGCTGGGGCGGTGGGCACACCGCGTGGGTAGCTGGGGCGGTGGGCATACCGCGTGGGTAGCTGGGGCGGTGGGCACACCGCGTGGGTAGCTGGGGCGGTGGGCACACCGCGTGGGTAGCTGGGGTGGTGGGCACACCGCGTGGGTAGCTGGGGTGGTGGGCACACCGCGTGGGTAGCTGGGGCGGTGGGCACACCGCGTGGGTAGCTGGGGTGGTGGGCACACCGCGTGGGTAGCTGGGGTGGTGGGCACACCGCGTGGGTAGCTGGGGCGGTGGGCACACCGCGTGGGTAGCTGGGGCGGTGGGCACACCGCGTGGGTAGCTGGGGCGGTGGGCACACCGCGTGGGTAGCTGGGGTGGTGGGCACACCGCGTGGGTAGCTGGGGCGGTGGGCACACCGCGTGGGTAGCTGGGGCGGTGGGCACACCGCGTGGGTAGCTGGGGCGGTGGGCACACCGCGTGGGTAGCTGGGGTGGTGGGCACACCGCGTGGGTAGCTGGGGTGGTGGGCACACCGCGTGGGTAGCTGGGGTGGTGGGCACACCGCGTGGGTAGCTGGGGCGGTGGGCACACCGCGTGGGTAGCTGGGGTGGTGGGCACACCGCGTGGGTAGCTGGGGTGGTGGGCACACCGCGTGGGTAGCTGGGGTGGTGGGCACACCGCGTGGGTAGCTGGGGCGGTGGGGCACCTCACCTGGTGATCTGAGCGCTGAACTCGAGCAGATCGTCCTCGCCGCTCAGCTGGCTGCTGTCGAACAGCACGCTCACCTCCCGCTGAGGCACACCACAGCGTCATACCACACAGCGTCACACACCACACCCTCACACACCACACAGCACACACCATGCAGTCACACACCACACACCGTCACACACCACGCCGTCACACACCACACGCCACGCCGTCACACGCGACGCCATCACACCACATCATGTAACACCACAATGTTACACATCGCCTTGGACAACGCCACACCACACGTGACACACACCACACGTGACACACACCGCACGTGACCCACACCACACGTGACCCACACCACACGTGACACACACCACACGTGACACACACCGCACGTGACACACACCGCACGTGACCCACACCACACGTGACACACACCACACGTGACACACACCGCACGTGACCCACACCACACGTGACACACACCACACGTGACACACACCGCACGTGACCCACACCACACGTGACCCACACCTCACGTGACCCTCACCACACGTGACACACACCGCACGTGACCCACACCTCACCTGACCCATACCACACACGTGACACACACCACACGTGACACACACCTCACGTGACCCTAACCTCACGTGACCCTCACCACACGTGACCCACACCCCACGTGACCCACACCGCACGTGACCCACACCTCACCTGACCCATACCACACACGTGACACACACCGCACGTGACCCACACCTTACGTGACCCACACCACACGTGACACACACCCCACGTGACCCACACCCCACGTGACTCACACCTCACGTGACCCACACCTCACCTGACCCATACCACACACGTGACACACACCACACGTGACACACACCTCACGTGACCCTAACCTCACGTGACCCTCACCACACGTGACCCACACCTCACGTGACCCACACCTCACGTGACCCACACCTTACGTGAGCCACACCTCACGTGACACACACCCCACGTGACCCAGACCACACGTGACCCACGACACGTGACCCACACGACACGTGACCCACACATCACGTGACCCACACGACACGTGACCCACACGACACGTGACCCACACATCACGTGACCCACACCACACGTGACCAACACCCCACGTGACCCCCACCTTGGTGTGAGACTTGAGGAAGGGGAACCCCACGCTGCACTGCAGCAAATTCCCCTCCAGCACCTCACAGCTCAGCGCCTTCTCCTCCTCCTGCACACAAAGACAGAGGTCCCCCGTGTAGCCTCAACGGACTGTAGGGGCAAGTGTGGTTCGCGAGTAGCACCTGTGAAGGCCGGCACGGCACACAGGGGGAGTGGGTGGTCGACACCACGCCCGGCCGCCTTTGTCTCCCCAGTGGCGATGTTTACTGCACACTGCACCGTGGTACTCATTTGAGGCCGAGCCGACCTAGGGAAGGCCCCCGACCGGTTCAGATAATCGTCACCGCTGTTGGCCATCAACGGGAATCGAACTCGGGTCGCCGGGCTGCGTAGCGCCGACCGCTGTGCCACCGCTCCCCACACACTCCCCTCACACTCCCTCACACTCCCTCACACTCCCTCACACTCCCTCACACTCCCACACACTCCCCCACACTCCCTCACACTCCCACACACTCCCACACACTCCCTCACACTCCCCACAAACTCCCTCACACTCCCACACACTCCCTCACACTCCCACACACTCCCTCACACTCCCCACACACTCCCTCACACTCCCTCACACTCCCTCACACTCCCACACGCTCCCCACACACTCCCTCACACTCCCCACACACTCCCTCACACTCCCACACACTCCCTCACACTCCCACACACTCCCTCACACTCCCACACACTCCCTCACACTCCCCACACACTCCCTCACACTCCCACACACTCCCTCACACTCCCACACGCTCCCCACACACTCCCACACGCTCTCTACACACTCCCTCACACTCCCCACACACTCCCTCACACTCCCACACACTCCCTCACACTCCCCCACACTCCCTCACACTCCCCCACACTCCCTCACACTCCCCCACACTCCCTCACACTCCCCCACACTCCCTCACACTCCCCCACACTCCCACACACTCCCTCACACTCCCCCACACTCCCACACACTCCCTCACACTCCCACACACTCCCTCACACTCCCCACACTCCCTCACACTCCCTCACACTCCCACACACTCCCTCACACTCCCTCACACTCCCCTCACACTCCCTCACACTCCCCACACACTCCCTCACACTCCCTCACACTCCCTCACACTCCCCCACACTCCCTCACACTCCCCCACACTCCCCCACACTCCCTCACACTCCCACACACTCCCTCACACTCCCTCACACTCCCCACACACTCCCTCACACTCCCTCACACTCCCACACACTCCCTCACACTCCCTCACACTCCCTCACACTCCCTCACACTCCCCTCACACTCCCTCACACTCCCCACACACTTCCCCTCACACGTCGCGACGTGGCACCTGTCGCTCAGTGACCGCGACATCAATTTTTCCCGAACAAAAAAATCATCCAGCAGTGGGTAGAGCACGGCCGAAGACGGCGGCGGCGGCGACGGCGAGGAGGAGGAGGAGGACGATGAGGTGGAGGACGAGGAGGTGGCGGTGCGGGGCTCACCGTGTCCCAGGCGTTGACGAGGAAGAGGCGCGGGTGGAAGTGGAGGTGCAGCGTGGGGTCGAAGGCGTCCTCCCCCGCGTTGGCCAGGCTCAGGTTGACGCGCAGGGAGCGCACCTCGCCCACCACCAGGTAGGGGCGGTCAGACAGCGGCCTGCGGACACGCACACACACACACGTACACACACACATGCACGCGCACACACGCAGACACGCACACACAGACACACGCAGACACGCACACACAGACATGCACACACAGACACGCACGCACAGACACACGCAGACACGTACACACAGACACGCACACACAGACACGCACACACAGACACGCACGCACACACACACGCAGACACGCACACACAGACACACGCAGACACGCACACACAGACACGCACACACAGACACGCACGCACACACGCACACACGCACGCACACACACACGCAGACACGCACAGACACACGCACACAGACACACGCACGCAGACATATGCACACAGACGCACGCACGCACACACGCGCACGCACGCACGCAGACACAAAGACCCCCGTATAGCCTTAACAGACTGTTGGGGCAAGTGCTGTAAGCGAGCACCTATGAAGGCCGGAACGGTACATGATGGGGTGGGTGGCCAGCACCACGCCCGACCGCCTTTGTCTCCCCAGTGGCGATGTTTACACACCACATCAGGTACTCATTTGAGGCTGAGCCGACCTAGGGGAGGCCCAAGACCGGTTCAGATAATCGTCACTGGTGTTGGCCGTGAGCAGGAATGTAACCCGGGTCGCCGGGTTCATAGCGCAGCGCGCTAACCGCTACTACCCTACCGCTCCCCACACACGTACACACACACGCACACACATGGCCCGCCACCACTGCCGTCGTCATCATCATTGACGTCATCATCGCCCTCACCATCATCACCGTCATCATCCCCCTCACCATTATCACCGTCATCATCGTCATCACCGTCATCATCATCATCACTGTCGTCGCCGCAGTTGTCGCCATCCTCATCATCGTCATTGTCATCATCGCCCTCGTCATCATCCTCATCATGTGGACGACCATAGCGGCGCGTGCCGCAAACACGGATTATGACTCAACCCCCCCTCGTCACGGCGGCGGCGGCCCCCGGCGCGGCTGTCGCCACCGGCGTCGTGAAACGTGGCTGTCGTGGCGAGAGGGCGGCGGTGGTGCGCTGTGTGGCGCACGCACCTGGGCAGCACCAGGGTCCCGTTCACTCGGAGGTCAGCCGGGCACACGTCGGTGTGGCAGTTCCTCTCAAACTTTGTCTACACACACAGACGCACACAGAAACACGCACACACACAGACACACGCACACACACACACAGACACACGCACACACACACACATGTATGCACGACAACAACAATAACCGCCATTCCCCACATAGTGGCAGTGACGTCACCACGGCGCTCGTTCTAGGCCAGGTGCACTCCGAGGCCAAGTGTTGAAGGCTCGCTGACAGGTCACGGGACAGACCCAGGTGCCGTGGGTTGACGGAGATAACTGGCAGATGCACCAGCTGTGCCCCCTCCGGGGCTAACGTGCTGCCCTGTATCTGCCCGGCGCTCCGCTCGTTGTTGTGAGCGTCGCTCCTCTGCCCTCTGCTGTTGCTGGATGGCGACTGCCTCCAACTGCCCAGCAGCAGCGTCCTTCACGAGCCTCCTCCTCCACAGAGGCCGATCTTGACACCGCTGGTACCACTCAGCTCCACATCCTCCCGCACCGCATTAGTCCAAAGCTTGTGGAATCTGGGATTTGGAAATGTGGGTTTTGGGAATCTAATTTTCGAGAGACTCGTATGTTGGGAAATAGGGATTTTTAGATTGAGGAATTTGAGTTTTGACCATCTGGGATTTGAGAATCTATGATTTTGAGAAGTTAGTCTTTCAGATTCTGGGATTTGAGAATCTGGGATTTGGAATCTGGGCTCCGAGACGACAGGGATTAGCGATTCGTGAATGTTGTGGTTTCCTCACCGCACTTCTCGCCGAATCCCTGTGTCGCTCCCTCCATCTGATGACAGGTCGCAGCGCGGGGAGGTCATCGTCATCATCGTCACCACCACCACCGCCATCGCCGGCACCGTCGCTGCCGGTGTTGTTGCCACCCCCGGGGGAGTCGCTCCTCCTCCTCCGGCTGGCGCCCCTCGGCTCGTCTTCCGCCGTTTCCCCGTGCGCCAGCGAGTAGCGGACTTCGAACACCAAGGGCGCAACTACATCGTTCACCTTCCCCTGTGAGACGTGTGGGGATGGGAGAGAGCATGGGGGTGGTGGAGGGGAAGCCGGGGAGGTCAGGGGTCAGAGAGACGCCGATGACAACGCTGAGTCCGACTCGGGGGTTCTGCTGCCCGACCGCGATGAGGAGGCCGGGATCTCCGCTGTGCGGCGAGCGGATGGTCCTGGCAGGCAGTTAGTTGGTGGGTGGGCAACTCTGTCGGGCGCGTGGTAGCTGGCTTAGTCAAGGGGTGGCAGGTTGGCAGGGAGGCATCTGGGTAGGTGAAGGAGTAAGTATGAATGTGTCGTAACCCTCCACCACCCGACGCAGCCAGCGAGGTTTGTCACGTAAACAGCAGGCGCCAGTGAGTTTACTACTTCAGCCCAGCGGTGTGTTGGAGAGTAAATCCACAACAATTATAATTTGAATACGACGGGTGGTGGAGGTTTACGACACATTTATACTTACGCGATCTCACCCAAAAACCTTCATTATGAATAATATAGGTCGCGGAAACCTGCTCCGTGTTAAAGAGGTGAGGGAGTAGTTTGTCGTGTGGGTGGCGAGGTGGGTGGAGAGGTGAGTTGCCACAGTAGGGGGCAAAGGCACCCGGGTGACATCGCCGCCACTTAGTGGCGAATGGCGGTTGTTGTTGCTGTTGTTGTTGTGGTGGTGAGGCAAGCAGCAGCAGCAGGAAGCTGCTCGCTCGGTGAGTCACTCGCCTTCACGTAGGCCACGTGCTGCAGGCAGCGCTGCTCGTGGATGGCGAGGCGCACCGAGCCTGGCACGGAGCTCGCTCCCTCGGCGCTCTCCAGCGAGAGCCGCACGGGGAGCCCCGAGTGCTGCTTCACCGAGTCTGCGATCAGCTCGTACCGCATGTCTAAACAACAACAACAACAACATCATCAACAACAACAACAACATCAACGGTGGAACTCTAGAGGGCACGATAGACTCTTGCTTTCACGCTCCGGAGTGAACGCGTGGGATGACGAGTGGGTGAGTGAGATGGTGAGTGGGTGAGTGAGATGGTGAGTGGGTGAGTGAAATGGTGAGTGGGATGACGAGTAGGTGAGTGAGGTGGTGAGTGGGTGAGTGAGAGGGTGAGTGAGATGGTGAGTGGGTGAGTGAGATGGTGAGTGGGCGAGTGAGATGACGAGTGGGTGAGTGAGATGGTGAGTGGGCGAGTGAGGTGGTGAGTGGGTGAGTGAGATGATGAGTGGGTGAGTGAGATGGTGAGTGGGTGAGTGAGATGGTGAGTGGGCGAGTGAGATGACGAGTGGGTGAGTGAGATGGTGAGTGGGCGAGTGAGGTGGTGAGTGGGTGAGTGAGATGATGAGTGGGTGAGTGAGATGGTGAGTGGGTGAGTGAGATGGTGAGTGGGTGAGTGAGATTACGAGTGGGTGAGTGTCGTGGTGAGCATCGTGGTGAGTGTCGTGTGGTGAGTATCGTGGCGAGGGTCGTGGTGAGCATCGTGGTGAGTGTCGTGGTGAGTGTCGTGGTGGTGAGTATTGTGGCGAGGGTCGTGGTGAGCGTCGTGGTGATTGTCGTGGTGAGGGTCGTGACGAGGGTCGTGACGAGGGTCGTGGTGGTGAGGGTTGTGGTGAGTGTCGTGGTGAGTGTCGTGGTGAGTGTCGTGGTGAGGGTCGTGACGAGGGTCGTGACGAGGGTCGTGGTGGTGAGGGTTGTGGTGAGTGTCGTGGTGAGTGTCGTGGTGATTGTCGTTGTGAGGGTCGTGACGAGGGTCGTGGTGGTGAGTGTCGTGGTGAGTGTCGTGGTGAGTGCCGTGGTGAGGGCTGCGTCTGAGGTGGCCCTTGCCGAGGCTGTGAGCGAGGCCGGGCCCCGAGTAGGAGAAGCAGACGGAGGCCGGGAAGCAGTGGGACCCACGGCCCCCACTGCCGCACCCTGGGCCCGTCACGTTGATCCCTCGCGGCAGCACCACGGAGGCCGAGACGTCCACCACGGGACGAGCCCTGGGGAAGACACGAGGTGGACACGGGGTGGACACGGGATGGACACGAGGTGGACACGGTGTGGACACGAGGTGGACACGAGGTGGACACGAGGTGGACACGAGGTGGACACGGGGGGGACACGGCGGGGGACATGGGGGGGTGGACACGGTGGGGAGAGACACGATCACAGGTTGTTCAGGTTTTGTCAGGGTCATACAAGGCCAGTCCAGGGTCAATATATTGTATGTGTGTTGGGTCTGGTCAAGGTGCCAGGTCATGGGGAGAGTCAAGGCAAGGCTATTTACCTGATCAGCACGGCTGCATTTGAACCATAGGCTCCGACCGTGAGGTCTGCAGAGACAACGGTATTTTTAGAAACAGCTGTGACGGCGTCAAAATAGAGCCACCCACGAAAATCGCCAGCACACGCTCATCATCATCAACAACAACAACCATTCGCCACTAAGTGGCGGTGATGTCACCACAGCGCTTGTGCCAGGCCATGTGCACTTTAAGGCCACGTGTAGTGTCGAACGCCTGCTGGAAGGAGGTCACGGGACAGACCCAGGTGCCATGGGTTGACTGACTGAGATGACTAGCTGATGCACCACCTGTGCCCCCCCTACTATGCCAACTTGCTGTGTTTTAGACACCTACCGCTCCACTCAGTGTTGTGAGCGTCGCTCCTCTGACCTCCGTTGTTGTTGGAGGGCGACTGCCTCCAACTGCCCAGTAGCGTCATTCATGAGCCTCCTCCCCAGAGGCCGATCTTGACACCGCTGGTACCAGTCATTGGCAAGTCCACTCAGCTCCATGTCCTCTTGTATCACATCACTCCATCTCCTCTCTAACCCATACAACGCCCATTTAGCCATCTCTATCCGGTCGAACAAAAGCTATTTAGGCATGCGGTGGCTGAGCAGCCTTGCCTGCCAGAGGAGCTCACTGATGGGACTTTGCCCAGATCTTTCAGTAATTTGTGAGCTCCTCACACAATCCAGCCTGATTTATCCCAAGATGGATCGTAAGCAGGCCAGCCTAAATGTTCTAATCAGCGAAGATGTTTCATTAGGGGGGTCCACTTTTTGCAAGCATAGAGAAGGGAGTGCATGACCATGGCCGAGAAGACCCAAAGGTTCATCCGGAGCAACAAACCGGGTAGCTTCAATGCAGCATTACACTACCGATGAAAAGATAATGCTGCTTGCCTGATTCGGAGTGAGACTTCTATTGTCAAACCGGAGCTGGCTATAAGCACGCAGCCCAGGTATGGAAAACTCTCCACTCTCTCCACTCTCTCCAGAACTGCCCCATCACCAAAGGGGATTGTGGGGATGGAGTGTTTGATGGCACAACATATCCACGCAGGGGCTTAGTTTTGGTGGGGCTGATGGTAAGGTCCAGATCATCAGCATGCATAACATGGTTGACCAATAGGAAGCCATCCCTTAACCGCACCCAGGCATCGATCAGCCTCCCATTGTATCTGTACCAGATGGAGATTCCTCCAGTACAGCCATAGAGGGCTTCACAAACTACGTGGTCGAAAAAGATGTTAAATAATGTGGGAGCCAGAGGACATTCCTGTCGCACCCCAAGGTGAACAGGGAATGGCTCCGACTCCTGGCCATGCAGTTTTACCCGGGACTGCCCACCATCTTGAAGAGCCTGAATGATTGTGAGCAGAGACTCTGAAAGTACAATGAAAACAAACCAGAGCCCAGGCCTACTGATGGTATCATAGGCCTTGACCAAGTCAATAAAGCAAAGATGTAGGTGTTGTTGGAATTCCCCACACCTCTGCTGTAGCAAACGGACAGAAAATATGGCATCTATGCAGGACCACCCTGGCATGAATCCATATTGGGGCTCCGCAAGCCTCTCCTCAGTGTGCCTAGCAAGGCGATGTTGAATAATCCTTGCCAGGACCTTTCCCGGCACACTGAGGAGTGAGAACCCCTACAGTTGTTACAGTCTGTGCGGTCCCCCTTTTTAGAGAGGGGGACCACCAGGGCATCCTTCCAATCCCATGGAACCCGTCCAGTGGTCCAGACTGTTGTTATGATGTCATACAGTGCAGTCTGCGCACCAACGCCACACTCCCTCAGCATTTCGCTTTGGGAGGTCATCTCTGCCCGGTGCTTTTCCTGGTTTCAGACTCTAGATCGCCTTCTGTACTTCCTCAACAGATGTCACTTCAGCCAGCCACTCCAGGGGGTGACTACTTCTTCCAATATTTGAGGCACTGCAGCCTCAGCAGGGTCATCCCCACTTTGCCACATGATGTTTTCTATGCTGAGAGGTTTCTCTCCCCCAAGACTTCACATAAATGCTCAGCCAATCTGCAAACCTGTTCCTGGGGGTCAGAGATCAGATCACCTTTCTTTCTCCTCATGATGGTGTGGCACTGCAAGTTACTTTTTTGATGGAGTTAAAGATTGATTTGTGATCGTGGGCTGCTGAGGCAGACTTCATCTCCTCAGCAAACCTCGACCACCACCCATCCTTACCGCGCCGCATGGCTCTCCAAGCCTCCGAGTGAAAGGTGCGGTAAGCCTCCTCATTCTCCAACGTGGGATGCTGTACACGGTGGGAGTGGGCCTGTCGCTTTTTCTCAGCCAGCTGGAACACCTCCTCCATCTGCCAGGGTATCTGGGGATTTCTGGACCATGTACCCAAAACAGCTAAAAGTGATGATGAAATTCTCGCTTGCAACTTTTACCAGCTAGTTGAGACCAGGCCACTGTGGGTTTGAATGGGATCCTGCGTGTACATCCACCACCAGAGTGGAAGAATGGCAGGCCCATCTTACAGATGACAAGGCAATATTCAGTGGGCAAACCAGCTCCACGGTAGTTCCTGGTGTCAAGGATATGGGCCCGCAACCGCTGTTCCGTTACCATATAGTCCAGCAGATGTCCGTGCTTGGATGCGGCGTGCATCCACGATGTTGAGTAGATGTGCCGATACCGGAACAGTGTGTTGGTAATTACAAGCCCATGGGCTGCACATAATTATAGCAGCCTCCTACTGTTGTTATTGAGCTGATCTGGCCCATGTCTTCCAATCACTCCAGACCAGGTGCCAGCATTATGACCAACTCGGGCATTGAAGTCACCCAACAAGATGACTCTATCCCGAGGGGCCACTTTAGCCTGCACCTGTGACAGGAGGTCATAGAAGGCATCTGACTCATCGGCCTTGCCTGCATCCCCCCATTGATGTGCATCTTCGGTGGGGGCATAAATAACCACCACTCCTCGCCTTCGGTTGATGGGAATGCGAGCCCATAGTAACCTGGGGCACACACAGGCACGAGCACCCGCACACACAGACACACACACAGACACGCACACACACACATACGTACAGACACACACACGCACACACACAGACACACACAGACACAGCACCCGCACACACACACACACACACAGGCACACACAGGCACACACAGGCACACACAGGCACGAGCACCCGCACACAGCGTCACCTGCGAAGCCGTTGTCATCCAGGTCGAGTCCACCTGCCAGCGACTGGCCGAACATCCGCAGGGAGGGGTGGATGCCTCGACCGCTGATCCTCTGTTGTGGCGATGCAGGACAACCAGAGACACGACGGGGCACAGGGCGGGAGATGGAGCCGTGTGGTGGTGGTGGCGGTGGAGGTGGTGGTGGTGGCGGTGCGTAATTGCGTACGTACGCGTGTGTGTGCGTGCGTGTGCGTGGGGAGCGGTAGTGTAGTGGTTAGCGCGCTGCGCTACGAACCCGGCGACCCGGGTTCGATTCCCGCTCACGGCCAACACCGGTGACGATTATTTGAACCGGTCCTGGGCCTCCCCTAGGTCGACTCAGCCTCAAATGAGTAACTGGTGTGGTGTGTAAACATTGTCACTGGGGAGACAAAGGCGGCCAGGCGTGGTGTTGACCACCCACCCCCTCGTGTGGCACAGTGCCGGCCTTCATCATCGGTGCTGATCGCTAACAGCACTTGCCCCTACAGTCCGTTGAGGCTACACGGGGGATCTTTGTCTTCTGTACCTGTGAGTACTTGGCGGCGATGCCGTGCGCGCTCCCGTGGTACACGTACACCGCCCCGCCGTTCTCATCCTCGTAAGGCGCTCCGATCGCAAACTCTACCATCCACAACAACAACAGCAACACAACAACAACAACACTTTTACAACAACGCAACACTCCTACTATTAAAAACAGCAGTGACGATTGCTATTCAGTGGCCTAAAATAAAATGTTTCGCTCCGGATGACCGCTGCAAAGTATGATCTGTGTTTTGATTTAGTGCGCCGATCTTAAAGGTGCATTGACAAATGTGATGCTCCGACTGATGCTCCTGCTGTTGTGGAGTGACTCATGCAGCCAGCTGTGGCTGCAGGGTTTGGTGGTACATGTTGTTTATGTCGTCTATTGTGAAAATTCGGTCACAGTTCCTATGATCGCTGTTACATTTGTGGGGGGAGTTTGGGTGGGGGGGGGTTGGGTGGGGGGGTTGGGTGGGGGGGTTGAGTGGGGTGGGTGGGGGGTCGTACCGGGGTAGTGGTCGTGGTCCAGGTCCCCCAGGTTCACCATCGCCTCCCCGAAGCGAGCGTTGTAGGCGTTGTCTCCCTGCAGCGGCGTGGGCATCTCCAGCATCGCACCCTGCGCACGGAGACACGGGGACATGGAGACACGGGGACACGGAGACACGGGGACACGGGGACACGGAGACACGGGGACACGGAGACACGGAGACACGGGGACACGGGGACACGGGGACACGGAGACACGGGGACACGGAGACACGGAGACACGCGGACACGGAGACACGGAGACACGGGGACACGGAGACACGGGGACACGGAGACACGGAGACACGGGGACACGGGGACATGGAGACACGGGGACACGGAGACACGGAGACACGCGGACACGGAGACACGGAGACACGGGGACACGGAGACACGGGGACACGGAGACACGGAGACACGCGGACACGGGGACATGGAGACACGGGGACACGGAGACACGGGGACACGGAGACACGGAGACACGGGGACACGGGGACACGGAGATATAGAGACACGGGGACACGGAGACACGGAGACACGGGAACACGGAGACACGGGGACACGGAGACACGGGGACAGGGAGACACGGAGACACGGGGACACGGAGACACGGGGACACGGAGACATGGAGACACGGGGACACGGGGACACGGGGACACGGAGACACGGGGACACGGGGACACAGGGACACGGGGACACGGGGACACAGAGACACGGGGACACGGAGACACGGGGACACGGGGACAGGGAGACACGGGGACACGGAGACACGGAGACACGGGGACACGGAGACACGGGGACACGGGGACAGGGAGACACGGAGACACGGGGACACGGGGACACGGAGACACGGGGACAGGGAGACACGGAGACACGGGGACACGGAGACACGGAGACACGGGGACACGGAGACACGGGGACAGGGAGACACGGAGACAAGGGGACACGGAGACACGGGGACACGGGGACACGGGGACACGTGGACACGGAGACACGGAGACACGGGGACACGGAGACACGGGGACAGGGAGACACGGAGACAAGGGGACACGGAGACACGGGGACACGGGGACACGTGGACACGGAGATATAGAGACACGGGGACACGGAGACACGGAGACACGGGGACACGGAGACACGGGGACACGGAGACACGGGGACAGGGAGACACGGAGACACGGGGACACGGAGACACGGGGACACGGAGACACGGAGACATGGGGACACGGGGACACGGGGACACGGAGACACGGGGACACGGGGACACAGGGACACGGGGACACGGGGACACAGAGACACGGGGACACGGAGACACGGGGACACGGGGACAAGGAGACACGGGGACACGGAGACACGGGGACACGGAGACACGGAGACACGGGGACACGGGAACACGGGGACACGGAGACACGGGGACACGGAGATATAGAGACACGGGGACACGGAGACACGGAGACACGGGGACACGGAGACACGGGGACACGGAGACACGGGGACAGGGAGACACGGAGACACGGGGACACGGAGACACGGGGACACGGAGACACGGAGACATGGAGACACGGGGACACGGGGACACGGGGACACGGAGACACGGGGACACGGGGACACAGGGACACGGGGACACGGGGACACAGAGACACGGGGACACGGAGACACGGGGACACGGGGACAGGGAGACACGGGGACACGGAGACACGGGGACACGGAAACACGGGGACACGGGGACAGGGAGACACGGAGACACGGGGACACGGGGACACGGAGACACGGGGACACGGGGACAGGGAGACACGGAGACACGGGGACACGGAGACACGGAGACACGGGGACACGGAGACACGGGGACAAGCAGACACGGAGACAAGGGGACACGGAGACACGGGGACACGGGGACACGGGGACACGTGGACACGGAGACACGGAGACACGGGGACACGGAGACACGGGGACAGGGAGACACGGAGACAAGGGGACACGGAGACACGGGGACACGGGGACACGGGGACACGTGGACACGGAGACACGGAGACACGGGGACACGTGGACACGGAGACACGGAGACACGGAGACACGGGGACACGTGGACACGGAGACACGGAGACACGGGGACACGTGGACACGGAGACACGGAGACACGGGGACACGGGGACACGGGGACACGGAGACACGGGGACACGGAGACACGGGGACACGGGGACACGGGGACACGGAGACACGGAGACACGGGGACACGGGGACACGGAGACACGGGGACACGGAGACACGGGGACACGGGGACACGGGGACACGGGGACACGGAGACACGGGGACACGTGGACACGGAGACACGGAGACACGGAGACACGGGGACACGGAGACACGGAGACACGGGGACACGGGGACACGGAGACACGGAGACACGGAGACACGGGGACACGGGGACACGGGGACACGGGGACACGGAGACACGGGGACACGGAGACACGGGGACACGGGGACACGGGGACACGGAGACACGGAGACACGGGGACACGGGGACACGGAGACACGGGGACACGGAGACACGGAGACACGGAGACACGGGGACACGGAGACACGGGGACACGGAGACACGGGGACACGGGGACACGGAGACACGGAGACACGGGGACACGGTGACACGGAGACACGGAGACACGGAGACACGGGGACACGGAGACACGGAGACACGGAGACACGGTGACACGGAGACACGGAGACACGGGGACACGGGGACACGGAGACACGGAGACACGGTGACACGGGGACACGGGGACACGGAGACACGGGGACACGGAGACACGGGGACACGGAGACACGGAGACACGGAGACACGGAGACACGGTGACACGGAGACACGGGGACACGGAGACACGGGGACACGGAGACACGGAGACACGGAGACACGGGGACACGGAGACACGGAGACACGGGGACACGGAGACACGGAGACACGGGGACACGGAGACACGGAGACACGGAGACACGGGGACACGGGGACACGGTGACACGGAGACACGGGGACACGGAGACACGGGGACACGGAGACACGGGGACACGGAGACACGGAGACACGGAGACACGGAGACACGGAGACACGGGGACACGGGGATATAGAGACACGGGGACACGGGGACACGGGGACACGGAGACACGGAGACACGGGGACACGGAGACACGGGGACACGGAGACACGGAGACACGGGGACACGGTGACACGGAGACACGGGGACACGGAGACACGGGGACACGGGGACACGGTGACACGGAGACACGGGGACACGGTGACACGGGGACACGGGGACACGGAGACACGGGGACACGGGGACACGGTGACACGGAGACACGGGGACACGGAGACACGGGGACACGGAGACACGGAGACACGGAGACACGGAGACACGGAGACACGGGGACACGGGGACACGGGGACACGGGGATATAGAGACACGGGGACACGGGGACACGGAGACACGGAGACACGGGGACACGGAGACACGGGGACACGGAGACACGGGGACACGGAGACACGGAGACACGGGGACATGGAGACACGGAGACACGGTGACACGGAGACACGGGGACACGGGGACACGGGGATATAGAGACACGGGGACACGGGGACACGGAGACACGGGGACACGGAGACACGGAGACACGGGGACACGGAGACACGGGGACACGGAGACACGGAGACACGGGGACATGGAGACATGGAGACACGGGGACACGGAGACACGGGGACACGGGGACACGGAGACACGGAGACAAGGGGACACGGAGACACGGGGACACGGAGACACGGAGACACGGAGACACGGAGACACGGGGACACGGGGACACGGAGACACGGGGACACGGGGACACGGGGACACGGAGACACGGGGACACGGGGACACGGGGACACGGAGACACGGGGACACGGAGACACGGGGACACGGAGACACGGGGACACGGAGACACGCGGACACGGGGACACGGGGACACGGGGACACGGGGACACGGGGACACGGAGACACGGGGACACGGAGACACGGGGACACGGGGACACGGGGACACGGAGACACGGGGACACGGGGACACGGAGACACGGGGACACGGAGACACGGGGACACGGGGACACGGGGACACGGAGACACGGGGACACGGGGACACGGTGACACGGAGACACGGGGACACGGGGACACGGGGACACGGGGACACGGGGACACGGGGACACGGGGACACGGGGACACGGTGACACGGAGACACGGGGACACGGGGACACGGAGACACGGGGACACGGGGACACGGGGACACGGGGACACGGGGACACGGGGACACGGAGACACGGGGACACGGGGACACGGAGACACGGGGACACGGAGACACGGGGACACGGGGACACGGAGACACGGAGACACGGGGATATAGAGACACGGGGATATAGAGACACGGGGATACGGAGACACGGGGATATAGAGACACGGGGACACGGGGACACGGAGACACGGAGACACGGGGATATAGAGACACGGGGATACGGAGACACGGGGATATAGAGACACGGGGACACGGGGACACGGAGACACGGAGACACGGGGATATAGAGACACGGGGACACGGGGACACGGAGACACGGGGATATAGAGACACGGGGACACGGAGACACGGAGACACGGGGATATAGAGACACGGGGACACGGGGACACGGAGACACGGGGACACGGAGACACGGGGACACGGAGACACGGAGACACGGGGATATAGAGACACGGGGATATAGAGACACGGGGACACGGAGACACGGAGACACGGGGATATAGAGACACGGGGACACGGGGACACGGAGACACGGGGACACGGAGACACGGGGACACGGAGACACGGGGATATAGAGACACGGGGACACGTGGACACGGAGACACGGGGACACGGAGACACGGGGATATAGAGACACGGGGATATAGAGACACGGGGACACGGGGACACGGAGACACGGAGACATGGAGACACGGGGACACGGAGACACGGAGACACGGGGATATAGAGACACGGGGACACGTGGACACGGGGACACGGGGACACGGAGACACGGGGATATAGAGACACGGGGACACGGAGACACGGAGACACGGAGACACGGAGACACGGAGACACGGAGACATGGAGACACGGGGACACGGAGACACGGAGACACGGAGACATGGAGACACGGGGACACGGAGACACGGAGACACGGAGACACGGAGACACGGAGACACGGAGACACGGGGACACGGAGACACGGAGACACGGAGACATGGAGACACGGGGACACGGAGACACGGGGACACGGAGACACGGGGATATAGAGACACGGGGACACGGAGACACGGAGACACGGAGACATGGAGACACGGGGATATAGAGACACGGGGACACGGAGACACGGAGACACGGAGACATGGAGACACGGGGACACGGAGACACGGGGACACGGAGACATGGAGACACGGGGATATAGAGACACGGGGACACGGAGACACGGGGACACGGAGACACGGGGACACGGAGACACGGGGACACGGGGACACGGAGACACGGGCATATAGAGACACGGGGACACGGGGACACGGAGACACGGGGACACGGAGACATGGAGACACGGGGACACGGAGACACGGAGACACGGGGATATAGAGACACGGGGATATAGAGACACGGGGACACGGGGACACGGAGACACGGGGACACGGAGACACGGGGATATAGAGACACGGGGATATAGAGACACGGGGACACGGGGACACGGAGACACGGGGATATAGAGACACGGGGATATAGAGACACGGGGACACGGGGACACGGAGACACGGGGATATAGAGACACGGGGATATAGAGACACGGGGACACGGAGACACGGAGACACGGAGACATGGAGACACGGAGACACGGAGACACGGGGATATAGAGACACGGGGATATAGAGACACGGGGACACGGAGACACGGAGACACGGAGACATGGAGACACGGGGACACGGAGACACGGAGACACGGAGACACGGAGACACGGGGATATAGAGACACGGGGATATAGAGACACGGGGACACGGAGACACGGGGATATAGAGACACGGGGATATAGAGACACGGGGACACGGGGACACGGAGACACGGGGACACGGAGACACGGAGACACGGAGACACGGAGACACGGGGATATAGAGACACGGGGATATAGAGACACGGGGACACGGGGACACGGAGACACGGGGATATAGAGACACGGGGATATAGAGACACGGGGACACGGAGACACGGAGACACGGGGACACGGAGACACGGGGACATGGAGACATGGAGACACGGGGACATGGAGACACGGGGACACGGGGACACGGGGATATAGAGACACGGGGACACGGGGATATAGAGACACGGGGACACGGGGACACGGAGACACGGGGACACGGGGACATGGAGACACGGGGATATAGAGACACGGGGACACGGGGACATGGAGACACGGGGATATAGAGACGACACTTCGAGCCGCGGTGTGTGATGTGAGTTGTGGGGGCTCCGGCGCACCCCCCCGCGGCTGAGGAAGAGGAAGACGCGGCCCTCGTCGCGCACGTCGCTGTGGAAGGGCGCCCCCACCAGGAGGTCCGAGAGGGAGTCGCCGTTCACGTCGCCCACGCAGAGCGACGCGCCAAAGTACGAGCCCAGCTGCAGCGGCAGTAGCAGCATCATCATCAGCAGTAGCATCATCATCAGCAGCAGCAGTAGCATCATCATCAGCAGTAGCATCATCATCAGCAGCAGCAGTAGCATCATAATCAGCAGTAGCATCATCATCAGCAGTAGCATCATCATCAGCAGTAGTATCATCATCAGCAGTAGTATCATCATCAGCAGTAGCATCATCATCATCATCATCAGCAGTGGCATCATCATCAGCAGTAGTATCATCATCAGCAGTAGTATCATTATCAGCAGTAGCATCATCATCAGCAGTAGCATCATCATCATCAGCAGTAGTATCATCATCAGCAGTAGCATCATCATCATCAGCAGTAGTATCATCATCAGCAGTAGCATCATCAGCAGTAGCATCATCAGCAGTAGCATCATCAGCAGTAGCATCATCATCAGCAGTAGTATCATCATCAGCAGTAGTATCATCATCAGCAGTAGCATCATCATCATCAGCAGTAGTATCATCATCAGCAGTAGCATCATCATCAGCAGTAGCATCATCAGCAGTAGCATCATCAGCAGTAGCATCATCATCAGCAGTAGTATCATCATCAGCAGTAGTATCATCATCAGCAGCAGTAGCATCATCATCAGCAGTAGCATCTTCATCAGCAGTAGCATCATCATCAGCAGTAGCATCTTCATCAGCAGTAGCATCATCATCAGCAGTAGCATCATCATCAGCAGTAGCATCTTCATCAGCAGTAGCATCATCATCAGCAGTAGCATCATCACCACAACCACCACCACGGCCACCACAACCACCACCACCCCCATGGCCACCACCACCACCACCACCACGGCCACCACCCCCACGGCCACCACTACCAACCACCACAACCACCACCACCCCCACGGCCACCACTCCTACGGCCACCACCACCACCACCCCCACGCAAGTCCAAGGACGTTGAGCCGTCCACGGGGGAAGCGTGGACAAGGGGGGGGGGGGGCAGCAGGAGGATGTGTTTTTCGTTTTGGCTGTTTCCTCTCCCCCCTCATCCCCCACCGCCACCTCCTCCTTCCTTCGACTGTTGAACTCACAATGGCATCCGTCTCCCCGGGTTGCCGAGCCACTGTGCTCAGCCACCACCACCACAATTCGGGTCATAACAACTCACCCGTCCACTCACACACCCACTCACTCACTCACCCACTCACTCACTCAGTCACCCACCCGTCCACTCACACACCCACTCACTCACGCATCCATCCACCCACTCACTCACTCACCCACTCACCCATCCATCCATCGACATACCCACCCATCCACTCACTTACCCACCCACTCACACACCCACCAACTCACCCACGCATGCACCCACCAACTCACTCACCGATCCACCCACTCACCCACTCACCAATCCATCCACTCACCCACTCACTTACTCATCCACCCACCCGCACATCCACTCACTCATGCACCCACCCACTCACCTACCCATCCATCCACCCACGCATGAACCCACCCACTTACCCACCCACTCACTCAATCAGCTACCAACCCACCCACTGATCCACCAACTCACCCACCAACTCACCCTTCCACCCACCAACTCACCCACCCACTAACCCACTCCACGCACCCACCGCGTGTTTACTTGGAGTTATTGAGCCGCAGTCAGAGACAGGAGAGAGTCTCTGACCGTCGCTCGTGAGCTCGTGGATGAGATGGAGCAGGTTGACGACAGTGATGACGCCGATGACAATGGAGACCACGAGGAGGAGGAGGCGTTCTAATTGTTGTGAGCGATGCGCGAGGGTTGCGAACCTTCTTTCCCGACGCCTCGAAGAACGGAATCAACTTGCCATTGTCGACCTTGAACAGGAACACCTGGGAGACACACACAGAGAGAGAGACGAGCTCACCCCACGGACACCGGCCAGAGACCACGACAGACAGACAGACAAAGCGGTGGATCTCTACGGGGGTCTCGAGGGGACCCGGGGCTTTCAGAAACCAAATAAACAATAAGAGCTGCAATGTGGACTGCGGTGAATAGCGAGACGGTGGCGGTCATTCCTGCTTTGTGTTTTGGCTTTACGTTGCCACAGAACCCGAGCCCGGCGCGATATACACAGACAAACATTGGCGGGGTGAGGGGGGGCGGGGGTAGGAGGAGGAGGGGAGGGGGTAGGACGAGGAGCCGTTTCCTGACGAGTCGCGTGCGGCCTCGGGACACGCGGGTTGCCGAACCCCAACATGGCGAGCCCCCCTGCCCCCCTTCCCCCCTTCCCCCCCTGGACCCCCGCCCCCCCCCCCGGCTTCACCTTGCCCCCCCCCCTCACATTGCCCCCCCCCCTCACCTTGCCCCCCCCCGGCCTCACCTTGCCCCCCCCCCTCACCTTGCCCCCCCCCACCCTCACCTTGCCCCCCCCCTCACCTTGCCCACACTCGAGTGCTGCGGCGCTCCCCCCGCGATCTCCGTGCTGCCCGGGGTCACAAAGTTCCCCGTCTCCACGGAGTAACCTGCGGCACACACCTCGTCATCACCATCACCACCTCGTCATCACCTCGTCACCACCTCGTCACCACCTCGTCATCACTCGTCATCACCTCGCCATCACCTCGTCATCACTCGTCATCACCTCGTCATCACCTCGTCATCACCTCGTCACCACCATCACCACCTCGTCATCACCTCGTCATCACCTCGTCACCACCTCGTCATCACTCGTCATCACCTCGTCATCACCTCGTCATCACCTCGTCACCACCATCACCACCTCGTCATCACCTCGTCATCACCATCACCTCGTCATCACCTCGTCATCACCGTCACTTCGTCATCACCTCGTCATCACCGTCACTTCGTCATCACCTCGTCATCACCTCGTCATCACCATCACCTCGTCATCACCGTCACCTCGTCATCACCTCGTCATCACCATCACCTCATCATCACCTCGTCATCACCGTCACTTCGTCATCACCTCGTCATCACCTCGTCATCACCGTCACCTCGTCATCACCTCGTCATCACCATCACCTCATCATCACCTCGTCATCACCGTCACTTCGTCATCACCTCGTCATCACCGTCACCTCGTCATCACCTCGTCATCACCTCGTCATCACCATCACCTCGTCATCACCTCGTCATCACCTCGTCGTCACCGTCATCACCTCGTCATCACCGTCACCTCGTCATCACCTCGTCATCACCTCGTCATCACCGTCACCTCGTCATCACCTCGTCATCACCTCGCCATCACCGTCACCTCGTCATCACCTCGTCATCACCTCGTCATCACCATCACCACCTCGTCATCACCTTATCATCACCTCGTCGTCACCGTCACCTTATCATCACCTCGTCATCACCGTCACCTCGTCATCACCTCGTCATCACCTCGTCATCACCATCACCTCGTCATCACCTCGTCATCACCTCGTCGTCACCGTCATCACCTCGTCATCACCGTCACCTCGTCATCACCTCGTCATCACCATCACCTCGTCATCACCTCGTCATCACCTCGTCATCACCTCGTCGTCACCGTCATCACCTCGTCATCACCGTCACCTCGTCATCACCTCGTCATCACCTCGTCATCACCATCACCACCTCGTCATCACCTTATCATCACCTCGTCGTCACCGTCACCTTATCATCACCTCGTCATCACCGTCACCTCGTCATCACCTCGTCATCACCTCGTCATCACCATCACCTCGTCATCACCTCGTCATCACCTCGTCGTCACCTCGTCGTCACCGTCATCACCTCGTCATCACCGTCACCTCGTCATCACCACGTCATCACCGTCACCTCGTCATCACCTCGTCATCACCTTGTCATCACGGTCATCACCTCGTCGTCACCGTCACCTCGTTACCAACGTCACCCCAGCTGCCCCCCCCCCCCACTGACCCAGGTAGCTGCCAGGCCCCACGTGCCAGGGCTCGGCGTGGTAGTGGAGGCGGTTCTCCGTGGCGTTCCACACCACCACCGTGCCCGTCCAGTAGAACGAGCCGGGGGCGCCCATCACCACCGCGTCCTGGCGGGGGGGGGGGCGGGGACACGCGGGGGGGGGCGGGGACACGCGGGGGGGGGGGCGGGGACACGCGGGGGGGGGGCGGGGACACAAGGGGGGGGGGGACAGGTGGGACGGGAGGACGCGGATGAGGGGACGTGGAGACAAGAGGCAGGGGGACATGGAGACGCAGAGACATTAACGTCGCACAGATACATGGGGAGACATACGGACACACAGACACAGGGACACACACAGACACACAGACACGGGGACAACACAGACACGGGGACAACACAGACACACACACACACACAGACACACGGACACACAGACACACACAGACACACAGACACACGGACACACAGACACACACAGACACACGGACACACAGACACACACAGACACAGGGACACACAGACACACACACACAGACACACACACACAGACACACAGACACACACCTGTGTAATGGCGGCACTCATCCCTGCCTGACACGAGCCGTGTTCCTCGCCATAGTTGCGGTGCTTGTCTGTGGGCGGATGGGGGAGGGGGGCAAGATGGGTAGGGGGGATACAAAGACGCACGCAGTGATACAAACATATAAAGGCCCCCCAGATAGCCTTAACAGACTGCTGGGACAAGTGCTGTTAGCGAGTTACGACCGATGAAGGCCGGCACGGCACACGAGAGGGTGGGTGGTCAGCACCACGCCATCCACCACTCAAATCACGAACCACAAACCAAATCACTCATCCCACCACCTACCACACCACCTACCCCACCACTCAAATCACGAACCACAAACCACATCACTCATCCCACCACCTACCACACCACCTACCCCACCACTCAAATCACGAACCACATCACTCATCCCACCACCTACCACACCACCTACCCCACCACTCAAATCACGAACCACAAACCACATCACGCATCCCACCACCTACCACACCACCTACCCCACCACTCAAATCACGAACCACATCACTCATCCCACCACCTACCACACCACCTACCCCACCACTCAAATCACGAACCAGATACCACATCACTCATCCCACCACCTACCACACCACCTACCCCACCACTCAAATCACGAACCACATCACTCATCCCACCACCTACCACACCACCTACCCCACCACTCAAATCACGAACCAGATACCACATCACTCATCCCACCACCTACCACACCACCAACCCCACCACACAAATCACCAACCACATACCACCCCACCAATGCCCCCCTGTGTAGGAGTAAGCAGACATCAGAATATTTATTTATGCCGGAGGAATCCGATGAGCTGTAAAGCTCTTTTTGCCAGACGCCCAGTCGAATAACAAATACCCGATGTTGATGTGAAGCTTTCGTGACTGCAGGAATCCCTACTCTCTGGTTCTTTCGGTGAAGTCGCCCCCCCCCCTCTTACCAATACAACCTCTTGCCACGGCAGCTCTCTCGCCTACCTCAACACGTCTTCTTGCCGTGCTCGTCCCACCTGATGAGGATCGCTCGAGCTGCGCTCGAAACGTCGCGATTCGTTTGATTTAATTTCAACAAATACCCTCCCCCCCCCCACCGCCCCCGCCCCTCCTCACTCTTGTGGCACGGCCTGAGCTGCTTGGTGCCCTGCCGGGCGGCCAGGCTGGCGGGGATGAGCAGGCACACCCCGTACGGGTAGATCGTCTTGCGGTAGTGCACGTTCTTCCAGCGGTGGGCACACACCTGGGGTGCAAGATGGGGGGGGGGTGTGTAACCACGGGTGTAACACGCACGCCTTCGCGATCAATATTGTTCTGGCCAATCGTCCGATGATGCTGGTTGATGTAATTGCCAGCGAAACGTCGGACTACTCTGATTGTGAATGTTGTGGATTCACTCTCCAAAACACCGGTGGGCTGAAGTAGTAAACTAATACTGGTAGGAACCTCCTGGTTACACCAGCCCACAGGGGATTGTTGTGTCCGTCCGTCCGTCGTGTAGGGAGGGGCTGGGTGGGGAGGGAGGGGCTGGGTGGGGAGGGAGGGGCTGGGTGGGGAGGGGAGGGTGGGGAGGGGCTGGGTGGGGAGGGTGGGGAGTGGCTGGGTGGGGAGGGTGGGGAGGGGCTGGGTGGGGGGGCTGCGTGGGGAGTGGGAGGGGTGGGGCTGGGTGGGGAGGGGCTGGTCACCCCGTGGTGCCCTTATAAAACTCAACGTTTAACCTACTCACGCCGGCTCGTGCCCGCCCTCAGTCGGCCATATTTGCGGAATACACCACGCCGCCGTTGACCCTGGCCATTGACCGAGCAACCCAACGTTCCTACCAGCTCCCTCCGCAGGAATGTGCTTGGCGCGTTGTTTACGTGACAAACCTTCCTGGCTGTGTTGGGTGGTAGAGGGGTACGACACATTTATACTTGCGCGATCTAACCCAAAACCCTTTATTATGTATATAACTACTCATTTTATTTGACCATGATAAGGCCCACTGAGCTATATAAGTTAACATTTTCAGAAGCGACCTGTCCACACAAATGGTAGCAGCTGAACGAAGTGGACATTTATAGCGGCAGCCCAGCACTCCAAACGCGGGACGTCGATTCTAAATGTGGAGGGGGAAAACCGGAGGACCCGGAGAAAAATCCACGCGACCACGGGGACAGAGAGAAAGAGACGCAAACTCCAAAAATACAGCAGCAGGCGTCAGGGTCGGGATCGAACCCACGACCTCCTGTATACCAGGTGAGGTAGTTAACATCTTCTAGGCACGTGATTATGATGAGAGAGAGACACTGCAAACTCAAAAACTACAGCAGCAGGCGTCAGGGTCGGGATCGAACCCACGACCTCCTGTATACCAGGTGAGGGAATTAACATCTCCTAGCCACCGTGATGATGATGAGAGAGAGACACTGCAAACTCAAAAAATACAGCAGCAGGCATCGTCAGGGTCGGGATCGAACCCACGACCTCCTGTATACCAGGTGAGGGAATTAACATCTCCTAGCCACCGTGATGATGATGAGAGAGAGACACTGCAAACTCAAATATACAGCAGCAGGCATCGTCAGGGTCGGGATCGAACACACCACCTCCTGTATACGAGGCGAGGTAGTTAACATCTCCGAGAACCCGGCGACCCGAATTTGATTCCCATTCACGGCAAACAGCAGTGATGATAACACTGGTCAACACACCTTTTCTGGCATAAGGTATTTCAACGGTTTTGAGGTAATTTTGGGGTGCTGATTCCAAATCCGGCATCAGTTTTTGTCTATCACATCAGGTTTTTGAGATATAAAATATTGCATTTTCAATACAAACTGCAGAAGAAAAATATTAAATAAATGTGGATATCTACATAAAATGATATTATAAACACACTATCCTAAAAATACAGCACCATATTTTATCACTAAAGCAGTCACTGACTCGCAACAACTTGCAATCATAAGCGACAGAGTTAATTTCGGGTAAAATCAATGAAAATGGGGTATGCTGATAGCATAAAATGAGATGCGATAGAGCAAATCTGAGATCAGATTTGGAATCAGCACCCTGAAATTAGTCTTAAACAGCTGCAAAAGTCCAGGCCAGAAAAAATCTTTTTTTTTTTTGACCAGTGTTATTTGAACCGGTCCTGCGTCTCCCCTAGGTCTACTCAACCTAAAATAAGTGCCTGGTGCGGTGTGTAAACATCGCCACTCGGGAGAAAAAGGCGGCCATGCGTGGTGCTGGCCACCCACCCCCTCGTGTGCAGGGCTAGTCTTCATAGGTGCTCGCTAACAGCTCTTGCTCCAAAAGTCTGTTAAGGCTATACGGGGGATCTTTGTCTTGTTGTTGTTGTGGGTGGGTGTGTTGGTATGTTGGATGAGACAGTCGCTGAGGTGGTGGATCAGTGGGTAGGTGAGTTGGCGGGTGAGTTGGTTGGTTGGTGAGTTGGTGGATCAGAGGGTGGGTGGGTGGGTGAGTGTCTGAGACGGTGGGTCGGTGAGAAAGTGATAGATTTTGTTTCATTACCAGGATTTTCCCATCGCTGCCCGGCTGTCGCTTGAGGCTCACGCCGAGCCACTGGTCCTCCAGGTCCGCTCGGCAATATTTCCCACACGTCTGGTTTTGCTGAGTCACTGGAAGAAGAAAAAAAACATTCCAAACACGTGGGCGCATTAATGTCCGTGTCAGAGAAAAAGCAGGTGCCAAGGCACCTCCGATTAACATGCTTGGCTACGTACGGTGCGAAAGAAGTTCAACACACAAACACCGCACATCCAATTAGCACGGTTGGTTACGTACGGTGCGAAAGAAGTTCAACATATAACACACTAGCTTTACTACCCGGCTTCGCCCGGGACTTGGTTTCTTGTTTTGGATTAACACACAGCCTACGCGGAGGGTGGGGGGGGGATGCGTGACGTCAGCAGGCACACCGCGTGACGCTGCCGCATGCGGGTGACATCACAGATGTGACGTCACCGCTCACTTTCCGTGCAAAATATATCCATTATTGCGCCCCCCTCCCCTCCAAAACACAAAAGTCTATTTTTAGACTGTTTTCATTGTGTACAGTCTGGAAGCTACCCACATGCAAAATTTCAAGTTTTTGTTGCATGTTGGGAAGTACGCTAAACATTTAGAACAGACACACACATTCACAAATTTCCCTTTTATATATACTAAGGCCCCTGGGGATGGATACCCTCTGCCCTCTCGATCTCTGTTCGTCGCCGTCTCGTTATGAGTCTCATGTGTTATCATAGCCACGATCATAAACCACATGTCCATCCACCCCCCTGCTCCCCCGCCATAGCAATGTGGAACTGCCACCACTGGGATGTGAACAGGATATGTGCAGTGCGTGCAGCAAAACGCCAATGTGTGACTCTACTTCAATGCTCACACGTCTATCCGCCCCCCCCGGCCTCCCACCCACTCGCCATCAACAAACCCGCACACTGACCAACATCCATCAGCGGATTGTTTTTTTTCAGCTTCGCACACTGAAAATATCGCGTGGGAGGAATGGAAAACGATTCCGACCTACAACAGAACGCCGCTCTGCGCTTAATTCATCCGCCTACTTGCTGTACTGCCCCCTTTCTCTCCTACTCGTCCCGAAGGTCAACGCCTCATTGCCCTGGAATTGGCTGTCCGGTGGTCCATCTGTGCGTGGTCCGCCAACCCCCACCTCCGAGTGGCTGGCTCACAACGGCCGGCTCCCACAATCTCTCCAAGCATCGAGACATTCCTTCTGCCCCTTCGCCGGGATTCTAACCCTCCCCGGGGAGGTCTGTGGAAGGGCTTGTTTAGGGTGTGGCACCGCCTGCTATCGCCACACATCACTCTGTCCCCCCCCACCCCCACCCCCGTCTCTATCTGTGTAATCTCCCTCCATCTATCTCTGTGATCTCACCCCGCCCCCCCCATGTCTCTCTCTCTCTCCGTGAGCATCTCTTTGCGTGAGTATCTGCGTCTGTAACTCATCACGCTGCCTATCTCAATTTGCAGCTAGGGTGAGGGTTAGAGCTCTTATAGGGTTAAGATTAGAGTTATGGGGTTATGCTGAGGGCTATAGGTTTAGGGTTATGTGGTTAGGGTTATGGGGTTAGGGCTATGGTGTTAGGGTTATGGGGTTCTGGCTATGGTGTTAGGGTTGTGGGGGTTAGGGCTATGTGGTTAGGATCAGGATTAAAGACTCAAACTTAGGGCTATGGGGTTAGGGGTTGGGGATATGGGTTTAGGGCTAGATCTATGGGGTTAAGGCTGTAGGGTTGGGGTTATGGGGCTATGGCTAGCGCTATGGGGTTATGACTATGAGGTTAAGGCTATTGAGTTAGGGTTATGGTCAAGGCTATGGGGTTAGTGCTCGAGCTATGGGGTTAGGGCTATGGATATAGGGTTAGGGCGAGGGCTATAGGGTTAGACTGAAGGCAAGGGGGTTTGGGTTATGTGGCTATGGTTAGAGCGAAGCCTATGGGGTTAGGTCTATAGGGTTAGGGCTAGGGCTATGGTTAGAGCTAGGGCTATGGGTTTAGGGCAATGGGGTTAGGGCTATGGGGTTAGGGCAATGGGGTTATGGCTATGGGGTTA
>NC_136168.1:2031764-2102709 GCF_965212315.1 Lampetra planeri
GATCCTGAGTCAGCACCACTGAGATCCTGAGTCAGCTCCACTGAGATCCTGAGTCAGCGCCACTGAGATCCTGAGTCAGCGTCACTGAGATCCTGAGTCAGCGCCACTGAGATCCTGAGTCAGCACCACTGAGATCCTGAGTCAGTGTCACTGAGATCCTGAGTCAGCGCCACTGAGATCCTGAGTCAGTGTCACTAAGATCCTGAGTCAGTGCCACTGAGATCCTGAGTCAGTGTCACTGAGATCCTGAGTCAGTGTCACTGAGATCCTGAGTCAGCCCCACTGAGATCCTGAGTCAGTGTCACTGAGATCCTGAGTCAGTGCCACTGAGATCCTGAGTCAGTGTCACTGAGATCCTGAGTCAGTGTCACTGAGATCCTGAGTCAGCGCCACTGAGATCCTGAGTCAGCGCCACTGAGATCCTGAGTCAGTGTCACTGAGATCCTGAGTCAGCGCCACTGAGATCCTGAGTCAGTGTCACTGAGATCCTGAGTCAGTGTCACTGAGATCCTGAGTCAGCACCACTGAGATCCTGAGTCAGTGTCACTGAGATCCTGAGTCAGCGCCACTGAGATCCTGAGTCAGTGCCACTGAGATCCTGAGTCAGTGCCACTGAGATCCTGAGTCAGTGTCACTGAGATCCTGAGTCAGTGTCACTGAGATCCTGAGTCAGTGTCACTGAGATCCTGAGTCAGCACCACTGAGATCCTGAGTCAGCGTCACTGAGATCCTGAGTCAGCGTCACTGAGATCCTGAGTCAGCGTCACTGAGATCCTGAGTCAGTGTCACTGAGATCCTGAGTCAGCGTCACTGAGATCCTGAGTCAGCACCACTGAGATCCTGAGTCAGCACCACTGAGATCCTGAGTCAGCACCACTGAGATCCTGAGTCAGTGCCACTGAGATCCTGAGTCAGTGCCACTGAGATCCTGAGTCAGCTCCACTGAGATCCTGAGTCAGCGCCACTGAAATCCTGAGTCAGCGTCACTGAGATCCTGAGTCAGCGCCACTGAGATCCTGAGTCAGCACCACTGAGATCCTGAGTCAGTGTCACTGAGATCCTGAGTCAGTGCCACTGAGATCCTGAGTCAGTGTCACTGAGATCCTGAGTCAGCACCACTGAGATCCTGAGTCAGCTCCACTGAGATCCTGAGTCAGCGCCACTGAGATCCTGAGTCAGCGTCACTGAGATCCTGAGTCAGCGCCACTGAGATCCTGAGTCAGCACCACTGAGATCCTGAGTCAGTGTCACTGAGATCCTGAGTCAGCGCCACTGAGATCCTGAGTCAGTGTCACTGAGATCCTGAGTCAGTGCCACTGAGATCCTGAGTCAGTGTCACTGAGATCCTGAGTCAGTGTCACTGAGATCCTGAGTCAGCACCACTGAGATCCTGAGTCAGTGTCACTGAGATCTTGAGTCAGTGCCACTGAGATCCTGAGTCAGTGTCACTGAGATCCTGAGTCAGTGTCACTGAGATCCTGAGTCAGCGCCACTGAGATCCTGAGTCAGCGCCACTGAGATCCTGAGTCAGTGTCACTGAGATCCTGAGTCAGCGCCACTGAGATCCTGAGTCAGTGTCACTGAGATCCTGAGTCAGTGTCACTGAGATCCTGAGTCAGCACCACTGAGATCCTGAGTCAGTGTCACTGAGATCCTGAGTCAGCGCCACTGAGATCCTGAGTCAGTGCCACTGAGATCCTGAGTCAGTGCCACTGAGATCCTGAGTCAGTGTCACTGAGATCCTGAGTCAGTGTCACTGAGATCCTGAGTCAGTGTCACTGAGATCCTGAGTCAGCACCACTGAGATCCTGAGTCAGCGTCACTGAGATCCTGAGTCAGCGTCACTGAGATCCTGAGTCAGCGTCACTGAGATCCTGAGTCAGTGTCACTGAGATCCTGAGTCAGCGTCACTGAGATCCTGAGTCAGTGCCACTGAGATCCTGAGTCAGCGCCACTGAGATCCTGAGTCAGTGCCACTGAGATCCTGAGTCAGTGCCACTGAGATCCTGAGTCAGTGCCACTGAGATCCTGAGTCAGTGTCACTGAGATCCTGAGTCAGTGCCACTGAGATCCTGAGTCAGTGTCACTGAGATCCTGAGTCAGTGTCACTGAGATCCTGAGTCAGTGTCTCTGAGATCCTGAGTCAGCACCACTGAGATCCTGAGTCAGCTCCACTGAGATCCTGAGTCAGCGCCACTGAGATCCTGAGTCAGCGTCACTGAGATCCTGAGTCAGTGCCACTGGGATCCTGAGTCAGTGCCACTGAGATCCTGAGTCAGTGTCACTGAGATCCTGAGTCAGCACCACTGAGATCCTGAGTCAGCTCCACTGAGATCCTGAGTCAGTGTCACTGAGATCCTGAGTCAGTGCCACTGAGATCCTGAGTCAGTGTCACTGAGATCCTGAGTCAGCACCACTGGGATCCTGAGTCAGCTCCACTGAGATCCTGAGTCAGCGCAACTGAGATCCTGAGTCAGCACCACTGAGATCCTGAGTCAGCGTCACTGAGATCCTGAGTCAGTGCCACTGAGATCCTGAGTCAGCACCACTGAGATCCTGAGTCAGCGCCACTGAGATCCTGAGTCAGCGTCACTGAGATCCTGAGTCAGCGTCACTGAGATCCTGAGTCAGCACCACTGAGATCCTGAGTCAGCGCCACTGAGATCCTGAGTCAGTGTCACTGAGATCCTGAGTCAACTCCACTGAGATCCTGAGTCAGCACCACTGAGATCCTGAGTCAGCGTCACTGAGATCCTGAGTCAGCACCACTGAGATCCTGAGTCAGCACCACTGAGATCCTGAGTCAGCGTCACTGAGATCCTGAGTCAGCGCCACTGAGATCCTGAGTCAGCACCACTGAGATCCTGAGTCAGCACCACTGAGATCCTGAGTCAGTGCCACTGAGATCCTGAGTCAGCACCACTGAGATCCTGAGTCAGTGTCACTGAGATCACGAGTCAGCGCTACTGAGATCACGAGTCAGCACCACTGAGATCCTGAGTCAGCGTCACTGAGATCCTGAGTCAGCGCTACTGAGATCACGAGTCAGCACCACTGAGATCACGAGTCAGCGTCACTGAGATCCTGAGTCAGCACCACTGAGATCCTGAGTCAGCGTCACTGAGATCCTGAGTCAGCACCACTGAGATCCTGAGTCAGCGTCACTGAGATCCTGAGTCAGCGCCACTGAGATCCTGAGTCAGCACCACTGAGATCCTGAGTCAGCACCACTGAGATCCTGAGTCAGTGCCACTGAGATCCTGAGTCAGCACCACTGAGATCCTGAGTCAGTGTCACTGAGATCACGAGTCAGCGCCACTGAGATCCTGAGTCAGCGCCACTGAGATCCTGAGTCAGCGTCACTGAGATCCTGAGTCAGCGCCACTGAGATCTTGAGTCAGCGTCACTGAGATCCTGAGTCAGCGCCACTGAGATCCTGAGTCAGCACCACTGAGATCCTGAGTCAGTGCCACTGAGATCCTGAGTCAGCACCACTGAGATCCTGAGTCAGTGCCACTGAGATCCTGAGTCAGCACCACTGAGATCCTGAGTCAGTGCCACTGAGATCCTGAGTCAGCACCACTGAGATCCTGAGTCAGTGCCACTGAGATCCTGAGTCAGCACCACTGAGATCCTGAGTCAGCGCCACTGAGATCACGAGTCAGTGTCACTGAGATCACGAGTCAGCACCACTGAGATCCGGGCATTCCAATCCGGGGTTCAGCCACGGCCTGTGATTAAACTGGGTTCTCAAGTGGAGTGAGCTGATGGTCTCGGCCCGGTCACCAATGACTCGCACAGAGACCCATAGACTCACACAGAGATCCATAGACTCACATAGAGACCATAGACTCGCACAGAGATTCATAGACTCACACAAAGACCCATAGACTCACACAGATACCCATAGACTCGCACAAAGACCCATAGACTCACACAGAGACCCATAGACTCACATAGAGACCATAGACTCACACAGAGATTCATAGACTCACACAAAGACCCATAGACTCACACAGAGACCCATAGACTCACACAGAGATCCATAGACTCACACAGAGACCCATAGACTCACACAAAGACCCGTAGACTCACACAAAGACTCATAGACTGACACAGAGACCCATAGACTCACACAGAGACCCATAGATTCACACAGAGACACGTAGACTCACACAAAGACCCATAGACTCAGACAGAAACCCACAGACTCACACAGAAACCCATAGACTCACACAGAGATCCATAGACACACACAGACTGAGTTGTGATTAAGCCAGGGTCTCTGGGTGTAACGAGTTGACGGCCTCAGCCCAGTCACCAATGACTGCACACAAATAAACAAACACAAACCCCCCCACCACGTTAAATTTGTTTTTGCGCTCAATTTGGTTAAATCCCATTTCTAAGAATGTACAACATCGGGTTGACTGCCACGAGCCATGACTGAACCATCGCGTGGCAGGGCAGAAGGGATCTCAGAGGTAGCTCTGTGGTCACCACTTCCGCGGACCCTTCACCCATACAGAGGCTTGCGCGGCCCTGCGCAAGCTGCCCCGGTGGGAGCGCGTGGGCCTCGCAACAAGAAACGTCCCGTGTTTGACTCCAGACTCGGGCGATTTTTTATTATTATTTTTTCACGCTTTCTATTAACTCACTCTCTCTGTTGTTGTCGTTGTTGTTGTATCCTCAAATCTTGTAACTAAATTTTTACCCACTTCCCAATGTGGTATCGACTGCAAACTTGGTATACGTATGTCATACTGATGACAATACTATATTCTAGCATTACAAATAAAATATATATTTTTAAACATAAATTTGTATATGTTATGCTTCGGCTTGGGTCTAATTATCCACGGTCAACTGACGTTGGCTGTAAATCACCACGGTCACGTTATGGCAAGCTTCGAGGCCACTTCCTGGAGTCGTGGAGTTCTTCCATTGCGAGTACATTTCATTAAAGCGTGTTTTTAATAACGTTTTAAAAAATATTACTTATTCTGCGTGAGTTCGTTTGACGTCCCGCCCTCCCCTCCTGTTCCGCATGAGTTTCCTCCGCGTTATTTTATGCTACTCCCAGAGGTGTGGACTCGAGTCATGTGACTTGGACTCGAGTCAGACTCGAGTCATGAATTTGATGACTTGCGACTCGACTTGGACTTGCATAACAATGACTTTGTCCCACCTATGAGATGTGGACTCGAGTCATGTGACTTGGACTCGAGTCAGACTCGAGTCATGAATTTGATGACTTGCGACTCGACTTGGACTTGCATAACAATGACTTTGTCCCACCTCTGGCTACTCCTACGGCTACCAACACAATTGGTGTTGACCAAACATCATCGCAGCGTAGCAGGTTCCTCCTGAAGAAATATAAACTTGCTTCAGGACTCGCCGTGGCTTTTCTTGGGTAAAAAAAACTTCTAAATCAGACTGGAAGCGTGGCACCCGCATGGCGACACGACCCACGAGAGGAGGAGCAGCAGCAGACTCAAGGATACATTTCCAGGAGAATGGGGAACAAGGCGAGACGGATGTACGTGGTGTCGGCGAGCACCTATTAAGGTCGACGCGACACGCAAAGGCGGCCAGCACTACGCGCGGCCGCCTTTGTCTCCCCGATGTTTACACACCGCGCCAGGTACTCGTTTGAGGCTAAATCGAATTAGTTTGTTTAGACATCGTACCAAGGACTGTACTCCAAGGCCGTAGCCATGGAGTCAACATTGGGGGGGGGGCAAATTTTCCAGGAGGTCTGGGGGTCCCAACCCAGAATTTTTTTTTAAACTCATTTCCTGCCTAAAATATTAAAAAATTCACGAATACACGGGATGGACTTTTTATGTATTTTCTACAATAATGTCTAATAGTGTATTGTATTACATTGCTCTGTTTTTACTTTTTTACCTTTTCTTGTTTCATTATAAGTAATGGCAGAGATTAGGGATGAATAAAGTACAACCATAACCACAATCATATAAGCAGAAATCTACGCATTGATTTATATGAAGACAAGTCCAGATATTGTGGCCAAGGTTTAGCAAATTGTTGTTTTTATTTACATAGCATCGCAATCTTGAGCATATTTCAATATTGGGGGGGGGGGGGGGGGATATATTACAATTACTGGGGTTGCGCGGGTCGAAGGGCAGTGCGCTAACCACATCGCCACCGCTCCACAGCCAACACGCAAGGCAAAGATGCCCCCCTCAACCGTGTAGCCTTTAACGAACTGTTGGGGCAAGTGCTGTTAGCGAGCACCTATTAAAGCCGGCACGGCACACGAGGGGATGGGTGGCCCACACCGCGCCCGACCGCCTTTGTCTCCCCAGCGCTGATATTTTTTCACACCGCAACAGGCACCCCATTTAAGGCTGAGTCGACCTAGGGGACGGCAGGCCTTCCAAGAACCGGTTCGAATATAATAGTCGCAGGTGTTGTGCCGTCGAGTTGGGAATCGGAATCTCGGGTCGCCAGATTCGTCCGTAGCGCAGTGCGCTAACCACTGCGCCACCGCTCCACAGCCAACACCCACGCAGGAGGGAGACACAAAGACAAAGATCCCCCGTGTAGCCTCAACAGACTGCTGGGGCAAGTGCTGTTAGCGAGCAGCACCTATGAAGGCCGGCACGGCACACGAGGGGGGTGGGTGGCCGGCACCCCGCCCGGCCGCCTTTGTCTCCCCAGTGGCGATGCATTTTACACACCGAGCCGACCTAGGGGAGGCCCATGGACGGGTTCAGATGATCGTCAAACGGCGTTGGCCGTGAGCGAGAATCGGAACCTCGGGTCGCCGGGTTCGTAGCGCAGCGCGGTGCGCTAACCACTGCGCCACCGCTCCACCATCCAACGACACCCACGCAGAAGGGGCGCGTACACAGACACGCGCCTCACTCCCCACAGGCAGCAAGTCGAATGTGCGTGTGCGTGCTACACTGCGTGTAATGAAGCGGTGCTGTGGGAGCGGTGGTGGAGCGGTTAGCGCCACGAACCCTGCCGTGCCGGCCTTCATAGCTGCTACTCGCTAACAGCACTTGCCCCAACAGTCTGTTCAGGCTATAGGGGGGATATTTGTCTGTTGTATCAATGCAGGGAGCCGTAGTGTAGTGGTTAGCACTACTAAACCAGATTATCTGAACCCATCCCTGGGCCTCCCCTAGGTCGACTCGGCCTCAAATGAGTACCCTGTGCGGTGTGTGGTAAACATCGCCACTGGGGGAGACAAAGGCGGCCGGGCCTGGTGCTGGCCACCCACCCCCTCGTGCGCCGTGTCGGCCTTCGTAGGTGCTGCTCGCTCACAGCACTTGCCCCAACAGTCTGTTGAGGCTGCACGGGACATCTTTGTCTTTGTAATGAAACAGCAAAGGAAATACGCGTGGACTCAAACTTGCTGACGCACCACGACGGAGGGAGAGGGGGAGAAGGGGAGGGGGGAGCTGGGGAGGGGATGCTGACTTCGACGTGGCGATATTTATATAAATATTTATATAAATATTTATATAAATATGTTTTATAAGACTAACAATACATTTGAGAACCGCAGCTCAAATCTCGCACAGAGAACTCCCAGCTCACGCGAATTGTGTCGACACCGCACCTCCGATGGGCACGGTTGGCTACGTACGGTGCGAAAGAAGTTCAACAAAAGACAAAGATCCACACCCCCCGTGTAGCCTTAACACACTGTTGGGGCAAGTGCTGTTAGCGAGCACCTATTAAGGCCGACACGGCACACGAGCGGGTGGGTGGCCAACACCACGCCCACCCGCCTTTGTCTCCCCAGCGGCGATGTTTACTACACACCGCACAGGGTACTCATTTGAGGCTGAGTCGACCTAGGGGAGGCCCATGACCGGTTTGGATAATCGTCTTGGCCGTGAGCGGGATTTGTCGTAGCGCAGCGCACCGCCGGCTACACTCCCACACGACATACAAGAGGCAAAGATCCCCCGTAGAGCCTTGGACAAGACTGTGAGCCTCCCGGCACGAACAGCATCGACAAGTTGAGCACGTACAGGGACGAGTACAGGAGGAGGCTTTCGTAACCAATACAGGGTGATTCAAAACAATGTTCACGCTTATATGGGACCATCGTTTTTAATGGAAAAAAGAACGGATACTAATAATACGACACGACAACACATGTCGTGTTAATAGCTTCAAGAAGTCAAAGAGTCTCTTCCACTTGTTCGCCTTCGTGGTCAACACGTGGCCTGGAATCTTCTCCAGGTGGTCTCCAGAGCCGGGAGGTGGCACATTGCTTTTGTGCCATTGTTGACAATTCTCAGAAGTGTTCAAACCAGAGGTGTGGACTCGAGTCATGTGACTTGGACTCGAGTCAGACTCGAGTCATGAATTTGATGACTTGCGACTCGACTTGGACTTGCATAACAATGACTTTGTCCCACCTCTGGTTCAAACATTTGTTGTTGAAGCACCCTGTATGATCCACGAGCAAGGTGGTTTGCCTTAGATCACGTAAAGAGTCAGTCAGCGATAGTTTTTAGTCATTGTAAAAGTGAGCCAGACAGAGTACAAGTCAGTCACAGTGAAAGTTAGTCATGGCTCGAGTCAGTCCCAGACAAAACGAGTCATCGTCAAAGCGAGCTATAGGACAAGTCAGTCGTAATCCAAATTGGTCATCGTCAGTCACGTGATACCAAGTCAGCCACCGTCCGAGTCGATGATAGTCCGAAGTCAGCCGTAGACCGAGGAGTGACAGGGTGACAGGTGACAGGGTGACAGGGTGACAGAGTGACAGAGTGACAGGGTGACAGAGTGACAGAGAGACAGAGAGACAGGGTGACAAGGTGACAGGGTGAAAGAGTGACAGGGTGACAGAGTGACAGGGTGACAGGGTGACAGAGTGACAGGGTGACAGGGTGACAGAGTGACAGGGTGACAGGGTGAAAGAGTGACAGGGTGACAGAGTGACAGAGTGCCAGGGTGACAGAGTGACAGGGTGACAGAGTGACAGGGTGACAGGGTGACAGAGTGACAGGGTGACAAGGTGACAGGGTGACAGAGTGACAGGGTGACAGAGTGACAGGGTGACAGGGTGACAGGGTGACAGGGTGACAAGGTGACAGGGTGACAGAGTGACAGGGTGACAGGGTGACAGGGTGAAAGAGTGACAGGGTGACAGAGTGCCAGGGTGACAGAGTGACAGGGTGACAGAGTGACAGAGTGACAGGGTGACAGGGTGACAGGGTGACAGAGTGACAGGGTGACAAGGTGACAGGTTGAAAGAGTGACAGGGTGACAGAGTGACAGGGTGACAGGGTGACAGGGTGACAGAGTGACAGGGTGACAAGGTGACAGGGTGACAGAGTGACAGGGTGACAGGGTGAAAGAGTGACAGGGTGACAGAGTGACAGAGTGCCAGGGTGACAGAGTGACAGGGTGACAGAGTGACAGGGTGACAGGGTGACAGAGTGACAGGGTGACAGAGTGACAGGGTGACAGGGTGACAGGGTGACAGAGTGACAGGGTGACAGAGTGACAGGGTGACAGAGTGACAGGGTGACAGGGTGACAGGGTGACAGGGTGACAGAGTGACAGGGTGACAGAGTGACAGGGTGGCAGGGAGACAGGGTGACAGAGTGACAGAGAGACAGGGTGACAGAGTGACAGAGTGACAGAGAGACAGGGTGACAGGGTGGCAGGGTGATAGGGTTACAGAGTGACAGGGTGACAGGGTGACAGAGTGACAGGGTGACAGAGTGACAGGGTGACAGAGTGACAGAGAGACAGAGTGACAGAGAGACAGGGTGACAGAGTGACAGGGTGACAGAGTGACAGGGTGACAAGGTGACAGAGTGACAGGGTGACAGAGTGACAGAGTGACAGAGAGACAGGGTGACAGAGTGACAGGGTGGCAGAGTGACAGAGTGACAGAGTGACAGGGTGGCAGGGTGACAGAGTGACAGGGTGACAGAGTGACAGAGTGACAGAGTGACAGGGTGACAGAGTGACAGGGTGACAGGGTGACAGAGTGACAGGGTGACAGAGTGACAGGGTGACAGAGTGACAGAGTGACAGAGTGACAGAGTGACAGGGTGACAGAGTGACAGGGTGACAGGGTGACAGAGTGACAGGGTGACAGAGTGACAGGGTGGCAGGGTGACAGAGTGACAGGGTGACAGAGTGGCAGGGTGACAGGGTGACAGGGTGGCAGGGTGACAGAGTGACAGAGTAACAGAGTGACAGGGTGACAGGGTGACAGGGTGACAGAGTGACAGGGTGACAGGGTGACAGAGTGACAGGGTGACAGAGTGACAGTGACAGGGTGACAGGGTGACAGGGTGACAGAGTGACAGGGTGACAGGGTGACAGGGTGACAGGGTGACAGAGTGACAGGGTGACAGAGTGACAGGGTGACATGGTGACAGGGTGACAGAGTGACAGGGCGACAGGGTGACAGAGTGACAGGGTGACAGGGTGACAGAGTGACAGGGTGACAGGGTGACAGGGTGACAGGGTGACAGAGTGACAGGGTGACAGGGTGACAGAGAGTCAGGGTGACAGAGTGACAGAGTGTAAGGATGACAGGGTGACAGAGTGACAGGGTGACAGAGTGACAGTGACAGGGTGACAGGGTGACAGAGTGACAGGGTGACAGGGTGACAGAGTGACAGGGTGACAGGGTGACAGAGTGACAGGGTGACAGAGAGACAGGGTGACAGAGTGACAGGGTGACAAGGTGACAGAGTGACAGGGTGACAGAGTGACAGAGTGACAGAGAGACAGGGTGACAGAGTGACAGGGTGGCAGAGTGACAGAGTGACAGAGTGACAGGGTGGCAGGGTGACAGAGTGACAGGGTGACAGAGTGACAGAGTGACAGAGTGACAGGGTGACAGAGTGACAGGGTGACAGGGTGACAGGGTGATAGGGTGACAGAGTGACAGGGTGACAGGGTGACAGAGTAACAGAGTGACAGAGAGACAGGGTGACAGGGTGACAGGGTGACAGAGTGACAGGGTGGCAGGGTGACAGAGTGACAGGGTGACAGAGTGACAGAGTGACAGAGTGACAGGGTGACAGAGTGACAGGGTGACAGAGTGACAGGGTGACAGAGCGACAGGGTGACAGAGTGACAGGGTGACAGGGTGACAGAGTGACAGAGTGACAGGGTGACAGAGTGACAGGGTGACAGGGTGACAGAGAGACAGGGTGACAGGGTGACAGGGTGACAGAGTGACAGGGTGACAGGGTGACAGAGTGACAGAGTGACAGGGTGACAGAGTGACAGGGTGACAGGGTGACAGAGTGACAGGGTGACAGAGTGACAGGGTGACAGGGTGACAGAGTGACAGGGTGACAGAGTGACAGGGTGACAGAGTGACAGAGTGACAGGGTGACAGGGTGACAGAGTGACAGGGTGACAGAGTGACAGGGTGACAGGGTGACAGGGTGACAGAGTGACAGGGTGACAGAGTGACAGGGTGGCAGGGTGACAGGGTGACAGAGTGACAGAGAGACAGGGTGACAGAGTGACAGAGTGACAGAGAGACAGGGTGACAGGGTGGCAGGGTGATAGGGTTACAGAGTGACAGGGTGACAGGGTGACACAGTGACAGGGTGACAGAGTGACAGGGTGACAGAGTGACAGAGAGACAGAGTGACAGAGAGACAGGGTGACAGAGTGACAGGGTGACAGAGTGACAGGGTGACAAGGTGACAGAGTGACAGGGTGACAGAGTGACAGAGTGACAGAGAGACAGGGTGACAGAGTGACAGGGTGGCAGAGTGACAGAGTGACAGAGTGACAGGGTGGCAGGGTGACAGAGTGACAGGGTGACAGAGTGACAGAGTGACAGAGTGACAGGGTGACAGAGTGACAGGGTGACAGGGTGACAGAGTGACAGGGTGACAGAGTGACAGGGTGACAGAGTGACAGAGTGACAGAGTGACAGAGTGACAGGGTGACAGGGTGACAGAGTGACAGGGTGACAGAGTGACAGGGTGGCAGGGTGACAGAGTGACAGGGTGACAGAGTGACAGAGTGACAGAGTGACAGGGTGACAGAGTGACAGGGTGACAGGGTGACAGGGTGGCAGGGTGACAGAGTGACAGAGTGACAGAGTGACAGGGTGACAGGGTGACAGGGTGACAGAGTGACAGGGTGACAGGGTGACAGAGTGACAGGGTGACAGAGTGACAGTGACAGGGTGACAGGGTGACAGGGTGACAGAGTGACAGGGTGACAGGGTGACAGAGTGACAGGGTGACAGGGTGACAGAGTGACAGGGTGACAGAGTGACAGGGTGACATGGTGACAGGGTGACAGAGTGACAGGGCGACAGGGTGACAGAGTGACAGGGTGACAGGGTGACAGAGTGACAGGGTGACAGGGTGACAGGGTGACAGGGTGACAGAGTGACAGGGTGACAGGGTGACAGAGAGTCAGGGTGACAGAGTGACAGAGTGTAAGGATGACAGGGTGACAGAGTGACAGGGTGACAGAGTGACAGTGACAGGGTGACAGGGTGACAGAGTGACAGGGTGACAGGGTGACAGAGTGACAGGGTGACAGGGTGACAGAGTGACAGGGTGACAAAGAGACAGGGTGACAGAGTGACAGGGTGACAAGGTGACAGAGTGACAAGGTGACAGAGTGACAGAGTGACAGAGAGACAGGGTGACAGAGTGACAGGGTGGCAGAGTGACAGAGTGACAGAGTGACAGGGTGGCAGGGTGACAGAGTGACAGGGTGACAGAGTGACAGGGTGACAGAGTGACAGGGTGACAGGGTGACAGGGTGACAGGGTGACAGAGTGACAGGGTGACAGAGTGACAGAGTGACAGAGAGACAGGGTGACAGGGTGACAGGGTGACAGAGTGACAGGGTGGCAGGGTGACAGAGTGACAGGGTGACAGAGTGACAGAGTGACAGAGTGACAGGGTGACAGAGTGACAGGGTGACAGAGTGACAGGGTGACAGAGCGACAGGGTGACAGAGTGACAGGGTGACAGGGTGACAGAGTGACAGAGTGACAGGGTGACAGAGTGACAGGGTGACAGGGTGACAGAGAGACAGGGTGACAGGGTGACAGGGTGACAGAGTGACAGGGTGACAGGGTGACAGAGTGACAGGGTGACAGAGTGACAGGGTGACAGGGTGACAGAGTGACAGGGTGACAGAGAGACAGGGTGACAGGGTGACAGAGTGACAGGGTGACAGGGTGACAGAGTGACAGGGTGACAGGGTGACAGAGTGACAGGGTGACAGAGAGACAGGGTGACAGAGTGACAGGGTGACAAGGTGACAGAGTGACAGGGTGACAGAGTGACAGAGTGACAGAGAGACAGGGTGACAGAGTGACAGGGTGGCAGAGTGACAGAGTGACAGAGTGACAGGGTGGCAGGGTGACAGAGTGACAGGGTGACAGAGTGACAGAGTGACAGAGTGACAGGGTGACAGAGTGACAGGGTGACAGGGTGACAGGGTGATAGGGTGACAGAGTGACAGGGTGACAGGGTGACAGAGTAACAGAGTGACAGAGAGACAGGGTGACAGGGTGACAGGGTGACAGAGTGACAGGGTGGCAGGGTGACAGAGTGACAGGGTGACAGAGTGACAGAGTGACAGAGTGACAGGGTGACAGAGTGACAGGGTGACAGAGTGACAGGGTGACAGAGCGACAGGGTGACAGAGTGACAGGGTGACAGGGTGACAGAGTGACAGAGTGACAGGGTGACAGAGTGACAGGGTGACAGGGTGACAGAGAGACAGGGTGACAGGGTGACAGGGTGACAGAGTGACAGGGTGACAGGGTGACAGAGTGACAGAGTGACAGGGTGACAGAGTGACAGGGTGACAGGGTGACAGAGTGACAGGGTGACAGAGTGACAGGGTGACAGGGTGACAGAGTGACAGGGTGACAGAGTGACAGGGTGACAGAGTGACAGAGTGACAGGGTGACAGGGTGACAGAGTGACAGGGTGACAGAGTGACAGGGTGACAGGGTGACAGGGTGACAGAGTGACAGGGTGACAGAGTGACAGGGTGGCAGGGTGACAGGGTGACAGAGTGACAGAGAGACAGGGTGACAGAGTGACAGAGTGACAGAGAGACAGGGTGACAGGGTGGCAGGGTGATAGGGTTACAGAGTGACAGGGTGACAGGGTGACACAGTGACAGGGTGACAGAGTGACAGGGTGACAGAGTGACAGAGAGACAGAGTGACAGAGAGACAGGGTGACAGAGTGACAGGGTGACAGAGTGACAGGGTGACAAGGTGACAGAGTGACAGGGTGACAGAGTGACAGAGTGACAGAGAGACAGGGTGACAGAGTGACAGGGTGGCAGAGTGACAGAGTGACAGAGTGACAGGGTGGCAGGGTGACAGAGTGACAGGGTGACAGAGTGACAGAGTGACAGAGTGACAGGGTGACAGAGTGACAGGGTGACAGGGTGACAGAGTGACAGGGTGACAGAGTGACAGGGTGACAGAGTGACAGAGTGACAGAGTGACAGAGTGACAGGGTGACAGGGTGACAGAGTGACAGGGTGACAGAGTGACAGGGTGGCAGGGTGACAGAGTGACAGGGTGACAGAGTGACAGAGTGACAGAGTGACAGGGTGACAGAGTGACAGGGTGACAGGGTGACAGGGTGGCAGGGTGACAGAGTGACAGAGTGACAGAGTGACAGGGTGACAGGGTGACAGGGTGACAGAGTGACAGGGTGACAGGGTGACAGAGTGACAGGGTGACAGAGTGACAGTGACAGGGTGACAGGGTGACAGGGTGACAGAGTGACAGGGTGACAGAGTGACAGGGTGACAGGGTGACAGAGTGACAGGGTGACAGAGTGACAGGGTGACATGGTGACAGGGTGACAGAGTGACAGGGCGACAGGGTGACAGAGTGACAGGGTGACAGGGTGACAGAGTGACAGGGTGACAGGGTGACAGGGTGACAGGGTGACAGAGTGACAGGGTGACAGGGTGACAGAGAGTCAGGGTGACAGAGTGACAGAGTGTAAGGATGACAGGGTGACAGAGTGACAGGGTGACAGAGTGACAGTGACAGGGTGACAGGGTGACAGAGTGACAGGGTGACAGGGTGACAGAGTGACAGGGTGACAGGGTGACAGAGTGACAGGGTGACAAAGAGACAGGGTGACAGAGTGACAGGGTGACAAGGTGACAGAGTGACAAGGTGACAGAGTGACAGAGTGACAGAGAGACAGGGTGACAGAGTGACAGGGTGGCAGAGTGACAGAGTGACAGAGTGACAGGGTGGCAGGGTGACAGAGTGACAGGGTGACAGAGTGACAGAGTGACAGAGTGACAGGGTGACAGGGTGACAGGGTGACAGGGTGACAGGGTGACAGAGTGACAGGGTGACAGAGTGACAGAGTGACAGAGAGACAGGGTGACAGGGTGACAGGGTGACAGAGTGACAGGGTGGCAGGGTGACAGAGTGACAGGGTGACAGAGTGACAGAGTGACAGAGTGACAGGGTGACAGAGTGACAGGGTGACAGAGTGACAGGGTGACAGAGCGACAGGGTGACAGAGTGACAGGGTGACAGGGTGACAGAGTGACAGAGTGACAGGGTGACAGAGTGACAGGGTGACAGGGTGACAGAGAGACAGGGTGACAGGGTGACAGGGTGACAGAGTGACAGGGTGACAGGGTGACAGAGTGACAGAGTGACAGGGTGACAGAGTGACAGGGTGACAGGGTGACAGAGTGACAGGGTGACAGAGTGACAGGGTGACAGGGTGACAGAGTGACAGGGTGACAGAGTGACAGGGTGACAGAGTGACAGAGTGACAGGGTGACAGAGTGACAGGGTGACAGGGTGACAGAGTGACAGGGTGACAGAGTAACAGGGTGACAGGGTGACAGAGTGACAGGGTGACAGGGTGACAGGGTGACAGGGTGACAGGGTGACAGGGTGACAGAGCGACAGGGTGACAGGGTCACAGGGTAACAGAGTGACAGGGTGACAGAGTGACAGGGTGACAGGGTGACAGAGTGACAGGGTGACAGAGTGACAGGGTGACAGGGTGACAGAGTGACAGAGTGACAGGGTGACAGGGTGACAGGGTGACAGAGTGACAGGGTGACAGAGTGACAGGGTGACAGGGTGACAGAGTGACAGGGTGACAGAGTGACAGGGTGACAGGGTGACAGAGTGACAGGGTGACAGGGTGACAGAGTGACAGGGTGACAGTGTGACAGTGTGGCAGGGTGATAGGGTGACAGAGTGACAGGGTGACAGGGTGACAGAGAGACAGGGTGACAGGGTGACAGGGTGACAGGGTGACAGAGTGACAGAGTGACAGAGTGTAAGGGTGACAGGGTGACAGAGTGACAGGGTGACAGGGTGACAGAGTGACAGGGTGACAGGGTGACAGAGAGACAGGGTGACAGGGTGACAGGGTGACAGGGTGACAGAGTGACAGAGTGACAGAGTGACAGAGTGACAGGGTTACAGAGTGACAGAGTGACAGAGTGTAAGGATGACAGGGTGACAGAGTGACAGGGTGACAGGGTGACAGAGTGACAGGGTGACAGGGTGAAAGAGTGACAGGGTGACAGAGTGACAGAGTGACAGGGTGACAGAGTGACAGGGTGACAGAGTGACAGGGTGACAGAGTGACAGGGTGACAGGGTGACAGGGTGACAGGGTGACAGGGTGACAGAGTGACAGGGTGACAGGGTGACAGAGTGACAGGGTGACAGAGTGACAGAGTGACAGAGTGACAGAGTGACAGGGTGACAGGGTGACAGAGTGACAGGGTGACAGAGTGACAGGGTGGCAGGGTGACAGAGTGACAGGGTGACAGAGTGACAGAGTGACAGAGTGACAGGGTGACAGAGTGACAGGGTGACAGGGTGACAGGGTGGCAGGGTGACAGAGTGACAGAGTGACAGAGTGACAGGGTGACAGGGTGACAGGGTGACAGAGTGACAGGGTGACAGGGTGACAGAGTGACAGGGTGACAGAGTGACAGTGACAGGGTGACAGGGTGACAGGGTGACAGAGTGACAGGGTGACAGGGTGACAGAGTGACAGGGTGACAGGGTGACAGAGTGACAGGGTGACAGAGTGACAGGGTGACATGGTGACAGGGTGACAGAGTGACAGGGCGACAGGGTGACAGAGTGACAGGGTGACAGGGTGACAGAGTGACAGGGTGACAGGGTGACAGGGTGACAGGGTGACAGAGTGACAGGGTGACAGGGTGACAGAGAGTCAGGGTGACAGAGTGACAGAGTGTAAGGATGACAGGGTGACAGAGTGACAGGGTGACAGAGTGACAGTGACAGGGTGACAGGGTGACAGAGTGACAGGGTGACAGGGTGACAGAGTGACAGGGTGACAGGGTGACAGAGTGACAGGGTGACAAAGAGACAGGGTGACAGAGTGACAGGGTGACAAGGTGACAGAGTGACAAGGTGACAGAGTGACAGAGTGACAGAGAGACAGGGTGACAGAGTGACAGGGTGGCAGAGTGACAGAGTGACAGAGTGACAGGGTGGCAGGGTGACAGAGTGACAGGGTGACAGAGTGACAGAGTGACAGAGTGACAGGGTGACAGAGTGACAGGGTGACAGGGTGACAGGGTGACAGGGTGACAGAGTGACAGGGTGACAGAGTGACAGAGTGACAGAGAGACAGGGTGACAGGGTGACAGGGTGACAGAGTGACAGGGTGGCAGGGTGACAGAGTGACAGGGTGACAGAGTGACAGAGTGACAGAGTGACAGGGTGACAGAGTGACAGGGTGACAGAGTGACAGGGTGACAGAGCGACAGGGTGACAGAGTGACAGGGTGACAGGGTGACAGAGTGACAGAGTGACAGGGTGACAGAGTGACAGGGTGACAGGGTGACAGAGAGACAGGGTGACAGGGTGACAGGGTGACAGAGTGACAGGGTGACAGGGTGACAGAGTGACAGAGTGACAGGGTGACAGAGTGACAGGGTGACAGGGTGACAGAGTGACAGGGTGACAGAGTGACAGGGTGACAGGGTGACAGAGTGACAGGGTGACAGAGTGACAGGGTGACAGAGTGACAGAGTGACAGGGTGACAGAGTGACAGGGTGACAGGGTGACAGAGTGACAGGGTGACAGAGTAACAGGGTGACAGGGTGACAGAGTGACAGGGTGACAGGGTGACAGGGTGACAGGGTGACAGGGTGACAGGGTGACAGAGCGACAGGGTGACAGGGTCACAGGGTAACAGAGTGACAGGGTGACAGAGTGACAGGGTGACAGGGTGACAGAGTGACAGGGTGACAGAGTGACAGGGTGACAGGGTGACAGAGTGACAGAGTGACAGGGTGACAGGGTGACAGGGTGACAGAGTGACAGGGTGACAGAGTGACAGGGTGACAGGGTGACAGAGTGACAGGGTGACAGAGTGACAGGGTGACAGGGTGACAGAGTGACAGGGTGACAGGGTGACAGAGTGACAGGGTGACAGTGTGACAGTGTGGCAGGGTGATAGGGTTACAGAGTGACAGAGTGACAGAGTGTAAGGGTGACAGGGTGACAGAGTGACAGGGTGACAGGGTGACAGAGTGACAGGGTGACAGGGTGACAGAGAGACAGGGTGACAGGGTGACAGGGTGACAGAGTGACAGAGTGACAGAGTGACAGAGTGACAGGGTTACAGAGTGACAGAGTGACAGAGTGTAAGGATGACAGGGTGACAGAGTGACAGGGTGACAGGGTGACAGAGTGACAGGGTGACAGGGTGAAAGAGTGACAGGGTGACAGAGTGACAGAGTGACAGGGTGACAGAGTGACAGGGTGACAGAGTGACAGGGTGACAGAGTGACAGGGTGACAGGGTGACAGGGTGACAGGGTGACAGGGTGACAGAGTGACAGGGTGACAGGGTGACAGAGTGACAGAGTGACAGAGAGACAGGGTGACAGGGTGACAGGGTGACAGGGTGACAGGGTGACAGAGTGACAGAGTGACAGGGTGACAGGGTGACAGGGTGACAGAGTGACAGAGTGACAGGGTGACAGAGTGACAGGGTGACAGAGTGACAGGGTGACAGAGCGACAGGGTGACAGAGTGACAGGGTGACAGAGTGACAGAGTGACAGGGTGACAGAGTGACAGGGTGACAGGGTGACAGAGTGACAGGGTGACAGGGTGACAGAGTGACAGAGTGACAGGGTGACAGGGTGACAGAGTGACAGAGAGACAGGGTGACAGGGTGACAGAGTGACAGGGTGACAGGGTGACAGAGTGACAGAGTGACAGAGTGACAGGGTGACAGAGTGACAGAGTGACAGAGAGACAGGGTGACAGGGTGACAGAGTGACAGGGTGACAGGGTGACAGAGTGACAGGGTGACAGGGTGACAGAGTGACAGGGTGACAGAGTGACAGGGTGACAGAGTGACAGAGTGACAGAGAGACAGGGTGACAGAGTGACAGGGTGACAGAGTGACAGGGTGACAGGGTGAAAGAGTGACAGAGTGACAGGGTGACAGGGTGACAGTGACAGGGTGACAGGGTGACAGAGTGACAGGGTGACAGAGTGACAGTGCCAGGGTGACAGGGTGACAGAGTGACAGGGTGACAGGGTGACAGAGTGCCAGGGTGACAGAGTGACAGGGTGACAGAGTGACAGGGTGACAGGGTGAAAGAGTGACAGGGTGACAGAGTGACAGAGTGCCAGGGTGACAGAGTGACAGGGTGACAGAGTGACAGAGTGACAGGGTGACAGAGTGACAGGGTGACAGGGTGACAGGGTGACAGGGTGACAGGGTGACAGAGTGACAGGGTGACAGGGTGACAGAGTGACAGAGTGACAGAGAGACAGGGTGACAGGGTGACAGAGTGACAGGGTGGCAGGGTGACAGAGTGACAGGGTGACAGAGTGACAGAGTGACAGAGTGACAGGGTGACAGAGTGACAGGGTGACAGAGTGACAGGGTGACAGAGTGACAGGGTGACAGAGCGACAGGGTGACAGAGTGACAGGGTGACAGGGTGACAGAGTGACAGAGTGACAGGGTGACAGAGTGACAGGGTGACAGGGTGACAGAGTGCCAGGGTGACAGAGTGACAGGGTGACAGAGTGACAGGGTGACAGGGTGAAAGAGTGACAGGGTGACAGAGTGACAGAGTGCCAGGGTGACAGAGTGACAGGGTGACAGAGTGACAGGGTGACAGGGTGACAGAGTGACAGTGACAGGGTGACAGGGTGACAGAGTGACAGGGTGACAGGGTGACAGAGTGACAGGGTGACAGGGTGACAGAGTGACAGGGTGACAGTGACAGGGTGACATGGTGACAGGGTGACAGAGTGACAGGGTGACAGGGTGACAGAGTGACAGGGTGGCAGAGTGACAGAGAGACAGGGTGACAGAGTGACAGGGTGGCAGGGTGATAGGGTTACAGAGTGACAGAGTAACAGAGAGTAAGGATGACAGGGTGACAGAGTGACAGGGTGACAGGGTGACAGAGTGACAGGGTGACAGAGAGACAGGGTGACAGGGTGACAGGGTGAAAGAGTGACAGGGTGACAGAGTGACAGAGTGCCAGGGTGACAAAGTGACAGGGTGACAGAGTGACAGGGTGACAGGGTGACAGAGTGACAGTGACAGGGTGACAGGGTGACAGAGTGACAGGGTGACAGGGTGACAGGGTGACAGAGTGACAGGGTGACAGGGTGACAGAGTGACAGGGTGACAGAGTGACAGGGTGACATGGTGACAGGGTGACAGAGTGACAGGGTGACAGGGTGACAGAGTGACAGGGTGGCAGAGTGACAGAGAGACAGGGTGACAGAGTGACAGGGTGGCAGGGTGATAGGGTTACAGAGTGACAGAGTAACAGAGTGTAAGGATGACAGGGTGACAGAGTGACAGGGTGACAGGGTGACAGAGTGACAGGGTGACAGGTTTACAGAGAGACAGGGTGACAGGGTGAAAGAGTGACAGGGTGACAGAGTGACAGAGTGACAGGGTGACAGAGTGACAGGGTGACAGAGTGACAGGGTGACAGGGTGACAGAGTGACAGAGAGACAGGGTGACAGGGTGACAGAGTGACAGAGTGACAGGGTGACAGAGTGACAGGGTGACAGAGTGACAGGGTGACAGGGTGACAGGGTGACAGAGTGACAGGGTGACAGAGCGACAGGGTGACAGGGTGACAGGGTGACAGAGTGACAGGGTGACAGAGTGACAGAGAGACAGGGTGACAGAGTGACAGGGTGACAGAGTGACAGGGTGACAGGGTGACAGAGTGACAGGGTGACAGAGTGACAGAGAGACAGGGTGACAGGGTGACAGGGTGACAGAGTGACAGGGTGACAGGGTGACAGAGTGACAGGGTGACAGAGTGACAGGGTGACAGGGTGACAGAGTGACAGGGTGACAGGGTGACAGGGTGACAGGGTGACAGGGTGACAGAGTGACAGGGTGACAAGGTGACAGAATGACAGAGTGACAGGGTGACAGAGTGACAGGGTGACAGAGTGACAGGGTGACAGGGTGACAGTGTGACAGAGCGACAGGGTGACAGGGTGACAGAGAGACAGAGTGGCATGGTGACAGGGTGACAGAGTGACAGGGTGACAGGGTGACAGACTGACAGGGTGACAGGGTGACAGAGTACCAGGGTGACAGAGTGACAGGGTGACAGAGAGACAGGGTGACAGGGTGACAGGGTGACAGAGAGACAGGGTGACAGGGTGACAGAGTGACAGGTGACAGAGTGACAGGGTGACAGAGTGACAGGGTGACAGGGTGACAGAGAGACAGGGTGACAGGGTGACAGAGTGACAGGGTGACAGGTGACAGAGTGACAGGGTGACAGGGTGACAGAGTGACAGGGTGACAGGGTGACAGAGTGACAGGGTGACAGAGTGACAGAGAGACAGGGTGACAGAGTGACAGGGTGGCAGAGTGACAGAGTGACAGAGTGACAGGGTGGCAGGGTGACAGAGTGACAGGGTGACAGAGTGACAGAGTGACAGAGTGACAGGGTGACAGAGTGACAGGGTGACAGGGTGACAGAGTGACAGGGTGACAGAGTGACAGGGTGACAGAGTGACAGAGTGACAGGGTGACAGAGTGACAGGGTGACAGGGTGACAGAGTGACAGGGTGACAGAGTGACAGGGTGGCAGGGTGACAGAGTGACAGGGTGACAGAGTGGCAGGGTGACAGGGTGACAGGGTGGCAGGGTGACAGAGTGACAGAGTAACAGAGTGACAGGGTGACAGGGTGACAGGGTGACAGAGTGACAGGGTGACAGGGTGACAGAGTGACAGGGTGACAGAGTGACAGTGACAGGGTGACAGGGTGACAGGGTGACAGAGTGACAGGGTGACAGGGTGACAGAGTGACAGGGTGACAGGGTGACAGAGTGACAGGGTGACAGAGTGACAGGGTGACATGGTGACAGGGTGACAGAGTGACAGGGCGACAGGGTGACAGAGTGACAGGGTGACAGGGTGACAGAGTGACAGGGTGACAGGGTGACAGGGTGACAGGGTGACAGAGTGACAGGGTGACAGGGTGACAGAGAGTCAGGGTGACAGAGTGACAGAGTGTAAGGATGACAGGGTGACAGAGTGACAGGGTGACAGAGTGACAGTGACAGGGTGACAGGGTGACAGAGTGACAGGGTGACAGGGTGACAGAGTGACAGGGTGACAGGGTGACAGAGTGACAGGGTGACAGAGAGACAGGGTGACAGAGTGACAGGGTGACAAGGTGACAGAGTGACAGGGTGACAGAGTGACAGAGTGACAGAGAGACAGGGTGACAGAGTGACAGGGTGGCAGAGTGACAGAGTGACAGAGTGACAGGGTGGCAGGGTGACAGAGTGACAGGGTGACAGAGTGACAGAGTGACAGAGTGACAGGGTGACAGAGTGACAGGGTGACAGGGTGACAGGGTGATAGGGTGACAGAGTGACAGGGTGACAGGGTGACAGAGTAACAGAGTGACAGAGAGACAGGGTGACAGGGTGACAGGGTGACAGAGTGACAGGGTGGCAGGGTGACAGAGTGACAGGGTGACAGAGTGACAGAGTGACAGAGTGACAGGGTGACAGAGTGACAGGGTGACAGAGTGACAGGGTGACAGAGCGACAGGGTGACAGAGTGACAGGGTGACAGGGTGACAGAGTGACAGAGTGACAGGGTGACAGAGTGACAGGGTGACAGGGTGACAGAGAGACAGGGTGACAGGGTGACAGGGTGACAGAGTGACAGGGTGACAGGGTGACAGAGTGACAGAGTGACAGGGTGACAGAGTGACAGGGTGACAGGGTGACAGAGTGACAGGGTGACAGAGTGACAGGGTGACAGGGTGACAGAGTGACAGGGTGACAGAGTGACAGGGTGACAGAGTGACAGAGTGACAGGGTGACAGGGTGACAGAGTGACAGGGTGACAGAGTGACAGGGTGACAGGGTGACAGGGTGACAGAGTGACAGGGTGACAGAGTGACAGGGTGGCAGGGTGACAGGGTGACAGAGTGACAGAGAGACAGGGTGACAGAGTGACAGAGTGACAGAGAGACATGGTGACAGGGTGGCAGGGTGATAGGGTTACAGAGTGACAGGGTGACAGGGTGACACAGTGACAGGGTGACAGAGTGACAGGGTGACAGAGTGACAGAGAGACAGAGTGACAGAGAGACAGGGTGACAGAGTGACAGGGTGACAGAGTGACAGGGTGACAAGGTGACAGAGTGACAGGGTGACAGAGTGACAGAGTGACAGAGAGACAGGGTGACAGAGTGACAGGGTGGCAGAGTGACAGAGTGACAGAGTGACAGGGTGGCAGGGTGACAGAGTGACAGGGTGACAGAGTGACAGAGTGACAGAGTGACAGGGTGACAGAGTGACAGGGTGACAGGGTGACAGAGTGACAGGGTGACAGAGTGACAGGGTGACAGAGTGACAGAGTGACAGAGTGACAGAGTGACAGGGTGACAGGGTGACAGAGTGACAGGGTGACAGAGTGACAGGGTGGCAGGGTGACAGAGTGACAGGGTGACAGAGTGACAGAGTGACAGAGTGACAGGGTGACAGAGTGACAGGGTGACAGGGTGACAGGGTGGCAGGGTGACAGAGTGACAGAGTGACAGAGTGACAGGGTGACAGGGTGACAGGGTGACAGAGTGACAGGGCGACAGGGTGACAGAGTGACAGGGTGACAGGGTGACAGAGTGACAGGGTGACAGGGTGACAGGGTGACAGGGTGACAGAGTGACAGGGTGACAGGGTGACAGAGAGTCAGGGTGACAGAGTGACAGAGTGTAAGGATGACAGGGTGACAGAGTGACAGGGTGACAGAGTGACAGTGACAGGGTGACAGGGTGACAGAGTGACAGGGTGACAGGGTGACAGAGTGACAGGGTGACAGGGTGACAGAGTGACAGGGTGACAGAGAGACAGGGTGACAGAGTGACAGGGTGACAGGGTGACAAGGTGACAGAGTGACAAGGTGACAGAGTGACAGAGTGACAGAGAGACAGGGTGACAGAGTGACAGGGTGGCAGAGTGACAGAGTGACAGAGTGACAGGGTGGCAGGGTGACAGAGTGACAGGGTGACAGAGTGACAGAGTGACAGAGTGACAGGGTGACAGAGTGACAGGGTGACAGGGTGACAGGGTGACAGGGTGACAGAGTGACAGGGTGACAGAGTGACAGAGTGACAGAGAGACAGGGTGACAGGGTAACAGAGTGACAGGGTGGCAGGGTGACAGAGTGACAGGGTGACAGAGTGACAGAGTGACAGAGTGACAGGGTGACAGAGTGACAGGGTGACAGAGTGACAGGGTGACAGAGCGACAGGGTGACAGAGTGACAGGGTGACAGGGTGACAGAGTGACAGAGTGACAGGGTGACAGAGTGATAGGGTGACAGGGTGACAGAGAGACAGGGTGACAGGGTGACAGGGTGACAGATTGACAGGGTGACAGGGTGACAGAGTGACAGAGTGACAGGGTGACAGAGTGACAGGGTGACAGGGTGACAGAGTGACAGGGTGACAGAGTGACAGGGTGACAGGGTGACAGAGTGACAGGGTGACAGAGTGACAGGGTGACAGAGTGACAGAGTGACAGGGTGACAGAGTGACAGGGTGACAGGGTGACAGAGTGACAGGGTGACAGAGTAACAGGGTGACAGGGTGACAGAGTGACAGGGTGACAGGGTGACAGGGTGACAGGGTGACAGGGTGACAGAGCGACAGGGTGACAGGGTCACAGGGTAACAGAATGACAGGGTGACAGAGTGACAGGGTGACAGGGTGACAGAGTGACAGGGTGACAGAGTGACAGGGTGACAGGGTGACAGAGTGACAGAGTGACAGGGTGACAGGGTGACAGGGTGACAGAGTGACAGGGTGACAGAGTGACAGGGTGACAGGGTGACAGAGTGACAGGGTGACAGAGTGACAGGGTGACAGGGTGACAGAGTGACAGGGTGACAGGGTGACAGAGTGACAGGGTGACAGTGTGACAGTGTGGCAGGGTGATAGGGTTACAGAGTGACAGAGTGACAGAGTGTAAGGGTGACAGGGTGACAGAGTGACAGGGTGACAGGGTGACAGAGTGACAGGGTGACAGGGTGACAGAGAGACAGGGTGACAGGGTGACAGGGTGACAGGGTGACAGAGTGACAGAGTGACAGAGTGACAGGGTTACAGAGTGACAGAGTGACAGAGTGTAAGGATGACAGGGTGACAGAGTGACAGGGTGACAGGGTGACAGAGTGACAGGGTGACAGGGTGAAAGAGTGACAGGGTGACAGAGTGACAGAGTGACAGGGTGACAGAGTGACAGGGTGACAGAGTGACAGGGTGACAGAGTGACAGGGTGACAGGGTGACAGGGTGACAGGGTGACAGGGTGACAGAGTGACAGGGTGACAGGGTGACAGAGTGACAGAGTGACAGAGAGACAGGGTGACAGGGTGACAGGGTGACAGAGTGACAGGGTGACAGGGTGACAGAGTGACAGAGTGACAGGGTGACAGGGTGACAGGGTGACAGAGTGACAGAGTGACAGGGTGACAGAGTGACAGGGTGACAGAGTGACAGGGTGACAGAGCGACAGGGTGACAGAGTGACAGGGTGACAGAGTGACAGAGTGACAGGGTGACAGAGTGACAGGGTGACAGAGTGACAGGGTGACAGGGTGACAGAGTGACAGAGTGACAGGGTGACAGGGTGACAGAGTGACAGAGAGACAGGGTGACAGGGTGACAGAGTGACAGGGTGACAGGGTGACAGAGTGACAGAGTGACAGAGTGACAGGGTGACAGAGTGACAGAGTGACAGAGAGACAGGGTGACAGGGTGACAGAGTGACAGGGTGACAGGGTGACAGAGTGACAGGGTGACAGGGTGACAGAGTGACAGGGTGACAGAGTGACAGGGTGACAGAGTGACAGAGTGACAGAGAGACAGGGTGACAGAGTGACAGGGTGACAGAGTGACAGGGTGACAGGGTGAAAGAGTGACAGAGTGACAGGGTGACAGGGTGACAGTGACAGGGTGACAGGGTGACAGAGTGACAGGGTGACAGAGTGACAGTGCCAGGGTGACAGGGTGACAGAGTGACAGGGTGACAGGGTGACAGAGTGCCAGGGTGACAGAGTGACAGGGTGACAGAGTGACAGGGTGACAGGGTGAAAGAGTGACAGGGTGACAGAGTGACAGAGTGCCAGGGTGACAGAGTGACAGGGTGACAGAGTGACAGGGTGACAGGGTGACAGGGTGACAGGGTGACAGGGTGACAGGGTGACAGAGTGACAGGGTGACAGGGTGACAGAGTGACAGAGTGACAGAGAGACAGGGTGACAGGGTGACAGAGTGACAGGGTGGCAGGGTGACAGAGTGACAGGGTGACAGAGTGACAGAGTGACAGAGTGACAGGGTGACAGAGTGACAGGGTGACAGAGTGACAGGGTGACAGAGTGACAGGGTGACAGAGCGACAGGGTGACAGAGTGACAGGGTGACAGAGTGACAGAGTGACAGGGTGACAGAGTGACAGGGTGACAGGGTGACAGAGTGCCAGGGTGACAGAGTGACAGGGTGACAGAGTGACAGGGTGACAGGGTGAAAGAGTGACAGGGTGACAGAGTGACAGAGTGCCAGGGTGACAGAGTGACAGGGTGACAGAGTGACAGGGTGACAGGGTGACAGAGTGACAGTGACAGGGTGACAGGGTGACAGAGTGACAGGGTGACAGGGTGACAGAGTGACAGGGTGACAGGGTGACAGAGTGACAGGGTGACAGTGACAGGGTGACATGGTGACAGGGTGACAGAGTGACAGGGTGACAGGGTGACAGAGTGACAGGGTGGCAGAGTGACAGAGAGACAGGGTGACAGAGTGACAGGGTGGCAGGGTGATAGGGTTACAGAGTGACAGAGTAACAGAGAGTAAGGATGACAGGGTGACAGAGTGACAGGGTGACAGGGTGACAGAGTGACAGGGTGACAGAGAGACAGGGTGACAGGGTGACAGGGTGAAAGAGTGACAGGGTGACAGAGTGACAGAGTGCCAGGGTGACAAAGTGACAGGGTGACAGAGTGACAGGGTGACAGGGTGACAGAGTGACAGTGACAGGGTGACAGGGTGACAGAGTGACAGGGTGACAGGGTGACAGGGTGACAGAGTGACAGGGTGACAGGGTGACAGAGTGACAGGGTGACAGAGTGACAGGGTGACATGGTGACAGGGTGACAGAGTGACAGGGTGACAGGGTGACAGAATGACAGGGTGGCAGAGTGACAGAGAGACAGGGTGACAGAGTGACAGGGTGGCAGGGTGATAGGGTTACAGAGTGACAGAGTAACAGAGTGTAAGGATGACAGGGTGACAGAGTGACAGGGTGACAGGGTGACAGAGTGACAGGGTGACAGGTTGACAGAGAGACAGGGTGACAGGGTGAAAGAGTGACAGGGTGACAGAGTGACAGAGTGACAGGGTGACAGAGTGACAGGGTGACAGAGTGACAGGGTGACAGGGTGACAGAGTGACAGAGAGACAGGGTGACAGGGTGACAGAGTGACAGAGTGACAGGGTGACAGAGTGACAGGGTGACAGAGTGACAGGGTGACAGGGTGACAGGGTGACAGAGTGACAGGGTGACAGAGCGACAGGGTGACAGGGTGACAGGGTGACAGAGTGACAGGGTGACAGAGTGACAGAGAGACAGGGTGACAGAGTGACAGGGTGACAGAGTGACAGGGTGACAGGGTGACAGAGTGACAGGGTGACAGAGTGACAGAGAGACAGGGTGACAGGGTGACAGGGTGACAGAGTGACAGGGTGACAGGGTGACAGAGTGACAGGGTGACAGAGTGACAGGGTGACAGGGTGACAGAGTGACAGGGTGACAGGGTGACAGGGTGACAGGGTGACAGGGTGACAGGGTGACAAGGTGACAGAATGACAGAGTGACAGGGTGACAGAGTGACAGGGTGACAGAGTGACAGGGTGACAGGGTGACAGTGTGACAGGGTGACAGAGTGACAGGGTGACAGGGTGACAGGGTGACAGAGCGACAGGGTGACAGGGTGACAGGGTAACAGAGTGACAGGGTGACAGAGTGACAGGGTGACAGGGTGGCAGGGTGACAGGGTGATAGGGTGACAGGGTGACAGAGAGACAGAGTGGCATGGTGACAGGGTGACAGAGTGACAGGGTGACAGGGTGACAGACTGACAGGGTGACAGGGTGACAGAGTACCAGGGTGACAGAGTGACAGGGTGACAGAGAGACAGGGTGACAGGGTGACAGGGTGACAGAGAGACAGGGTGACAGGGTGACAGAGTGACAGGTGACAGAGTGACAGGGTGACAGAGTGACAGGGTGACAGGGTGACAGAGAGACAGGGTGACAGGGTGACAGAGTGACAGGGTGACAGGTGACAGAGTGACAGGGTGACAGGGTGACAGAGTGACAGGGTGACAGGGTGACAGAGTGACAGGGTGACAGAGTGACAGAGAGACAGGGTGACAGGGTGACAAGGTGACAGGGTGACAGAGAGACAGGGTGACAAGGTGACAGGGTGAGAGAGTTAGGGTGACAGAGTGACAGAGAGACAGGGTGACAGGTGACAGAGTGACAGGGTGACAGAGTGACAGGGTGACAGAGTGACAGGGTGACAGGGTGACAAGGTGACAGGGTGACAGAGTGACAGAGAGACAGGGTGACAGGGTGACAGGTGACAGAGTGACAGGGTGACAGAGTGACAGGGTGACAGGGTGACAGAGTGACAGGGTGACAGAGTGACAGAGAGACAGGGTGACAAGGTGACAGGGTGAGAGAGTCAGGGTGACAGAGTGACAGAGAGACAGGGTGACAGAGTGACAGGGTGACAGAGTGACAGTATAAATACATATTTTTATTCTGCTCATCATCATCAGCATCATCGTCGTCATCATCATCTCTAACGTGACTATGATCTAATCCCCGTTCTAACGCCCAGGCGGAACAGAGTTGTCTGAAGCGGAACTTTTCTACCCGCGCGGGGGGGGGGTGGCCCGAGCTGCTCGTTTGTTTCCACCCGGAGCCACCACCCCCGCCCCCCCCCCCAAGTTGGCGGGAACCGCTGTTTGAATTCCGCACAGCGGATAGGCGGCGGTGCGACTCCCCCCTCCTCATTGGCCCGTTCGAAGGAGCCGTCACGTGACCCGCGGGACGCCCGCGCGTGCGCGCTGGAAAATCCAAACTGGCGGCGGCGCGTCCCTTGGCCTCTGCGCAGGTGACTTGCGGCCTTCGCTGTGGGCGCCCAGCGGGCGGGGGGGTGAGGAGGTGGTTCTCTTTCATTTACAACAACAGCAACAATAACACCAACAACTTAGTGCCCTAGGCTGCGATAACAGTTGCGGCTGGTTGTTGTTGTTGTTGTTACGCGTTGTCAAGGGACGGCGCGTGTTTACAGAGGCGAGGCGCTTTGTCAATATTGCGCCGACGTCTCCTCCTCCTCATCATCATCTTCATCATCATCCTCATCCAGCAGTGGATCGACCACGGCTGGCGACGACGAGCGGTAGACGCCGCGTCAAACACATTCGCGTTGCGTTTGCGGTGAGCGCTGCGACGACAAAGTGAAGCTATAATGTCGCAGGATCGCGAGAGAATCAGCCGGGGTTGGTGATGACGGTGGTGGTGACGATGAGGTTTTGGTGGTAACGGTGGTGACGATGAGGTTTTGGTGGTAACGGTGGTGACGATGAGGTTTTGGTGCTAACGGTGGTGACGATGAGGTTTTGGTGGTAACGGTGGTGACGATGAGGTTTTGGTGGTAACGGTGGTGACGATGAGGTTTTGGTGGTAACGGTGGTGACGATGAGGTTTTGGTGGTGACGAGGTTTTGGTGGTGACGAGGTTTTGGTGACTGTGGTGACGGTAGTGACAAGGTTTTGGTGACTGTGGTGACGATGAGGTTTTGGTTTTCGAGGACTGGGGTGGGGGTGGTTTGGGTGACACGCACAGGCCGCAGTGGACGTGGACATTAAACTCCGTAGTGCGCTGCTCTTCGCTCAGTTTCGGTGCAGGGTGGGGGGGGGGCAGTGTCGCCGATGAGACATCACCGCTGTGAGGGCCGACACACACCGTGTGGAACCTTTGGGAGTTTGAACAGCAGCAGCAGCACGACGACGATGCTGATGGTGGTGGGGTGGTGTCACTTTGTGTCTTGTCGGGGCCCGCGCTAAAGGCCACCAGGGGCCTCCAGTAGCCCGCGGGCCCGGCTCTGAAGACCGCCGCCGAACACTGAGTTGGTAGCGCAACTTACGACGCCACCGCTCCACGTGCCGGGAACGACGGTACAGTCATTATACGTCAGAATCCGAATATATTGATTTATACTGCAGGAGGAATCCGATGAGCTACTAAGCTCTTTGTCACAGATGCCCAGTAGGGACACGGGGTCAGAGCGTTATATCAACAAACAGAAGAACACGATATAGCTCAAAGTATTATTCATAACGTTTTTGGGTTTAGATCGCGTTATTTATAAATGTGTCGTAACCCTCCACCACCCGTCACGGCCAATCAGTAAAAAAGTGTCACGTTGACAAAAGGCAAATAGTTCACTGTTTTAGCCCACCGGTGTGTTGAAGCGTGAAACCACAACAACAACAAAAAATTGTAAATGTGTAAATGTTGTGGTTTCACGCTTCAACACACCGGTGGGCTAAAGCAGTGAACTATTTGTCTTTTGTCAACGTGACACCTTTTTACTGATTGGCCGTGTCGGGTGGTGGAGGGTTACGACACAAATAACGCGATCTAAACCCAAAAACGTTGATTATGAATAATATAGGTCGCGAAAGCCTACGTGTTAAGCTCAAAGTATTGCTCAGACGGACGCACGTAGCAAATGGAACCCCCCTCCTCGTGTTTTCTCACAGCAGAGAGGACATCCTGTCTCCCCTGCATCCCCCGTGTCCTGTCAGTGTCCCATCTTTGTCTCCCTTCCTCTCTGTCTGCCCCCCTCACCCGGTCTCCCCCTGTCTCCCTGCCCCTCTCTCGCAATACAGGTGCTCTCCAGGGCCTGAAGGCACGTTTCTTAAGGTATTGATGCAAGTGCTAACATTTATTTGAAGCACCCTGTATTATCCTCTCTTTCCCTGTCCCCTCTCCGTCTGCACCACGACCTCCTTATCTCTCGCTTTAATCTCTCCTCCCTTGTCCCCTGTCTCCATCCAGATTCCCTAAACTAAAGTATTGTTTTATCTTACCAGGTAAACCCCGCTGAGCAATTAGCTTATTTTTCAGAAGCGACCTGGCTACAAATGATAGCTCAACGAAGTGGCTTATCACGTGGACATTTATAACAGCTAAATAATCTCGACGCATGTTAATTTAAGTAAGCAGTCGTCATGATTGCTGCAACGATGAGGCACTACCTGTCAGTAATAGCTCAGGCAAGACTGTCAAAAGTCAGACTGGGGCAAACTCGGGATGCTTAGGATGCAGTGTAGACAATCAAGACTGATCTTTGTCGTGCTTTGTCGAACACCTCGGCACAAACTTCTCGCTAGGAAGTTTTCGGTCCTTGGGCCTCCGATGCGGAACGCTCTGCCTACCGAGCTGCGCTTGACCGCTGATATTCTCCCATTTCGAAATAAACGAAACGCCTGCTTATTTCCGACAATAGGTTAGATACATTAAAGATGTTTTTTTCTCATTCTTCTGTATGGCGCTCCTTACTGCGCATTACAAAAACGTTCATTAATAATAAAACTAATTCTCAGCCCCAGACACGGGCGAGGCCACAACTTGCGACCGCCACCACTGCCGCCACCCGCCTCCCGTCTGCGCCATGCAGCCATCGGCGAAAGCCGCGGGAGGGTCTGGGGACCCTTCCAGGGCGGTGACGGAGCCACGGCCGCAAGCGCCGCGCATGCGGCTGTGGCTCCGAGACGAACCGTTTCGCGTTGGCGTGCTCCCCATGGTGCCTCCCGCCAAGCTGGGCATCTACTACCTGCACAAGGTGGCGGCGTACGTGAGAATTCGCCCCCTCGGATTCCCCAGGTGAGGAGGAGGATGAGGAGTTGGGGGGGGGTGTTAAGAGGCACCGATATCAGCTTGTGATCTTTATCAAGGTTGTCGACATGCAGAATTTGTGTGTGTGGAGACTTAAGTCCAACTAACGCAGTGTTCGTAACCAATTTTCAGAGGGTGGCCCACTTTCGCCGATAAGGCATCATCAGTGTGAGGACCGCCACACCGCCTTGCGAGGGTTGTTTTCACATATGTGTATTGTCGGGGGGCCGCACTAAAGGCCACCTGGGGCCACCAATGGCCTGCGGGCCTTGCTTATTAAGAGCACTGAAACTAATAAGTCGGCTTTCGCGACCAATGTTGTGATTCATATGAAAAAAAAATTGGTTGGATGATTTTAATGTGTGCCATACACCCTCCTCCACCCGACGCAACCAGTTAATGAAGTTGTCACGTAATGAACAAACGTGGCCAATTTCACAACTGTTCAGCAGCGCAACTGTTATGCCGTTCGTCAGTAATCTCATAGCATTTAACAATTGGGGTGCGCACGTTTAGCAATTGGGGTGCGCACGTTTCGCCCATAGTTACAGCCAGCATCATCAGGCAGTTGCCAGAATTGTGGTAACTGGATTTTCTTAGTCATCCTCGTCAACAAGTTGTGGAAATGTACTCCTCTATGGTTGCCTAAACATCCCACATCATTTTTTCAGTCTGTGTACATACACAATTTGATAGATTACACTTGTCGATTAATAATGATGGATAAGTAATTGATTCATTGATTGATAGTACAATTCGATTCAACAGTATTTAACTGTTTAAGCAGTGGACTGACCAGGACCGATTATGATGACGACAGAGCAGGTTTCCACTTTTCGTTAAATAAACGAACGCACGGACTCGTGCAAAAGCGCGGACGTACGCGTGTTGCCGTGCGTGTGCTTGCGTGGCAGGCTGACGTGGCCAATGTGGCGGCACGTGGCGTGCGGGAAGCTGCAGCTTCCCGAGGAGGTGGCGTGGTTGTACATGGAGAGCTGCGACACGCTGGCGCCCGAGTGGACGGCACAGCGGCGCCTCGAGTGGGCCGAGGAGGCGTCCGAGTGCTGCTCGCGTGCCGACGTAGAGCAGCTGCGCGCGCAGGTGACAACACAGCCACTGAAACCGCCGACACTACCTCCACCGCCACTGGCACCACCACTGTGAAAGCATTGCCGCCACAGAGACCACCACCACCGTCGCCGACACCACCACCACCAGCACTACTGCCGCCACCACCACCATCACCACCACCGCAACCACCGATATCAACCGCTACAGCTACCACGGCCAACACCGCCGCCACCAACCCCCAGTAGCACAGCAAAGACGCGGAAATCAACAACACTACAGTTCCTTAACACAGCGTGGACGTAGAAGTGGGCGAGTGGCTAAGAGGTGAGAGACCTGAGCCATCACTTCTGAAAGCCTGGGTTACAAACCAGGTTTAAACTGCTGCCCGTGATTAAAACCACATTGTCAAGTGCAGTGAGTTGACACGGTCTCTGGTCCGCTCACCAAATTTAGAAACGTAACTTAAAATGTGACGTGTAATGCAGCCCCATGTCACGTTCCTCTTGTTCTCACTTTTGTCGTGAAGATTTTTTGCCAACCGATTTCGTTCAACTTTGAAGGCTGAACAGACTCTACCGGTTTATTCCAAACGTAGTCATCCATGCATCTGATGCCTTCTCAGGTCGAACAATGCCATCATAGACCCCCTGTGTGTGTGTGCGTCCATAACTTCTGTGTGTGTGCGCCTGTGTATGTGTGGGGAGTGATATTGTAGTGCTAAGCGCTCTGCGCTATGAACCTGGCAAACCTTAGTTTGATTCCAACTCACAGCAAACGTTGATGACGAGTTTCTGAACCGAACCTGATCATCCTCTAGGTCGGCTCAGCGTTAAATGAGTACTTGGTGCAGTGTGCACACACAACTACTGGGGAGACAAAGGTGGCTATGCGTAGGGCTATACACACCACTCCCTCGTGCGCCGTGTTGACCTTCATAGATGCTCGCTGACAGCATTTGCCCCAACAGTCTGTGTATGCTACACAGGGGTATATTTGTCTATCCGTGTGCCCTGATGCCCGCGTGTGTGTGTGCTCCCGTGTACAGCTGAGTGTGGACACGCTGTGGTTCCTACTCTTCCTCTACATCCAGGAGTTGAGTCGCACGTCGCTGCGCCGCCACTCGCTGGTCGCGGACGACTGGCCGAGTCCCCGGAGCCAGCCAGACGACCAGGAGCGACGCTCTCTCACCCAGGGCAAGGTGTGGCTCCTCGTGCAGAGGGGCACGGCGCAGCGCTCGTACACACACACGCACAGAGGTCTCCCACGTCGCCCTGGCAGACGATTGGGGCAAGTGCTGTTAGTGAGTAGCAGCACCTATGAAGGCCGGCACGGCACATGAGGGGGTTAGTGTGGCCAGCACCACACGCGGCCTCCTTTGTCTCTCTAAGTGGCGATGTTTTTACGTACCGCACCAGGTGCTTATTTAAGGCTGAGTTGATCGGGTGGAGACCGAGGACCGGTTCTGATATACGTCACTGGTGTTGGCTGTGAGCAGGAATCGAACTAGGGTTGCTGGGTTTCGTAGCGCACACATGCACACGCGCACACACACTCGTACATCTGGCTGACTCTTCACTCCTCCCTCCCTGCCACCCCCCCCCCCCCCCCCGCATCGTCCCAGTATCTGGATGGCCAGCAGCACCTGTCCTTCGTGAAGAGTGGCCTCTCCGACCTGCTCAAGTTGCTGCTGGAGCCCGCGGGGATGCACGCCATGCGCTGGAGCTCGCTGTCCGAGTCGCTGCTGCCGTTGTCGGCGCTGCGCACCCTCGACATGCTGATGGAGGGATCGGCCGATCGGGGCCAGCGCATCCGCCCGCTCAGCGAGCTGGCCACCGCCGCGCAGGTGCTCACACCGGTGCCCCGCGGCGCGCGTGGCGACGGGGGGTGGGGGAGGTGGGAGGGTAGGAGGTGGGGTGGGCGGCGTGTCTGTTGGGGTCGGTCGCAATTGTGGTCTGGGTGGGATATCCCCGCCTGAAACTACGCGAAAATCCGAAAGCACGCTAGAGTAAGTCCGACACTATAAGCGTCTTGGCCGTACTTATCTGGTACTGGAGTTGAATGTGTTCTGCTGTATTGCGTGCGTGCATTGCGCTGTGCTGGGGCGACGGCTGTGACGGTGGTGCGTTCACCCCCACCCCCCCACCCCCAGGCCGACAGCGGCTTCCTACCAGGCTTGAAGGCCTTCTCGCTGAGGCCACTGCAGCTGTGGCTGCGCGACCACCTGGACCTCAGCCCCTACGGCATGTCGGCGTGTATGCAGCGTGGCCGTAACCTCTCCTGGGAGCAGAATGGTGAGCCGGCGATTCCGGCGCCCTCGCCACTCCCTCGCCACTCCCTCGCCACTCGCTCGCCACTCCCTCGCCACTCCCTCGCCACTCGCTCGCCACTCCCTCGTCACTCCCTCGCCACTCGCTCGCCACTCCCTCGCCACTCCCTCGCCACTCGCTCGCCACTCGCTCGTCACTCGCTCGTCACTCCCTCGCCACTCCCTCGTCACTCCCTCGCCACTCGCTCGCCACTCGCTCTCCACTCCCTCGTCACTCCCTCGTCACTCCCTCGCCACTCGCTCGCCACTCGCTCGCCACTCCCTCGCCACTCCCTCGCCACTCCCTCGCCACTCCCCGCCACTCGCTCGCCACTCCCTCGTCACTTTCTCGCCACTCCCTCGTCACTCCCTCGCCACTCCCTCGCCACTCGCTCGCCACTCCCTCGCCACTCCCTCGCCACTCCCTCGCCACTCCCTCGCCACTCCCTCGCCACTCCCTCGCCACTCCCTCGCCACTCCCTCGCCATTCTCTCGCCACTCCCTCGCCACTCCCTCGCCACTCGCTCGCCACTCCCTCGCCACTCCCTCGCCACTCTCTCGCCACTCCCTCGCCACTCCCTCGCCACTCCCTCGCCACTCGCTCGCCACTCCCTCGCCACTCCCTCGCCACTCGCTCGCCACTCCCTCGCCACTCTCTCGGCACTCCCTCGCCACTCCCTCGCCACTCCCTCGCCATTCCCTCGCCACTCGCTCGCCACTCCCTCGCCACTCCCTCGCCACTCCCTCGCCACTCCCTCGCCACTCGCTCGCCACTCCCTCGTCACTCCCTCGCCACTCTCTCGGCACTCCCTCGCCACTCCCTCGCCACTCCCTCGCCACTCCCTCGCCACTCGCTCGCCACTCCCTCGCCACTCCCTCGCCACTCTCTCGCCACTCCCTCGCCACTCCCTCGCCACTCGCTCGCCACACCCTCATCACTCCCTCGCCACTCTCTCGCCACTCCCTCGCCACTCCCTCGCCACTCGCTCGCCACTCCCTCGCCACTCCCTCGCCACTCGCTCGCCACTCCCTCGTCACTCCCTCGCCACTCTCTCGCCACTCCCTCGCCACTCCCTCGCCACTCGCTCGCCACTCCCTCGCCACTCCCTCGCCACTCCCTCGCCACTCTCTCGCCACTCCCTCGCCACTCCCTCGCCACTCCCTCGCCACTCCCTCGCCACTCTCTCGCCACTCTCTCGCCACTCCCTCGCCACTCCCTCGCCACTCCCTCGCCACTCCCTCGCCACTCCCTCGCCACTCCCTCGCCACTCCCTCGCCACTCCCTCGCCACTCCCTCGCCACTCTCTCGCCACTCCCTCGCCACTCCCTCGCCACTCCCTCGCCACTCCCTCGCCACTCGCTCGCCACTCCCTCGCCACTCCCTCGCCACTCCCTCGCCACTCCCTCGCCACTCTCTCGCCACTCTCTCGCCACTCCCTCGCCACTCCCTCGCCACTCCCTCGCCACTCCCTCGCCACTCCCTCGCCACTCCCTCGCCACTCCCTCGCCACTCCCTCGCCACTCCCTCGCCACTCTCTCGCCACTCCCTCGCCACTCCCTCGCCACTCCCTCGCCACTCCCTCGCCACTCGCTCGCCACTCCCTCGCCACTCCCTCGCCACTCCCTCGCCACTCCCTCGCCACTCCCTCGCCACTCTCTCGCCACTCCCTCGCCACTCCCTCGCCACTCCCTCGCCACTCGCTCGCCACTCCCTCGTCACTCCCTCGCCACTCTCTCGGCACTCCCTCGCCACTCCCTCGCCACTCGCTCGCCACTCCCTCGCCACTCCCTCGCCACTCTCTCGCCACTCCCTTGCCACTCCCTCGCCACTCGCTCGCCACTCCCTCGTCACTCCCTCGCCACTCTCTCGCCACTCCCTCGCCACTCCCTCGCCACTCGCTCGCCACTCCCTCGCCACTCCCTCGCCACTTCCTCGCCACTCCCTCGCCACTCTCTCGCCACTCTCTCGCCACTCTCTCGCCACTCCCTCGCCACTCGCACCATGTCATTGTCAACCGCTTGCTCACAATTCGCTGTGAGCCGCTCACTTTTAGTTGGTTGGCCTTCCCCCGCACTTTGATTATCATGGCTGGCTACGTACAGTGCAAAAGAAGCTTCACATTCAACTCCCCACTCGCCGCTCACTCTCGATTCGCCAGTCGCACTCGCCAGACTCCACGCTCACTGCGTCTCCGCGAGGCGTGCGCGCCTCGCACGCGTGTTTGGACACATACACGCACGCTTGGCCACACGCACACATTGGCAAGGTCCACTACGTAGGAAGAAGTTAAACCCACACACACGTTCATAAGCTTGCGTACGCGCGTGTGTGCCCCCTCCCCCCCCACCGCCCCCCCACCTACCACCACCACCCCCCGTCTGCGCCAGGCGCGGGCACCGTGCAGCGCGTGTGCATGCTGCGCAGCGGGCAGGGGGCGCCGGCGGGCGCACGCGTGGTGATGCTGAGGAAGGCGAGCCGGCAGACACTGGCGCGCAGCTCGCCACGGCTGGCCGGCGCGCACGTGTGCATCCACCGCTGCAGCGACTCCTTCATCTACCTGCTGTCGCCGCTCAGGTGAGGAGCAGCAGCAGCAGCAGGCGAGCTGTGGTGTCACGGCCGTGTCCGTGAGCTGTTCCGTGCCCGGGAGTAACGCTCGGTTTTACCCGGCTACTCGATTGCCAAACGCGCAAACTGGCTTGCCCCCCCCCAACCACCCCGTGCTGCACAGGTTGGAATCTGGTAGACCGCTCCTGGTTGTACCGCTGCATGTGCTAACCGTGAATTGCGCGGTCTGCTTCGATGTGGCCATTAGGGATTCCCTCTGGTCATTCGCAACGAGCAGGACTTTGCGTGCCGGTATCGCGGTCCAAATTTGCCAAATGCAAAAAGTTACATCGCATATTGTAAAATGGGACTGCGCACACGCACGTACCTCCGATTAGCACGGTTGGCTATGTACCGTGCAAAATAAATACATGTACGTACATACTGCAACATCGCCCCCTCCTGCAAAACTGCTGCAGACCGTGTCTCTGAAGCATAACGTCGTCGTGATGATAGCCTTGTGCTGTAAGAATGCCGCGAAAATCAAATGTAAAAATTATTTGAGTCGATTCGGGAATGCGGCGTGCTGCGGAGGTCATATTCTTGACTTCGTTACCCGTGGTGGCGTCACACACGCCATGCGTGCCCCTTCACGTCACGTCCTCCTGTGGCTGCTGGGTGGTGCCGGCGCGCCGCTGAGAATGTGCCGGAGCTGAGATGTTTTTCTTTGCTTTCCGGCCACGACGACGCCCCTCCGACCAAACCGACACGCGTGCCGCCGCTGCCGCCGCCGCGTCGACAGGTCGGTTAGCATCGAGCGATGCCGACGGACGGTGCTGGTGCTGGGCCCCGTGGAGACGCACGTGACCGTGCACGGCTGCGAGGATGTCACGGTGGTGGTGGCGTGTCGCCGCCTCGTCGCCTCCGCCTGCTCCGCCTGCACCTTTCACCTGCTCACGCCGTGCCGGCCGCTGCTGGTGTCGGCGCCGTGCGGCGACGCCGGCCTCACGCTGGCGCCGTACCACACGCACTACCCGCTGCTGGAGGAGCACATGGCTCGGGCGGGCCTTGCCGCCGTGCCCAACCGCTGGGACCAGCCGCTGTGCCTGGGCGGGCCCGAGGCCGATGGCACCAATGAGAAGTGCTACCGCCTGCTGCCTCCGAGCGAGCTGCACCTGCTGACGGTGCCGTTCACGATCGCGGGCGGCACCACGAGCGAGGTGCCCGGCGGGCTTCCCGTCGCGTACGAGCGGGCGCTGGCGGCGCGCGAAAAGAGCGTGCAGGCGTGGCAGCAGACCATGCGATACGCCAACCTCACCAGGCAAGCCCAGCGTGTGTGTGATGAAAGTGCCCCTACACGTATGTGTGTGTGCCTGTCCAAAAAGAACAAGTCCTTACCTCCTCGGTGATGCCGAATGGTAACGCTGTGGTGGATTTGAGGAATGCCATGGAGGGAAGATTAATTCCAAAATCGGCTATACCCTTCATGACACTTGTAGCCACCACAGCGGCCAAACTGGGGCGCGATGGACTGGTAACTCATCCACCTTCAAATAAACTACCACCAAACCACATAATATGTATATATAGAACGAAGCTTTTGCTGGAAAGCCCCTGGGAGACAGGCGTCTATGACGTTTCCTAGCCCACCCCCATTTGGCAGAGCCAGGAGACTGATTCCTTACCCTCGGGGTTCCTCCAGAAATGGCAAAAAGCCACTGCGGGTGGCCACGTGGAATGTTTGAATGCTCACTGCGGAGGAGAGGCTGGACTGGTCCCGCCTGGATCTCTGCGGTATTTAGGAGGTCCGGTGGACTGGCTCCTTCCACCATGAGGGGTGGACAGTCCTCTATTTGGGGCAGGAGACTGCCAAACAACAGGGAGTGGCTCTTTTGAATATTTAAGGGTTGTTGGCGCATGGCGGTGAGGTGTGGAGAGCTGTAAGCCCCAGGCTACTGTGGGCTCACCTTCCCATCAACTAGAGGTGAGGAGAGGTGGTGGTGGTTACTTATGCCCCCAACGAAGATGAATATCAGTGGAGGGATGCAGGCAAGGCCGATGGCCTCCTGTCACGGGTGCTAGCTAAAGTAGCCCCTCAGTATAGTCATCCTGTTGGCTGACTTTAATGCCTGAGTGGATCATGATATTGGCACCTGGGCTAGAGTGATTGGAAGGCATGGGCCATATCAGCTCAATAACAACGGTAGGAGGCTGCTAGACTTTTGTGCAGCCCATGGGCTTGTAATTATCAACACACTGTTCCGGCATCGGCGCATCCACGCAACATCGTGGATGCACGCCGGGTCTATCAAGAACATCTGCTGGACTATATAGTGATGGACCAGCGGATGCGGGCCCATGTCCTCGACACCAGGACCTACCGTGGAGCTGTTCAGTCCATTGACCACCGGCTTGTCATCTGTAAGATGCGACTGCCGTTCTTCCACTCCAGTGGTGGGTGTACATCCAGGACCCCATTAAAACCCACAGTGGCCTGGTATCAGCTAGCTGCTGAAAGTTGCAAGTGAGAATTTCATCATCGCTTGCAGTTGAGGTTGGCATCATCCCCCCCCCCTCCTAATGCCATGGGGAAATGTTCGAGGTTTAGGACTGTGGCTCATGCAGCTGCAATGGCTGCTTTAGGTTCACGGTCCAAACCTCCTTAGAGACCCTGGCTGACAGAGGAGGTGTTCCGGCTGACTGATAAAAAGCAACAGGCCCACTCCCATCATCTACAGCATCCCACGTCAGAGAATGAGGAGGCTTACCGCAGCCTTCGCTCAGAGGTTTGGAGAGACGTGCGGTGCTGCAAGGATGGGTGGTGGTCACGGGTTGCTGAGGAGATGGAGTCTGCTTCAGTAGCCCGCGATCACAAGTCATCCCATCAAAAAAGTGACTTACAGTGCCACACCTACCACCATCATTAGGGGAAAGAAAGGTTTGCAGATTTCTGAGCATTTCTGTGAAGTCTTCTCGGCCATGGTCATGCCCTCCCTTCTCTATGCTTGCAAAACATGGACCTCCCCTAATGGAACATCTTCGCCGGTTACAAATATTTAGGCTGGCCTACCTGCGATCCATCCTGGGTTTAACCAGGCTGGATTAGATGAGGAGCTCACAAATCCTTGAAAGATCTGGACAAGTCCCATCGGTGAGCTCCTCCGGCAGGCAAGGCTGCGTTGGCTTGGTCACTGCATGCCGAAACAGCTTTTGTTCGGCCAGATAGAGGGGGATAAACGGGCGCGGCACGGGCTAGAGAAGAGATGGAGTGATGTGGTATAAGAGGATGTGGAGCTGAGTGGACTTGCTGATGACTGATACCAGCGATGTCAAGATCGGCCTCTGTAGAGGAGGCTCGCGAAGGACGCTACTGGGCAGTTTGAGGCAGTCGCCCTCCAACAACAACGGAGGGCAGAGGGGCGATGCTCACAACAACGAGCGGAGCGGTGGGTGTCTAAAACACAGCGAGTTGGCACTGTAGGTGGCACAGGTGGTGCATCGGCCAGTCATCTCAGTCAAACTATGGCACCTGGATCTGTCTTGTGACCTCCTGCCAGCGGGCGTTTGACACTTCCCGTGGCCTTAACGTGCACATAGCCTGGCACAAACACAGTGGTGACGTCACTGCCACTTACTGGCGAATGGCAGTTGTTGTGGGCCTGGCCACCCACCCCCTCGCGTACTTTTATTTCTTTGTAGGTGCTCGCTAACAGCACTTACCCTGAAAGTCTGTTCAGGGTATGCAGGGGATCTTTGTCTTTTGTCGTATCTGTGGAGAGTGGTTGGCATGCTGCACCACGCCGACCCTCACGCCGCGACGCGTCACGCCACGCTGACGCACGTGGCCCCCTCACGCTCTCCGTGCTCCGCAGGGAGAAGACGGCTCAGTTCCGGATTCTGGTGAAGAATCTGTTCTGCGAGTGGCTGAAGGACTCGGGCCACCAGAAGCAACTCGACGGGCTCATCCCCACGTCCGAGCAGCACGCCGCGCCGCCGTGACGGGGCGCCTTCGACAACGGCGGCGCGGTCACCATCGCCGCCATCATCGTCGCCACGGAGACGCTGTCAACATCACCACCCTCGCCACGGAGACACTTCCACCGCTACGGTGACGCGGTTACCACCACCGTCGCCACGGAGAAGTGGTCACCATCACCACCGTCGCCAGGTGACGCGGTCACCACCACCGCCGCTGCCGCCGATACGACGACACGCTCACCACTACTGCCGCTGCTGCAGAGGTGGAGTTGCCACGGCCGCAGCGATGCAAGGCGCGACGCAGAGTCAAGCAGGCGTTCGGCAACCCGGCAACCACGTGGCATCGCGCGTGTGACAATCGGCCGCTTGTGGTTTGCGTATATTGGAGCCGGTTGAAGTGGTTTCCCGTGGCCGTGTGTCACTGCATTGCGGCCTTCTGAATTCTGAGCGTTAACTTTATACCCATGAAAGGGGCCTTAGTCTGGCTCGGCAGGCCTCTGGAAAGAACCTTGACCCAAACAATGCTAAAGTTGCCTTAATATGACTATGACCCTTGGGAAACCGTAGGAATCCGAGAGGTACCTTAACACCGGGGATCTGCGGTATTGTTTGGCATACTTTTTAACGAGAGCCGTTTCACGGGTTGTGTATTCCTTTTAATGCGGTGACTTGAGCTGTGAAACACAGATGAAGCTGACGTTTGAACTGTGATTGTGTGCCGGTGTGCTGCGTGTTGCTGCGTGTGTCGATATCGGGAGTGGTGGCACAGCGGTCGGCACCCCTGCGCGCCGAGCCCCGGTGACCCGAGTCCTGTTTCTCGTCACTTCTATAGGTCAATGGCGAGCGATATTGGAACTGGTGCTGGGCCTCCCCTAGGTTGGCTCGGCCTTCAATAAATTAGTAGTCGGTGCAGTGTATAAACTTCAGCACTGGGGAGACAAAGGCGGCTGGGCATGGTGCTGGACATACCACTCTCTTGAGCAACGCGCCGGCTATAATAGGTGCTCGCTAACGGCACTTGCCACCACTAACCGTCTGTGTCTATTGTGTGTGTGCGTGTTTTGTGGGGAAGCGTGTGATTAAACCTTTGAGTTTTAACGATGATATAAAGCTGCTTACCAGCAACACCACAACCACTCCCAACCGTAACAAAGCCAATCACTGGTTACAGTGCAACCACGCACGTCAATCCACTGCTGGATGAGGCTTCCCCATGCTGTGAGAGTTACGGGGGTCATTTGACCAAACTTCATCATGCTGGTCATGAGGATGAGGCGGGAGGGAGGGAGGGAGGGAGGGGAGGAGGTTGATAAGGAGGTCGTGGAGTGGGTGGAGGAGGTGGTGGAGGGGGCGGAGGAAGGGGAGCAGGTGGATGAAGAAGGGGAGGAGAGCAATGAAGTGGAGGGAGAGGGTGAGGATAAGAGGGAGGAATGGGGGGCGGGAGAGGTTTGAGAAAGAGGTGGAAGAGACGGAGGAGGAGAGGGGTGAGGAGGAGCAGGAGGGATGAGGAGGTGGAGGTCGTGGAGAGTGTGGCGTGGGAACGGCGATGCGCGTCGCCGGCTCCGCGTGTTTGCACACCGAGCGGGGTGGGAGGAGCGGCAGCTGGTGGCGGTTTCCACGGCCACCGTTCCCGTTCGTCTGTCGCTCACGGGGCTTCTCGCTCGTCGCAGAAGACTCCACGCGTTCTTCTCGGACCAAAGTCCCATTATTGCCTCGGGGTCGACGACTCTTATCTTAATTCTCTATTCCCTGCCGTTGTGTCCCGAGGAACAATTGGGGGGTGAGGTTGGGGGCTCAAACAGAATTTCTCATTTGGGCCCCCAATGGGCCAGCCCGCCTCCCCACCACCACTGCCCCCCAGAGAGTGGTCGTGTCTCCATTGGGAATTGGCGGTGGTTCTGTGCCAGTGGGTTTGCATGTGGCAGTGGTGCATTCCAAACTGGTTTGAGCTGTGTGTGCCTGCGTAGTCCGAGTTGAGTGTGGGGGGAGCGGTGACGCGGCGGCTTATTTACTTTGCACTGCGCTACGAAGCTGGCTACAAGCCGAAGTTCGAATCCAGTTCACGGCTACCAACACCGATGACGATAATCTGAACTGGTCCCAGGCCTCCTTTAGGTCAACTCAGCCTCAAATCAGTATCTGGTGCGATGTGGGAACATCACCACTCGGGAGACAAAGGTGGCCGGGCGTGGTGCCCACCCCCTCGTGTGCCGTGCCGGCCTTCGTAGGTGCTCGCTAACAGCACTTGTCCCAGCAGTCTGTTAAGGCTACATGGGGGATCTTTGTCTTGTTTGTTTTTTGTATTCGTACAAATTATTAACGATTCGTCCGCGTATGAATATTTGACTGTGTTTTGGCTAATAAAAAACAGGTCTGTGTGGTTTTTTTACATGTTTTATGAACTTAATTGATTGTGTGAAGTTTTACGACGAGTCTGGTGTGTGACACTGGTTTTGTAGAGTTTACACTGAATAATAAATATATGAATAATCAGGTGAGAGTCACATAATTTTGTATATATTTCCACCATAATTCCGATTCCATTTCACAGTCGATTATAAAATTGAGTCACGTCTGTGTGCCCACCTTCAACTTGCTCTGACCAGCATGATGGACGTGTAATCTATTTGTTATTTTACCAGGTAAGGCCCACTGAGCTGGCTATCACAAATGAAATCTCTACGGAGTGTATTATCGTGTGGAAATGTAGAGCAGTCACATACTCTAACGCATGTTGATTGTTAATGTGGAAGGGAAAGCCGGAGAATCCGGAGAAGAATCCATGCGACCACGGGGAGAGAGACATACAAATTTCAAATATACAGGCATTGTCAGGGTTGTGATCGAATCCACGACCTGCATACCAGGCGAGGAAGTAAACATTGTACAATAGTCACCATGATCCACACTGCATGGGGAGGAACTCATCCATCAGTGAATTTACAAATGCGCTTTACATGTACAGCACTGTCCACGATGGGTATGTGGCCGTTAAGCTGATGCAAGAGGTCACACGCATTGCTGATGAGTCGGTGAACTTGAAACTGGTCCACGGTTGTCTTACGACGACAGGGCCACCCAATAGACATTGAACCATTCTGGCGAGACCCTTCTTCATGGTGACTCTCAATGCGACTGAAGCCGATGCATTTGCTCGTCACAATTATACCGTATCTGCAAAAATTCTGGGGAAACAAATTTGAGAAATCGTGGCCATGAGCCAGTGGACTAACCGATGTTCGTATTATAAAGGTTGAACAATCCTGCTGCAGGTTTCACAAATCCCTCCCCCACCCACCCCCTCTGTCCACCCAGCAGTAAAAATAAAAGTCCCTCCTTCGGTAGCGTGCGGTGGCTTAAAGTGCGGGTACTGCCACCGTTTTCAAGGCGTATATGGCACGCGCGGAAGAGTAGGCCAAAATGCCCTCTTGAGTTCAGTGATTTTTCTTAACCGGGGGTGTGAGATGCCCTTTGTGGGTGAGACGTGGCCAGATTTTTAGAAGGTAAATAATCTCAAACAAATTAAGCACGGGCAACGTAGGTACAACTTGCGTTGTTTCATCAAGCCCTCTATGTATTCATTAACATTGCACATTTTTTTCTACGGTTGAGAACCATAGGGGTGCTAGGCTGCAGTAAAAGTGTAATGAGAGGGGACATCTGCATGGCCACCGCGGGGTAACCGCGATCCAATCTGGAGTCGGGATTCGATCTCGGCCAAAGGTAGCGGGCGGAGCTACGGGGAATATACAGGAACCATCCAGACGGTTCCACGAGGGGGCTGTAGGCGGAGCTTAGCTCCGACGGGAGGCATATAAGCGGGGGCAGGAGAGAACTCGGGGTCGGTGTGGGAAGCCTCGGGTCCGGACTGCATCGCCGCTCTACCTCCTCGCCAACGACCACGTGGCGAACCTCCAGCGAAGCGGCATCTCCAGACGGAGACGGATCGTCAAGGCAGCGGGGGGGGGGGGGGGGAGAGAACTACCCAGAGAGAGCGCGGAGCTGTGCAGACATTCTGTTGAATAAAAGACACCAGTCCAGAGTCGTCGTGGAAGTCGTTTATTACAAAAGGTTAAGAACCACCGTCTTCGTGAGAGCTCTGGCGCTCTATTGGAGGAGGTCCTTCCGCCAGCGGTGGTGTCATCGAGCCGTTGCGGAGGTTGCGCCTTTGCCTGTCGTACTTTTTCGTACAAAAAGCATCAGGCGCTGACGTGTAGTAAAGCGTTCGGCTCTCGGTTCGATGCAGCGGCCGCCCCTGGTTAATACCGCGAGTGACGCTGACCGTGATGGGCACTGCTCCGCGCCGTCCACTTGACAGCGGTTAAAGATTTTTCCTCTTCGGCAATTTGTGTTGATGGAGTTCCAAAAAAAGGCCCAAATCTGCCAAATATCGAATATTACAGGGCAAATGACTCGCTCCATTGGGATGAGACGCACAGTCAGCAAGCGGTGATCACTTCCACCCCACTCCCCTAACTGGCAAACGAGTGGACCCGTGTCACTTTTGCAAAATGAGAATGATCCTGTGTTCTCTTTAGAATTCTCGCCGCCGTTTAAACGAAATCAACGCGGAATTTGTTTTGTGACATTTGCTGAGTGAGCAAGCAAGACAACGCTCCGCATTTGGAAACATCCGCACGTTTAGACGACGTGGATTACGTTGTGGTGCTGTCCATGCCACTTTGTTGAGCTTGCCATCATTTGTGGTCGCCATGCCGCTTTTTGATAAGTGAACACCTCAGTGGGGCATTGCCTGGTAGGATGGGGATGGTTTAGTGCTGTGTGTGTGTGTGTTGGGTGATTTGTTTCCCTTGCTTGTACTTTACACTACTATCGTGTTGTTGTACTGTTTGTTGTCACGTTCTTACCCCGTGCCTCTACTGGACATCTGTGAATAAAGAGCTTTAGAGCTCAACGTTAATTCCAAGTTCAAATTCCATCGCGACGGAGTGACAACGGCCAAAGGAGGCCAAGGGGACGCATCCGAGAGGACGGAGTTCCACCGAGGACGTGGAGCGATGGCATCGGGGCTCGCGTGCAGTCGCTCACGTGGACTGTCGCTTGTGTGTGGTCACCCACGTGGACTGTCACCCGCGTGCCCGGGATGATTGGGAGACGCTATAACGGCTTTGGAGAAAGGCGTTCCCTGCCCAAGCAACCCGCTCATGATGACAACACCTGTCAACCCCTTATCGGTGTCCCTACCTTATTACAGACCAATTCAGACCTTATTGGTCACCCCATGGCCTTATAAATCCCATTACAAGGGAGGAACACAAACAAATAAACACATCATTTTTTTTTTGCCCGCACTGAAACGGCTGTACGCCGTGTGGACCTGAAACTCAATTTCCCTTTACAAGAATACGGGTAAACCCTACGGGTTGACAATTATGTGATGATGTCGTTCACCCGAATGTGTGCTCTCGAATCCACGTGTTCCTCTTTCTCTGCGTCAGTGGTAAATCCAAGCTCGCGTTTCCCTTGCTCCTATGCGCACTGCTCAGTTGTTGTTTACATATTCGTGTTGTTGTTTACAGATTCGTGTTGTTGTTTACATATTCGTGTTGTTGTTTACATATTCGTGTTGTTGTTTACATATTCGTGTTGTTGTTTACAGATTCGTGTTGTTGTTTACATATTCGTGTTGTTGTTTACATATTCGTGTTGTTGTTTACATATTCGTGTTGTTGTTTACATATTCGTGTTGTTGTTTACATATTCGTGTTGTTGTTTACATATTCGTGTTGTTGTTTACATATTCGTGTTGTTGTTTACATATTCGTGTTGTTGTTTACATATTCGTGTTGTTGTTTACATATTCGTGTTGTTGTTTACATATTCGTGCTGTTTACATATTCGTGTTGTTGTTCTCGTTTTTGTTGATGGCCACGTGTTTCTTGAACCACGTCAAAATGTGAATCCGTATTTAGACTGGGAGAATCCGATGAGCTATGAAGCTTTTTTCGCACACGTGTCTTTTTCACGTGTCAGAGAGATAGATCAGAAACGGAATATGTATTTTTACTGCAGGAGGAATCCGATGAGCTATGAAGCTCTTTATTCACAGATGTCCAGTAAGGGCACCGGGGTAAGAACGTTACAACAACAAGCAGTACAAGAACACGAAAGTAGTGTAACGTACAAGAAAGGTAAACACATCACCCAACACACATACAAATGTAAATAAACCATCCCTAGCCTAACCAAGCAAAGCCCACCGAGGTATTGAATTATTTTTCAGAAGATACCTGCTACCACAAATGATAAGAACTCAACAAAGTGGCCAATCATTTGGGCGCTGATGAAAATAATTCTCATTTTCGACACACTTGCTGTTCCTGCATTTCGGTTATGAAGAGCTCCATAGCTTCTCAAGGACGAAGGCAATTTGCAAACCCACTGGCTATCAACAAAGATTAGTTCATGAAGCCATCCATATATACAGACAGAGACACAATTTCAACCGAGAAGATGGGTACACACTCAGCAATCACTGCAAGGACGTTATCAACCAGTTCAAGTCATAACTGGCTGTGATGTTTCCATTTTAGACCTGGCAGCCCTTTATTGGTGGAAGCCCACCACCAGGACCAATGCTGCCCACTGCTACCATCACCACTAGCAGTAGCCCTTTATTGGTGCAAGCCCATCACCTGTACCATCATTACCCACTACTACCCTCACCTCTAGCAGCAACCTCCACCGTCACCAGTGTGAGTGTGTAAAGCGAGGTGCAATGATTACCTGGCAACCCTTGAATTGGTGGAAACCCAGCGCCGTCGTTGCCCACTACGACCATCACTGACATCCACATCAGCTGTCCCGCCCATGCTGCTGACACTTGGGCTACGCCCATTTTAAACCTTTATAAACTGTTTGCCTTTAGAGGCTAACCCCCTTTTCCTGATGACGACCGCTTGTGTTGCGATCGAAACGTCGTAGTTTCTATTTTTTCCACTTTATTATTATTTTTATATCTACGTGACTTTAGCGAAAGAGCAAAAGAATATGAGCTCCATAGCTCATCGGATTCCTCAATTATATATACTTATGCTATCTAGATTTGAAGTTTTCGTGACTGCAAGGATCCATACTCTTTGGTTCTTTCGGTAAAGTAACGAAGGTGAAAATAAAATTAAAATAACTAAATCACGACGTTTCGGAGGCAACACAAGCTTCCGTCATCAGGTGGAACCCCAGCAAAAAAATGTTTTACTGTCGTGGGCAGCATTTTTTTTTGCTGGGGTGTTCCACCTGATGACGGAAGCTTGTGTTGCCTCCGAAACGTCGTGATTTAGTTATTTTAATTTTATTTTCACCTTCGTGACTTTACCGAAAGAACCAAAGAGTACATATGCTATCGTTCCCCCCTCTATTGAAATCGTTTGATCACGGGTCCGCCTTCAGTGAATAATCCGGTAAACGTGGAATGTTGGGCCAACGTTCGCACAACGTTATTTTGTGGTTGTCTAACCAGATTTGTCTACCGTTGTTGACACTGGGGTAAACAGGTGCAGTGCGTCTCACTCTCCGTTGGGTCTTATAATCCTGAAACATACGGTATACATGTTTTCTATAAACTCTAAAGCAATGTCTTTGATGAGGGGTGCGTCTTATAATCCGGTTGGCGTGTGTAAGTGACCAGATTTTGTACAACTTTATTAACATACGTTTCATCTTCTTGGTTCTTTCGGTAAAGTCACGTAGAAGGAAAATAATAAAATAATAAAAATAAAACATAATAAAATAGTGAGAATTATAATAATAAAATGATAAAAATAAAACGTAAAATAGTGAGAATTATTTTATTATGTTTTATTTTTATTTTTTTATTATTTTTCTTCTACGTGACTTTACCGAAAGAACCAAGAAGATGAATCCCTGCAGTCACGAAAGCTTTAAATCGAAATGTAACATACGTTTGATGGGGGGGGGTGCATCTTATAATCCGGTTGGCGTGTAAGTGACCATATTTGTACAACTTTATTGACATTGGGGCATACGTTTGGTGGCTGGGTGCGTCTTATAATCCGTTTGGTGTGTAATAGACCATATTTGTACAACTTTATTGACATTGGGGCATACGTTTGGTGGCTGGGTGCGTCTTATAATCCGGTTGGCGTGTGTAATAGACCAAATTTTGTACAACTTTATTGACATTGGGGCATACGTTTGGTGGGCGGAGTGGGATGCGGGAGGGAGGGGTCTTATAATCTGCACCTGAGGCGGATCACAAAATAATGATGACGAGAATAATCGATGCCGGGTCGGGATCGAACGGCGCGTCCGCGCTGGGGAACCTCACTGCGGGGCCATCGCCTTGAGGCACGAGCCGAGGCTGCAGTTTTGCTTTTTTTGCGCGCTTTGTAATCAAGTGGCAGATTTTTTTTTTACTAAAAACAACGCGGTGGAATTCAATCTCTGATTTATGAAGATCGTTTCGCATCGCGAGTAGCCGCGTGCGTGCGTCGTGGCTCGAACCCGCGATTGTATCGCCGGCGGTCTACGGGCGCGACGTGGGGACCGGCTGCGGTCGCGGTGGTGGTGGGGGGGGGGGCGACCTCGGCCCGCAGTCGCGCTAGGCAAGACCGTGGTCTGCACCCCCCCTCCTCGTTCCGACCAGGCCGCAATGGGGGACCGCTGATTTTATCTGCTTATTTAAGGCGAAATTTATTTTGTAAACATTTCCACCCCCCTTCCACCACCGCGTATTTTCCCAACAGCGCTAAACAAAGTAAGTGCATTCGTCTGCTCCGAGCTTCGCTGCTCGTTGTGGATGTTTATTTTATTGCTGTTTTGTGTGAAACCGGTTTAATGTCGTAACCTCTAACGCGAGATTGCAGTTCGCTCACGGGTCGAGCAAGAAGGGGGAGACAAAGGCAATGTTCTAATTAGACGGGGAGTCGTACAGATCGTGAGAATAATGCGGGTTAACGTGGGGGAACATTGCGGGTCGCGCGATGTTTCCGTAGCGCGGGCTCGGATAACGGAGCGCAGGAATTGATAACGGGGGCGTTCGATCAGCCGAGAGCGAGCGAGCGATACTCGATAAGAGGCATCTCGTGTCACGGTATTTGGTATTTACGATCGCACGTTCGCGCAACAGCGATTCGGAACGGGATTCTGAACAGATTTGCTGCGATGATGGCAAACCCGCATTATCGCGAGGCCAGTTGAACGAGCTGCAGTACGACATTTAGGCTCGGCCAAACACTAATTAATCAATCACCAGCTACCTCTGGTATTTTAAACTATTTACTCTAATAATAGTGTTATTATTTAAAATTCGCATTTGCTGAGCGGCAGACCCAATAGCCTCCCCCCCCCCCCTAAAAAAACGACGCGCGGCCAGCAACTAACAGCACTAATTGAAGGTTTAAACGCCGGTACCAAGCGACCTCATCGGGGGCGCCTCGCGCCGTGCCCCGCGGGCTCCTCGCGCCGCGCCCCGCGGGCTCTTCGCGCCGCGCCCCGCGGGCACCTCGCGCCGTGCCCCGTGGGCTCCGTGAGCCGTGCCCCGCGGGCGCCTCGCGCCGTGCCCCGCGGGCTCCTCGCGCCGTGCCCCGCGGGCTCCTCGCGCCGTGCCCCGCGGACACCTCGCGCCGTGCCCCGCGGGCTCCGTGAGCGATCTCTCGAGACGCGCATTCGAGCGAGTCAACTGGGCACCCCCCTCCACCCCCCTCCACCCCCCGCGGGCCCTTCCACCGCCGTTCTCGTCGAGTCTCACGCCTCCCACGGGCTCGGAAATCTCACGGCCCTGCTCGCGACCTCCCCCCCCCGCCGCCGCCGCCACACCGAGAGAGGCGACAGAGACGGAGGAGGAGGAAGAGGAGCTGCTGTAAGGTGCGCGGTGGAGGAGCGCCGGCTATGGACATGGCGAACCACGCCGCCGGCGTGGGGAGACGCAGGGCCTCCGTCAAAGACCGATTCTCTGCCGAGGACGAGGCGCTGAGCCAGATCGCCCGAGAGGTAGCGTCCTAACACCACCGTGTGTGGTGCGTGTGTGTGTGTGGGGGGTGTGTGTGTGCTACGTGTGTGGTGTGGTGCGTGTGTGGCGTGTGTGTGGTGCGTGTGTGTGGTGCGTGTGTGTGGATGTGTGGTGCGTGTGTGTGGTGCTTGTGGTGTGTGTGTGCGTGTGTGGCGTGTGTGGTGTGTGGCGTGCGTGTGGTGCGTGTGGTGTGTGCGTGTGTGTGGTGTGTGCATGTGTGTGTGGGCGTGTGGTGTGCGTGTGTGTGTGGTGCTTGTGGTGTGTGTGCGCGTGCCTGTGTGTTGTGTGTGGTGTGTGTGTGGTGCGTGTGTGTGTGGTGTGTGTGGTGCGTGTGTGTGTGGTGCTTGTGGTGTGTGTGTGGTGTGTGGCGTGCGTGTGTGTGGTGCGTGTGGTGCGTGTGGTGCGTGTGGTGTGTGTGTGGTGTGTGCGTGTGTGTGGTGTGTGCATGTGTGTGGTGTGTGTGGGCGTGTGGTGTGCGTGGTGCGTGTGTGTGTGGTGCTTGTGGTGTGTGTGTGCGCGTGACTGTGTGTTGTGTGTGGTGTGTGTGTGGTGCGTGTGTGTGTGGTCTGTGTGTGTGTGGTGTGTGTGTGTGTGCGCGCGCGTGTGTGTGGTGTGTGTGTGTGGTGCGTGTGGTGTGTGCGCGTGTCTCTCGCTGTCTGTCTTGTGTCTATGTCCGATTCACGCTCACGAGACGATAACGGTGGCGGATGTGTATATGAACGTGTCCTCGTGGGCCTCCTCTAGGTTGACTCGGCCTCAGGTGAGTAGCTGGTGTCATGTGTTAACATGGCCACTCGGGAGACAAAGGCGGCCGGGCGTGGTGACAGCGACCCGCTCCTTCCCGAGCTGTGCCGGCCTTCATAGGTGCTCGCTAGGATCTTCGTCTTCGTTGTCGAGAGGCTGTGTGTCTCATGTGTGTCTCATGTGTGTCCTGGGTCTGTACCTCACGTGTCTCTGTGTCTGCATGTATCTTTGCCGTGTCTTTGTAGCCACTTTTTCCCCTTTGTGTCTCTTGCGTTTCTGTGCCAAGGGTGTCTGCGTCTGTGTCTGCGTGTATCTCTGTGTCTACGTGTATCTCTGTGTCTGCGTGTATCTCTGTGTCTGCGTGTATCTCTGTGTCTGCGTGTATCTCTGTGTCTGCGTGTATCTCTGTGTCTGCGTGTATCTCTGTGTCTGCGTGTATCTCTGTGTCTGCGTGCATCATGTGTCTCATGCGTAGACGGTGGCCCTCTTGTCCCCCTATGTTTCCTGTCTCCATACTCATGCCTTGTTCCTCTTTTCTCCGTGTCCCTGTCTCATCATGTCTGTCCCTTCTCCCTGTCTTTATTATGTCCCGGTGTCTTTTTATGCTCCCCGTATCTGTTTTCCTCTTCGTTACTCTTTGGTTTTTTCGGTAAAGTCACGTAGGTAAAACAATTAATCAAATAAAATAAATGAAAACAACTAAATTAAATCACGACGTTTCGGAGGCAACACGAGCCTCCCTCATCAGAGTATGAATCCTTGCAGTCACGAAAGCTTCAAATCTATAATTAATGCCTCTTCCTTCTCGCTGGGTCCCCTTGCCCTACGTATGTATATGTGTACGTATGTTGACATTCTTTCCCACCGTACATAGCCAGCAGTGCTAACTGTAGGTGTGTCACTGTCCCTGTGTCTATGTGCCTTTGCGTCCCCCTGTCCCGATGTCTCCGCGTTCCCAAGTGTCCACGTCCCCATGTCCGTGCGTCCCAACGTCCGTGTCCCTCTGTCCCAGTGTCGCGTGTCCCTGTGTCTCCATGCTGTCACGTCCCCGCGTCCCCTGCGTTTCCCGTGTTCACATTTCCTCGCACTCCCCGTGTCTCCCTAACCCTCCTGGTGAACCGCGTGAGTTGATCGCGCAGCGCTCGCTCGGCTGACTCCTCTACTTGAAGCGGGCGAATGAATGGGGGTCCATTGACGCAACCACGTGCACCCAGCAAGGAGAAAGACCTCCTCGACGCGGGGGGGGGGGTAAATAAACAGAGCTGGGCCATCCATTTATTTATAAGCTCCGAAATCGGCTCTTGCCAGGCGGATTGTTCCATCGCAAAGCCGCGAAGAGATGGTGACGACGAGGGGGAGGGAGGCCTTCATCCAGCAGTGGATCAATCACGGCCGCTGACGATGACGACGACGCTATGCAGGCACTGTTATTTTTCCACGATATTTAGCTCCCCTCTCTTCACCTCCTCCCCTGCTGTGTCCGCCTCTGACCCGGCTCGGCCCGGCCCTTCTCTGCAGGGATAGAAACACGAGCGCACGGAGAGTTTTAACACTCGCTGCATTGTTCTACCCTTCGCCACCGCCACCGCAAATGCCTTCTGTCCACGCACGTGGAAGCCTCGCTCAGACCAGGGCCTAGAGGCCCCGGGGCGGACTGCGGGCAGTGCCAACCCTCGCGCCGATGTTGACGCTGGGGACTCACGAAATTAGCGATGCGTTACGTAAATGAAGGCAGTATTTTTGCGGTCGGCACGCTGGAGTTGTGACCCAGATGTCGCCGGTTTGATTCCGTCTCCCGGCGCGGCAGTTGAAACGTCTGTGAAAAAGAGCTTTGTAGCTCATCGGATTCCTCCAGTATATATAAATATCCTGATTCTGAAACAAAGTCGCAAGTATCTTAAGTCCGCCAACCCCCCCCCACCACCACCTCTGTCCACCCAGTGCCAGTGGTGTGAATGGCTAACGGCACCGTTAAGTCGGTCGGCAGGTCGCGTGCGGTGGCAGAGTAATGTGTGGGTACTCCCACCTCTTCCAACAACTTTGACCAGCGTGGAAGAGTAGGCCAAACAACTTTTACAGAGGGGCTATTCAGTGCTCCCTCAAGTGTGGAGGCCCTTCTGCTCGCAGTGGTGTGATGCAAGCAGTCACAGGGCTGCACCTTTTTCTGAAGCTCGCGTTGGCACGAGCAATAGCCTCCACCTTTCAAACTCGACGGTCTGTTGGTTGCTCACTGAACCGGATTATTAAACTTGTATATGAACCCGGTATTGAGCTCATCGCTCCGTCACTGAACCACGCATTGAAGTCGTAGCTTGGGTCACTCGCTGAACTACAAATCTGTAGCCATCGCTTACCCAATGAATTTGGTGTTACACCATCACCCTGTCGCTGGTGTTGAGCTCATCGCTGTGCCGCCGAACGGCTCCTGTTCGAGTCCTGGGAGGGGAAGGGAGGAGGCAGCGATTCCGTGGCGTCGACGTTGACGTTGGGGGAATTGAGAATCGGCGATGCGGTAAAGCCGGGGCGGTCGCTGCCAATGGTCTATACAGCTTCAAACTCGACAGCCTGTCACCCCGCTCACTGAACCAGGCGATGAACTCATCACGTCACTCACCGAAGGTGTTGAACTTATAACTGTCTCGCAAAGAATGGTGTTTCGCTTCATCGTCATCATCACTGTTATCACAACGGCCAACTTCACTGCTATCATCATTAACATCGGCACCATCATTATCATTAACATCGGCGCTATCATCATTAACAGCAGTTCCATGATCGTTAACGTCTTCACCACCATCATTAACATCGGCGCTATCATCATTAACAGCAGTGCCATGATCGTTAGCATCGGTACCACCATCGCATGGCTGTTGTGCATTCAGCTCTCCCCGCCTCATATCACCGCAGCGTCGCTTTGGCATCAGAAGCACTTACTCTGCGATCACATGAGCGGGGTTTTTTTTTCTCTTCTACTCATTACAGTTGGCGTTCACGATCGAGTGTGAAAAGTGAGGTCATTGTTTGCTCGCCGCGTTACACGGGGACAAGCGGCCAGGCGGCCGCTGGTGGCTACGCCTTCGGCACGCGGCCGCTAACCCATTCGCTGTGGAGGCAGCGGCGGCTAGGGTTGGCGGATCGCACACCGATGTTGAGAAACTCACTTCTCGCGCGTGGGCATCGAGGAGGTTTTTGTTTTTTTGGAGTGCAATTGTGGATAGACATACGAGACACGAGTACATCCATCGAATCGGCATCGTCAGTGGCTCACTGCAGCTCAAAGACTCAGTCCCTGCAAGGCGTTAGCTGAAGTTAGGAGATGTCCCATATGTGTGTGCTTGGCATTTGAAGGTCTGAAGACCACAAACGGTGATTTCGCCAGCAATGTGTTCAGGTAGGCAGTTCCATATCCGGGCAGCAGAGTGAAGAAGGGAGCATGTCCTGGCATACCCTGGCTTGCCATGAAAAAGTGGAACAGCAAAGTGTGGACTAATCCCCGTCTGTCACGTCTGTGTGGGATAGAGTGTTGCCCCCTCACTTGTGTGGGCTTTTTTCTCCGAGCGCCCCGGTTTAAATAGTAACGTTAGGGTTTGTATCGCATTTTGGTCGATGCAAATTATATCTCACAAGGGGCGAGGAGAGAGAAAGAAAGAGAGGCTGAAGAGTGGAGCTCTGTGTAGGCTGTAGAGTGGAGGTCTGTGTAGGCTGTAGAGTGGAGCTCTGCGTGCAGGCTGTAGCGTGGAGCTCTGCACGCAGTTGTAGAGTGGAGCTCTGTGTGCAGGCTGTGGAGTGGAGCTCTGCGTGCAGGCTGTAGCGTGGAGCTCTGCGTGCAGGTTGTAGGGTGGAGCTCTTTTTGCAGGCTGTAGTGTGGAGTTCTGTGTGCAGGCTGTAGCGTGGAGCTCTGCGTGCAGGCTGTAGAGTGGAGCTCTGCGTGCAGGCTGTAGAGTGGAGCTCTGTGTGCAGGCTGTAGGGGGGAGCTCTGCGTGCAGGCTGTAGAGTGGAGCTCTGCATGCAGGCTGTAGAGTGGAGCTCTGCGTGCAGGCTGTAGAGTGGAGCTCTGCATGCAGGCTGTAGAGTGGAGCTCTGCGTGCAGGCTGTAGAGTGGAGCTCTGCGTGCAGGCTGTAGAGTGGAGCTCTGCATGCAGGCTGTAGAGTGGAGCTCTGCGTGCAGGCTGTAGAGTGGAGCTCTGCATGCAGGCTGTAGAGTGGAGCTCTGCGTGCAGGCTGTAGAGTGGAGCTCTGCGTGCAGGCTGTAGAGTGGAGCTCTGTGTGCAGGCTGTAGGGGGGAGCTCTGCGTGCAGGCTGTAGAGTGGAGCTCTGCGTGCAGGCTGTAGGGGGGAGCTCTGCGTGCAGGCTGTAGAGTGGAGCTCTGTGTGTAGGCTGTAGAGTGGAGCTCTTTGTGTAGAGGGGGTGTTGAGCTCTATGCCTGGCCTGTGCTGAGCTCCCCTCCTCGCTGCGTGCGGTCGCGCTCTTTGCACTCGCAGCCGTTTACCAGTGGAAAATGTGCGCTCATGGGGAGCGTGCCTCTAGCAGTGGGCGGCCAAGACACCCTCCTCCTCCTCCTCTTTCTCCTTCTCCATCTCCTCCTGCACGCTTGCACGCACGCACACGAGGCCAGCGCGGAAACCGTGGCGCCGGCGAACCGACACTGCACGGTGTGGGAAGATATCGCACCTGGTCAGGGTGACCCGTGACCCTCGCTGACCTTGAACCTGACCAGGGTCGCCCACGACCCTGACTGACCGGCGACCGGCGACGACCGGCGGTGACCGTGCCGGCGCGTCTGCGCTGTCCCGCGTGCAGGCCGAGGCGAGGCTGGCGGCGAAGCGAGCGGCGCGCGCGGAGGCACGGGAGTTCCGCATGCGGGACCTGGAGAAGCAGCAGAAGGAGGTGCGGAGCAGCGGAGCGCACGCACACACACACGCACACACACACACGCACACACGAGCACGCACACACACACACACGCACACACGAGCACGCACGAACACACATGCACACACACGCACACACGAACACGCACACACACACACGAGCACGCACACACACACACGCACACACACGCACACACACACAAGCACACACACACACGCACACACAAGCACGCACGAACACACATGCACACACATGCACACACGCACACACGAACACGCACACACGCACACACGAACACGCACACACGCACACACGAGCACGCACACACACGCACACACACGCACACACACACGCGCGCACACACGCACACACACGAACGCACACACATGAACACACGCATGCACCCACACACATGCATGCATGAACGCGCACACACACGCACACGAACACGCACACGAACACGCATGCACGCGGGTGTACACGCACACCAGGGTATAGGCATTCACGCACGTGGGTGTACGTGCACACCAGGGTACCTGCATTCACACACGAACCTACGCGGGTGTACGTACGCACCAGCGTACACACACACACGCGTGTACAAGATTCCCCATATTGCCCTAACAGGCTGTAGGGGCAAGTGCTGTTAGCGAGCAGCAGCACCTGTGAAGGCCGGCACGGCACACGAGGGGGTGGGTGGCCAGCACCACGCCCGACCGCCTTTGTCTCCTCGGTGGCAATGATTTACACACCCCGACACCACCGACTAAACGTCGGTGGTGTCGGCTCGCCGCCTGGGCTGCCTTCCAGCTCGTGTCTCTGATTCCGCAGCGATCGTGGGAGATGCAACTACCGCATCGGTGACGGCGATTAGACGCTCTGCACGAGACTGCTGCGCCGTTTCATTCGGTCAATTAGCAAGTTTCAGAACTCGTGTTCTGGGCAGCCCCCCCCCAACCCCCAGGTCACTCAGCCTGGGTGTTGGAGCCATCGGATGTGAGACGTTTTCCTTTTGCTTTGCGCCCTTTTTTGTTTTAACCGTTGTGCTCCTGCCCGTGGCCTTTTCTTAAGTCGCTGCTGAAGCTCGTATCCTGAAAACTGTCTCTGTCTCTCCTCTCTTTTAACGCTCTCCACACACTCCCCCCCCCCCCCCACTCTTCCTTGTCTTCCCTCCATCAGATGTTCCAGGTGCAAAAGGTAACTGTGTCGTGATCTTGGTCTGTGCTGGCTCGGAAGGTTTATCTCTGTTAGCTATGAGGGTTTATCTGTGTTAGCTATGAGGGTTTATCTGTGTTAGCTATGAGGGTTTATCTGTGTTAGCTATGAGGGTTTATCTGTGTTGACTATGAGGGTTTATCTGTGTTGACTATGAGGGTTTATCTGTGTTGACTATGAGGGTTTATCTGTGTTGACTATGAGGGTTTATCTGTGTTGGTTATGAGGGTTTATCTCTGTTGGCTATGATGGTTTATCTGTGTTGACTATGAGGGTTTATCTGGGTTGACTATGAGGGTTTATCTGTGTTGATTATGAGGGTTTATCTGTGTTGACTATGAGGGTTTATCTGTGTTGACTATGAGGGTTTATCTGTGTTGACTATGAGGGTTTATCTGTGTTGACTATGAGGGTTTATCTGTGTTGACTATGAGGGTTTATCTGTGTTGGCTGTGAGGGTTTATCTGTGTTGGCTGTGAGGGTTTATCTGTGTTGACTATGAGGGTTTATCCGTGTTGGCTGTGAGGGTTTATCCGTGTTGACTATGAGGGTTTATCTGTGTTGACTATGAGGGTTTATCTGTGTTGACTATGAGGGTTTATCTGTGTTGACTATGAGGGTTTATCTGTGTTGACTATGAGGGTTTATCTGTGTTGACTATGAGGGTTTTTCTGTGTTGACTATGAGGGTTTATCTGTGTTGACTATGAGGGTTTATCTGTGTTGACTATGAGGGTTTATCTGTCTTGACTATGAGGGTTTATCTGTGTTGACTATGAGGGTTTATCTGTCTTGACTATGAGGGTTTATCTGTCTTGACTATGAGGGTTTATCTGTGTTGACTATGAGGGTTTATCTGTGTTGACTATGAGGGTTTATCTGTGTTGACTGTGAGGGTTTATCTGTGTGACTGTGAGGGTTTATCTGTGTTGACTGTGAGGGTTTATCTGTGTGACTGTGAGGGTTTATCTGTGTGACTGTGAGGGTTTATCTGTGTTGACTGTGAGGGTTTATCTGTGTTGCTATGAGGGTTTATCTGTGTTGACTATGAGGGTTTATCTGTGTTGACTGTGAGGGTTTATCTGTGTTGACTGTGAGGGTTTATCTGTGTTGACTGTGAGGGTTTATCTGTCTTGACTATGAGGGTTTATCTGTGTTGACTATGAGGGTTTATCTGTGTTGACTGTGAGGGTTTATCTGTGTTGACTATGAGGGTTTATCTGTGTTGACTATGAGGGTTTATCTGTGTTGCTATGAGGGTTTATCTGTGTTGCTATGAGGGTTTATCTGTGTTGACTATGAGGGTTTATCTGTGTTGACTATGAGGGTTTATCTGTGTTGACTATGAGGGTTTATCTGTGTTGACTATGAGGGTTTATCTGTGTTGACTATGAGGGTTTATCTGTGTTGACTATGAGGGTTTATCTGTGTTGACTGTGAGGGTTTATCTGTGTGACTGTGAGGGTTTATCTGTGTGACTATGAGGGTTTATCTGTGTGACTGTGAGGGTTTATCTGTGTGACTGTGAGGGTTTATCTGTGTTGACTATGAGGGTTTATCTGTGTTGGCTATGAGGGTTTATCTGTGTTGACTATGAGGGTTTATCTGTGTTGATTGAGGGTTTATCTGTGTTGAATATGAGGGTTTATCTGTGTTGACTATGAGGGTTTATCTGTGTTGACTGTGAGGGTTTATCTGTGTGACTGTGAGGGTTTATCTGTGTGACTATGAGGGTTTATCTGTGTGACTGTGAGGGTTTATCTGTGTGACTGTGAGGGTTTATCTGTGTTGACTATGAGGGTTTATCTGTGTTGGCTATGAGGGTTTATCTGTGTTGACTATGAGGGTTTATCTGTGTTGATTGAGGGTTTATCTGTGTTGACTATGAGGGTTTATCTGTGTTGACTATGAGGGTTTATCTGTGTTGACTGAGGGTTTATCTGTGTTGATTGAGGGTTTATCTGTGTTGACTATGAGGGTTTATCTGTGTTGACTATTAGGGTTTATCTGTGTTGATTGAGGGTTTATCTGTGTTGACTATGGGGGTTTATCTGTGTTGACTATGAGGATTTATCTGTGTTGACTATGAGGGTTTATCTGTGTTGACTATGAGGGTTTATCTGTGTTGACTATGAGGGTTTATCTGTGTTGACTATGAGGGTTTATCTGTGTTGACTGTGAGGGTTTATCTGTGTGACTGTGAGGGTTTATCTGTGTTGACTATGAGGGTTTATCTGTGTTGACTATGAGGGTTTATCTGTGTTGCTATGAGGGTTTATCTGTGTTGACTATGAGGGTTTATCTGTGTTGACTATGTGGGTTTATCTGTGTTGACTATGAGGGTTTATCTGTGTTGACTATGAGGGTTTATCTGTGTTGACTGTGAGGGTTTATCTGTGTGACTGTGAGAGTTTATCTGTGTTGACTATGAGGGTTTATCTGTGTTGATTGAGGGTTTATCTGTGTTGACTGAGGGTTTATCTGTGTTGACTATGAGGGTTTATCTGTGTTGACTATGAGGATTTATCTTTGTTAGCTATGAGGGTTTATCTGTGTGACTGAGGGTTTATCTGTGTTGATTATGAGGGTTTATCTGTATTAGCTATGAGGGTTTATCTGTGTTGACTATGAGGGTTTATCTGTGTTGACTATGAGGGTTTATCTGTGTTAGCTATGAGGGTTTATCTGTGTTGGCTATGAGGGTTTATCTGTGTTGACTATGAGGATTTATCTTTGTTAGCTATGAGGGTTTATCTGTGTTGACTGAGGGTTTATCTGTGTTGACTATGAGGGTTTATCTGTGTTGTCTATGAGGGTTTATCTGTGTTGGCTATGAGGGTTTATCTGTGTTGACTATGAGGGTTTTTCTGTGTGACTATGAGGGTTTATCTGTGTGACTATGAGGGTTTATCTGTGGTGACTATGAGGGTTTATCTGTGTTGACTATGTGGGTTTATCTGTGTTGACTATGAGGGTTTATCTGTGTTGACTATGAGGGTTTATCTGTGTTGACTATGAGGGTTTATCTGTGTTGACTATGAGGGTTTATCTGTGTTGCTATGAGGGTTTATCTGTGTTGACTATGAGGGTTTATCTGTGTGACTGAGGGTTTATCTGTGTTGACTATGTGGGTTTATCTGTGTTGACTATGAGGGTTTATCTGTGTTGACTATGAGGGTTTATCTGTGTTGACTGTGAGGGTTTATCTGTGTTGACTATGAGGGTTTATCTGTGTTGACTATGATGGTTTATCTGTGTTGCTACGAGGGTTTATCTGTGTTAGCTATGAGGGTTTATCTGTGTGACTGAGGGTTTATCTGTGTTGACTATGAGGGTTTATCTGTGTTGGCTATGAGGGTTTATCTGTGTTGACTATGAGGATTTATCTTTGTTGACTATGAGGGTTTATCTGTGTTGACTATGAGGGTTTATCTGTGTTGGCTATGAGGGTTTATCTGTGTTGACTATGAGGGTTTATCTGTGTTGGCTATGAGGGTTTATCTGTGTTGACTGTGAGGGTTTATCTGTGTGACTATGAGGGTTTATCTGTGTGACTATGAGGGTTTATCTGTGTGACTATGGGGGTTTATCTGTGTTGACTATGAGGGTTTATCTGTGTTGGCTATGAGGGTTTATCTGTGTTGGCTATGAGGGTTTATCTGTGTTGACTATGAGGGTTTATCTGTGTTGGCTATGAGGGTTTATCTGTGTTGACTGTGAGGGTTTATCTGTGTGACTATGAGGGTTTATCTGTGTGACTATGAGGGTTTATCTGTGTGACTATGAGGGTTTATCTGTGTTGACTATGAGGGTTTATCCGTGTTGGCTATGAGGGTTTATCTGTGTTGACTATGAGGGTTTATCTGTGTTGGCTATGAGGGTTTATCTGTGTTGACTGTGAGGGTTTATCTGTGTGACTATGAGGGTTTATCTGTGTGACTATGAGGGTTTATCTGTGTGACTATGAGGGTTTATCTGTGTTGACTGTGAGGGTTTATCTGTGTGACTATGAGGGTTTATCTGTGTGACTATGAGGGTTTATCTGTGTGACTATGAGGGTTTATCTGTGTGACTATGAGGGTTTATCTGTGTGACTGAGGGTTTATCTGTGTTGACTATGAGGGTTTATCTGTGTTGCTATGAGGGTTTATCTGTGTTAGCTATGAGGGTTTATCTGTGTGACTGAGGGTTTATCTGTGTTGACTATGAGGGTTTATCTGTGTGACTATGAGGGTTTATCTGTGTGACTGAGGGTTTATCTGTGTTGACTATGAGGGTTTATCTGTGTTAGCTATGAGGGTTTATCTGTGTGACTGAGGGTTTATCTGTGTTGACTATGAGGGTTTATCTGTGTTAGCTATGAGGGTTTATCTGTGTGACTGAGGGTTTATCTGTGTTGACTATGATGGTTTATCTGTGTTGGCTATGAGGGTTTATCTGTGTTGGCTATGAGGGTTTATCTGTGTTAGCGGGTTACAGTCGTGTCACAGCGAGCATCTCTTGTGTGTGCTGCGGGTGTGCCGTGTACTTTTGGGTGCTTCAGAAATCGAAAATTGCCGGCCTCAAACTTACTCGACCAAAATAGTTTCCAAAGCGGCTTCAACACCGCGACGAATGCTTGTGTTGTGTCTGTGCTTGTGTGTGTCGTGTCGTGTCTGTGTCGTGTCTGTGTTGTGTGTGTGTCATGTCGTGTTGTGGTGTCTGTGTTGTGTCTGTGCTTGTGTGTGTCGTGTCGCGTTGTGTCTTTGTTTTGTCTGTGTTTGTGTCTGTGTTTGTGTCTGTGTTTGTGTCTGTGCTTGTGTTGTGTGTGTGTGTGTCATGTCGCGTTGTGGTGCTTGTGTTGTGTCTGTGCTCGTGTGTGTCGTCTCTTGTTGCGTTGTTCGCGCTACGTCATGTGTCTTGTGGCCTTTGCGTGTGTGTCGTGTCGGTGAGCGGGTGACGCTGCATGCGTTTGCCAGTCGCTGTGATTGGATTATTCCACCTGATGATTTGCATGGGAAATATCTATGTATTTTTTACGTGGAGAGACGGATACGTGTACGAGACGTACTCATGCCCGCTTGTTTATTTTGTGACCTGTGGTCTCCACAACGGCGCTTATGGCTCATTTTGGGTCATTGAGGAATCGATCCCATGCCTGTTGCCCGGCCTCACGCTCTGTGTCTCTCCTAGAAACAAGGGCAGGCCGACTCGAGCTTCGGACACATCCAGCAGTGGATGGTACGGGCGAGGCCGGGGGGGGGAGCACGCTCCTAGAGAATCGTCGTCCTGGTCGTCACCCTCCTCATCCTCGTCATCACCACGGTCAAATTCATCATCAATGGCACCTCAGTGTCGTCATCGCCACCATCATTGTCACCACCGCCACCACCAACATCGTCATCGTCACCTCCGTCACAATCAGCTTCGTCACATCACTGTGGTCACCATCATCATTCGTCAACATCGTCATCACTTTCACCCTCGTCATCACGATCATCGTCACCGCTCTAGGCTTTAAGGACAGCAATTGCAAATCGGCTTTGACCAGCGGCTAATTAATGTCACGAGTAAACGAGGCTTGTGCCACTCTGTCTCTCGCCGTGCGCACGCGTGGTGTCGTATCACCCCTGTAAGAACCAGTGACATACAAATTATGCTAACAATACGCAGACGTTACCTTTGGGCTCACGGAACAAACGAAGCGGAGGCAGCATCATCTGCCTCTGCAGTCGCTTGTAAAAGTCAGTCACGTCTATGCGTGCCCACCTTCAACTTGCACTGACCAGCATGATGGACGTATTAACTAAACACTATTTTTATTTTACCAGGTCAGGCCCACTGAGCTAAATGGCTCTTTTTCAAAAGCGACCTCGCCACAAATGATAGCCCAACGAAGTGGCTTATCGTCACGTGGAAATTTATAGCAGCCAAATACTGTAAACGCGTGTTTCTAAATGTGGAGAGACCAATTCGGAGGCCCCGGATAAAAATCCACGCGACCACGGGGAGAGAAAGAGAGAGAGAGAGAGACACGCAAACTCCAAATATACAGCGGGCGTCAGGGTCGGTATCGAACCCACACCCTCCTGGTGTGCGGTGGTTTAGAGACGGCAGAGAAGGGGCCTGCGGCTTGGTGTGCACGTAGCCGTCGCATAACATTCGGTGGCAACGCATCGCCTCCACCCGCTCCGAAAGCTCTCCAGGACCCTCCTGAAGAGGCATCTTGAGACTCGTTGAGGCTTTTCTTGGGTAAACGAGCGTCATGGTAATAATACAAAAAGATATATTCATTTTCTTAAAAATGTAATGTAGGCCATGAGTTGTGGGGTGGATGGACCGTTGCGGCTCTGTCGATGCTCGCTAACGCCCTCGACCTGCTCACTCGCTCCCCCCCATCGCCCGCTCGCCCGCTCGCCCGCTCGCCCGGGCAGGAGGACTCTGAGAGATATTCCCGGAGGCGGCGCTGGGCCACGGTTTGTAACGACGTGTCTCTGATATGTCACCCCGCGGCCACCAACGCCATCTCCGAGAGCACCAGCTCCATCCTCTTATTCACCACCACCAGCTCCATCAACATCATCAGTACAGAGCAACCGGCATCTCCTGGTTCACTCCAGAACCACCACCACCTCCATCTCCTGGTTCACTCCAGAACCACCACCACCACCTCCTCCATCTCCTGGTTCACTACAGAACCACCACCACCTCCATCTCCTGGTTCACTACAGAACCACCACCACCTCCATCTCCTGGTTCACTCCAGAACCACCACCACCTCCATCTCCTGGTTCACTGCAGAACCACCTCCATCTCCTGCTTCACTGTAGAACCACTACCACCTCCATCTCCTAGTTCACTCCTGAACCACCACCACCTCCATCTCTTTGTTCACTGCAGAACCACCACCACCTCCATCTCCTGGTTCACTCCAGAACCATCACCACCTCCATCTCCTGGTTCACTCCAGAACCACCACCACCTCCATCTCCTGGTTCACTCCAGAACCACCACCTCCATCTCCTGGTTCACTACAGAACCACCACCACCTCCACCTCCTGGTTCACTGCAGAACCACCACCACCTCCATCTCTTTGTTCACTGCAGAACTACCACCACCTCCATCTCCTGGTTCACTACAGAACCACCACCACCACCATCTCCTGGTTCACTACAGAACCACCACCACCACCACCATCTCCTTGTTCACTACAGAACCACCACCATCTCCTGGTTCACTACAGAACCACCACCACCACAATTTCTTGGTTCACTACAGAACCATCACCACCTCCATCTCCTGGTTCACTACAGAACCACCACCACCTCCATCTCCTGGTTCACTACAGAACCACCACCAATTCCATCTCCTGGTTCACTACAGAACCACCACCATCTCCTGGTTCACTACAGAACCACCACCACCTCCATCTCCTGGTTCACTACAGAACCACCACCACCTCTATCTCCTGGTTCACTCCAGAACCACCACCTCCATCTCCTGGTTCACTACAGAACCACCACCACCTCCTGGTTCACTACAGAACCACCTCCATCTCCTGGTTCACTACAGAACCACCACCACCTCCATATCTCCTTGATCCCTATCTCCTAAACCACCACCACTGGCCAAATGACACTGCACCTTCACCACCACTTTTATCACCCACCCCCCTGCTCCCGCTTCTGCGTCCATCGTTTTGTCTGAGATGCTGCATCGCTGCTCCGGGTTGTGAGTGTTCGTTGCACTGAGCGAATTGGTGCTGGTGTGTGTGTGTGTCATGTCGTGCGTGGGGAACCCGTGTGTGTGTGTCATTTGTGTGGGGATCCCATGTGGCTGTACCGGGTGGGATGGGCATGAGTCACGCCGGAGAGGACATTCTGCATTTACATCAACACCGCTCTTTATTTTTATATTTCATAACTCATCTGATTCATCGCGGCCTCTTTGCCTCTTTATTTCTGCCCTGGCGCGAGAGTGTGGTCCCGCCTCCCGCCTTGCACAACAACACTCTCGTTCACGGCCTGCCAATGTCTCTGATTGTCTCCCCCTGCCCCTCTCCTCCTGTGACTCTCACTCAACCCTAACCCTCCCCTTCTGCCCATGCCCCCGCGCCGGCCCCCCATCCTCCCTGTCTCTGCCCCTGTCTCCTGTACGTCACCCGCTGTCTCCTGTACGTCACCCCCTGTCTCTCCTGTCTCTGTCCCGTGTTTCTCCTCCTGCGGTCGCCCCGCAGCCTTCTGAGTGTAGCTTCTACCCGGGCTCGAGCTCCCGGGCCTCTTCCAGGGCCTCGTCACTGAGAGCCAGCCCCGTGGTGAGCAGCGCACGCCACCCATACAGCCAGCTGGTGAGCCGGCCAGTGAGCCAGCCGGTGAGCCAGCTGTTGAGCCGGCCAGTGAGCCGGCCAGTCAATCGATCAGTCAGGCTGACTTGGTGTCGACGTCCGACGGGTCGTGCCGCGCGTTGTGGCCGCACGATGTCCGACGTTCCGCTGCACGTGCCCGGGAGTTGCTTCAGCAAGTGACAGTGAGTTGTGATGATAGACCACCTTCTCAAGTCCCCAGTGAGTTCACGAACACAAAATAACAGCGCGCAACATTCCTTCTCTGCGCTTAGTTTGGCTTACTTCCAGCTCTGAAGGTTTGTAGAGCTGTGGTTCTTCTTCTTCTTAACCTGGGGTGCACGCTGCACTCCGTGGGGTGCAAGACATGGGCAGATTTCTTTAGAAGGTAAATCATTGAAAACACAAATGAAGCACGGGGCAACGTAAGTACAACAACTAACTTTGTTTCATCAAACCCTCTGTCTTTATTAACATTGTACATTTTTTGAACGATTGAGAGCCAAACGGGGTGCAAAGCTGCGGCAAAGGTTAATTGTTCGATTGTCACGCCCACGGACGTTCCTTGTTATATGGCAGAGCGGGTAGGAGAGCACCGCCCTCCCCCCCCCTCTGTGTGTAGGCCAGAGCGTCACTTGACCGAGGGGTTTCATCGGGAGCCCTTGTCAAAGACCCACGCAGATCCCCTGGGGTTTGATCTTTCACGAGGCTGCTCTTGGTCCACCCCTAAACCGCATCCACTGCACAACCCACGGCAGTAGATGCGGATGCCCTGATGATGCACAGATAGAAAACTAAACACTGTCCGGTAGTAGTGATCGTGCGACTGGTCATCCAGAACGGACCGTAGTACAACGGGTAACTACGCAACGCCCCGATCCGCGAAGGAGACGCCGCAGCGAGGATGATGATGATTGATGATGATTGATGATGATGATGATTGATGATGATGATTATTATTGATAATGATTGATGATGATTATGAATGATGATGATGGATGATTGATGATGATTGATGATGATGATTGATGATGATGATTGATGATGATTAATGATGATGATGATGATGCACTTACTACTCCCCTGCTGCTCCTGGCGTGGTTGTCTGGGTTTGACCTGAATGTGAAATTGTAGTCGTTGCTCTGCATCGACATCTGCAGCCCATGCGACAAGAGTAAGATACTGATTTGTGTGTTTAGTTTGTTGTCCTTCCCCTGCGCCTCCGATTGGCTACGCACGGTGCGAAGGAAGTTCAACATACGCACATGCAGCATACGAGATAGGTGGCTCTGTGCTGTCTGCTTCCGTGGGTCGTTTGTTGGCGTGGAGAAGGGTCGCGCCGCTCAAGAGCGCCCCGATGGGTTCCCCGTGCCTCGGCGATGCGACGCCGTTCCTGTGAGTTCGTGGGGAGAGAGAGCGGGGGAAGTGAATGAGTCGCCCCACTTTCGTGTCGTTTCAGTTGGATGAGAAGAGCGACAGGGAGGGCATGGAGCTCGTCCGGGTAAGAGTGAGCTGACCTGTGTCTCGTCTGTGTGCCTGAGGTGTCTCTGTGTCTCTGTGTCCCTGTGTCTCTGTGTCTCTGCGTTTCGTGTGGTGGGGAGTGGCGCAGCGGTTCGCGCGCTGCGCTACGACCCCGGCCACCCGAGTTCGATTCCCGCTCGCGGCCAACACCGGTGACGGTTATCCGAACCGGTCCTGGGCCTCCCCTAGGTCGATTCGGCCTCATTTGAGTACCTGGTGCGGTGTGTAAACATTGTCACTGGGAAGACAAAGGCGGCCGGGCACGCTGCTGGCCACCTACCCCCTCGTGTGCCGTGCCGGCCTTCACAGGTGCTCGCTAACAGCACTTGCCCCTACAGTCTGTTAAGGCTACACGGGGGATCTCTGTGCTGCGTGTGTATCCGTGCGTGCGTGTGTAGCCCACCTCGCTGTGCCGCGCTTCCTCGGGCGTCTCGGGGCTGTCGGCCGCCACCCTGGCGTCGCTGGGCAACGGAGGGGGGCCCCGAGGGGGGCCACCCGGCTGGGAGGGGGTGCGGGGGGGGCCCGCGGGGTCCTCGCGGAGGGGCAGCGGAGACACGAGCGCCTCCCTCGAGTCGGAGGCGTGCGTGCGCGAGCTCCGGGTGAGGCGGCACGGGGACACGGACACGGGGGGACACGGGGACAAGGGGACACGGGGACAAGGGGGTTCGGTGGCACGGGGGTAGAGGGCACTGGGGCACAGGGAACGGGGACGGGGGTAGAGTGCACGGGGACACAATGACCTGGACAAATGGAGGTGCAGAGGTACAGAGGCATGGGGACATGCTTCAGATTATTATTTTGTATTATTACGTTTGCGAGACAAACGTAATAACCCCGCGAGCGTAGGACTCTGGGATATGGGGTGGGGGTGGGGGGGGGGAGCGGCGCAGGTGCCATGGCGCAGACGTCCGGAGGGAGATGGAATCGCCCCGAGGCCACTCATGAATCGTTAACGCGTGCACGTGCACGCGCGTGCACGGAATTGTGTCCGCGCCGGTTGGGGCTTGTGGGGTAGGAAACAATAAGGGGGAGGCATTCGTTTGTTCTGCCAGATGTTCACCTGGATTAAAGGGGGGGGCACGCGACCGACACTTCGTCACTGCATTGGCAGCAGCAGCGCCAGCAGCAGCAGCGCCAGCAGCAGCAGCGCCAGCAGCAGCGTGAGCACCAGTTACCCTGACCTGAGAAACAGCAACAGCAGTAACAGCAGCGGTAGCTGTATCAGCAGCGCTGGCATCAGCAGTTACAACAGAAGCAGCTGTAGCAGGAGCAGCAAGGGCAGCTGTGGCAGCGCTATCAGCAGTCGTGACAGAAGCAGCAGCAGCATCATCAGCAGCAGCAGCAGCATCATCATCATCAGCAGCATCAGCAGCAGCATCATCAGCAACAGCAGCAGCAGCAGCATAATCATCAGCAGCATCATCATCAGCAGCATCATCACCATCAGCAGCAGCGGCAGCGGTGAAGCAGCAACTGTGAGACGGCCAGCCCGCGTCTCTACGGAACTCTCTCTCTCCCTGCTGCGTGTAGAGTTCCTCACGGCGTAGGGGAACTGTCAAGTGATGCTCAAGTGAGAGGTTGGCTTCAGGTTTCAGCGGTTTTAGTTGTCGCGGTTCCCAAGTAGAGTATAAATTTCCTATCGCGGCCGCGATTCGAATTTGCGCGGCGTGCAAATCTGCGAACGCGGCTCGCGGTGCCGAGCGGACTACCGGGTCGAGAGCGCCGGGAGCCGGGCTGAGAGAGTTTTATTTTTCGAAGATGTCGTCGTCCGAGGAGTCTCCGGAACGCGACCTCACGGTCCGGACCCCCCGACCGGAAGAACCGACCGCGGGGCGTCGTGACGATGGCGAGGAGATGGAGG